>NC_081184.1:97234761-97570806 GCF_029867415.1 Vicia villosa | reverse complement strand
AACCATGACTCGACTTTACTTCGCTGTGTAAACAAGAAGGAAGCAGAACAAATCATGGAAGAAATACACAATGGTACCTTCGGTACTCATTCCAGTGGACATACAATGGCTAAAAAGATCCTGAGAGCATGTTATTACTGGTCTACCATGGAAACAGACTGCCATCATCACTCCCGAACATGTCACAAATGCCAGATATACGCTGACAAAGTACATGTACCTCCAGTTCCATTAAGCGTCCTGACGGCTCCTTGGCCTTTTGCAATGTGGGGTATTGATATGATTGGAGAAATCAAACCTACTGCCTCCAACGGACATCGCTTTATCCTGGTCGCTATTGACTACTTCACAAAGTGGGTAGAAGCAGCTTCATTTGCTTCTGTTACCAAGAATGTGGTGGCCCGGTTCATCAAATACAATCTCATTTGTCGGTACGGCATCCCTGAACGGATTATCACGGACAATGGCACAAATCTAAACAACAGAATGATTACTGAACTTTGCACACAGTTCAAGATCAAACATCATAATTCTTCTCCATATCGACCAAAGATGAACGGCGCGGTGGAAGCTGCCAACAAGAACATCAAGAAAATCATACAAAAAATGACAGTAACCTACAAAGACTGGCATGAGATGTTACCTTTTGCTCTTCATGGTTATCGCACATCTGCGCGTACTTCAACAGGGGCAACTCCATTCTCCTTAGTCTATGGTATGGAGGCAGTTCTTCCAATTGAAATTCAGATTCCTTCCCTAAGGATTATGAAAGAAGCCAATCTAGACGAAGACGATTGGATTCAAACACGGTTGGACCAGATAAACTTGATTGATGAGAAAAGGCTCGCAGCTATTTGTCATGGTCAGCTATACCAAAAGCGTATGATCAAAGCCTTCAACAAAAAAGTCAAAAGTCAAGCATACCAAACTGGTGGCTTGGTTGTCAAACGCATCATCTTACCACAAGGTGATCCCAGAGGCAAATGGACTCCCACCTACGAGGGACCATTCATAATCAAGAAAATATTCTCCGGCGGCGCCATGTTGCTTACCACCATGGATGGCGAGGATTTCCCACATCCTGTGAATGCTGACATAGTCAAAAAATACTTCTCTTGAAAAAAAAAAAAAAACAGCTCGCTAAGTTGAAAACCTGAAAGGGCAACTTAGGCAAAAAATGAGCGTCTCGGTGGATTGAAAACCCGAAAGGGCGGTCCAGGCAAAAATTAGAGACTAAACAAATACTATCCCGGTAGGCTGAAAACCTGAAAGGGCGGCCTAGGCAAAAGTTAGGGAATGAAGCATACAACTGTGTTCCGTTCAGCTGCCTACTCACCATCAAGATTCAACACCTCAAAGACACCGATCAGTCCAATCACTTTCTTCCAACAAGTGAGGGATGAGATGCTCGAAGACAGATTGGCAATAGCAGAGTTGAAACTTGACTGGATCGTTTTCACATAGCTATTTATCTCTATAAATATTTTTCAAAACTTTCTGACAGTTTCCTACTTCTAGGATTGTTGTCTCCCTGTGCTAACCCGCCTATCATGGCTCTTTTCAATGCAGCTCTTTCAAAAATCACTATTTTCATTTCTTCTGTTTAAATACGTAAGCATCCCAATGATAATTTTGAATGAACATATGCATTTGAATATGATTGATGTTTACCAGGAAAAACAGGAATGGCATTCAGGAAATGTCCCGATCATCTGGACATCATTCCATCAGAAGGAAATCACCAAGAGAAACACATTTCTCAGCAAATTCCTCAAAAAAGATTTTCTCTTCAAAAGAAGTCTTATCCCCCAGCAGGTTTGTTCCAGATTACTATCTTCAAAAGGTGTGATCCCCGCACCCGGACTTGGTCAGATAGTGCATCGGAGGATTATGCATCTTCCTCATTCCCATTTGAAAGGGCATCAGAACTTCCAGTTACCTTTGGTTCCCCAAGCAGTAGTCAAAGATCCTTCAACGGGATACCCGGGTTCTCAAAAAAAAAAAAAATTCCCCAAACGAGGGTACTCAAGCAAGACAAAAGATCATCAACGATCACAATACATTCATGTCCAGCTGACTAGTGGGAATTTATTTTTCCAATTAGAAGCTTGACATCACATTCACATATTCATACATCATATTCATACATCATATTCATACATCATACATCATACATCATACATCATACATCATGCATCATACATCATACATCATGCACAACATAACATGCATATTTCTCCGGGAATATCTCACATTTACATGCATCATAAACATTGCATATCACTAACTTGATTTTTCAGGTAGGCAGATATCTTCAACAAAGATGTTCTCAATCACATGCCGTGTTCACCTGAATTCCATGAACGGTTCTCTCAAATATAATCAAGCCGAAGATTCATTCTGATCACTTACCAACTCAAAAACAAGCATCACAGATCTAAAGCGATACCTCAGACGGTTCCAGAACGATCTAACATTGCAGATCTAAAGCGATACCTCAGACGGTTCCAGAACGATCTAGCATCACAGATCTAAAGCGATACCTCAGACGGTTCCAAAACGATCTAGCATTGCAGATCTAAAGAGATACCTCAGACGGTTCCAAAACGATCTAGCATTGCAGATCTAAAGCGATACCTCAGACGGTTCCAGAACGATCTAACATTGCAGATCTAAAGCGATACCTCAGACGGTTCCAGAACGATCTAACGTTGCAGATCTAAAGCGATACCTCAGACGGTTCCAGAACGATCTAACATTGCAGATCTAAAGCGATACCTCAGACGGTTCCACAATGATCAACTTCCAAAATCTAAATCGAAAAAACTTTGGACAAGTTCCGTAACGATTATCTTCCAAGACTTAAAGCGGTAACCTTGGACGGTTCCGAGACAGTCAACACAAAGACTTTCAAATCCTTCATCAAGATATAATCAATGGATTCATTCTAATGAGCAAACCCTCAACACATATTCCAGGTGGCATCTGAAAGCCCATCTCAGGTAATGTTTCAATCTGCCAACAACATTTCGCAAACGACATTCAAATGCAACTTCCAACATCTCTTCTGATCAAGGTAAGTGCAAATTTTCAGGGCATCTAAATATTCAATCATCTTCTACCTTCAGATTTCAGACAATCTCTTCAGGTTTAAGAAGATTGAATAGGGGCAACTGTTATACCCCAAAATTTGCCCACATATTTTTCAAGAAAACTCCAATCTGAAAATTAAGGGTCTCATATAATCATGGATTTTTATTTCAACAAATATCCTGACATATGAAATACTTAGTTTTTAGAATTTTTCTTATACAGTAATTTGGCTTGCAGTTGAATTTATTCTTACGCAAACACCAAATACTGTTTATTACTTCACACATGCTATTTATTTATTTACAGATAAATCGTACTGACACAATTGGTACAGAGTTAAATCTTTTTGCAGGCGCAGAATCAGGAAACTCAGACTGTACTCGTAACAAGTAGATTATTATTATCTTTTGTTTCCCACTAATTTTTGTACTATATTCCATTATTTGCAAAAATCTTTTCAAATCTCTTTTTCAAAAATCAAATCTCTCCTTTTTCCAACACTATCTCCACTTTCTTTCAAATCTTACTTCCACTCAAATTTTCCTTTTGTACGGAATCACATCATTCCCCAACGTCTCTTTCCTTCTTTCCATTCTATAAATACCTCTCATTTTCTTCCATAAAATCTCACATCAAATTCTAATTCATCTCTCAAATTTCCACTTCATAATCCATCCTTTCTTCTTCCCTAACAAGAATGGCAAAATGGATAGAGACACTGTCTCTTGCAGTCATCACCATTGCTACGATGATCATGACTTTCTTCTGCCTGCATAGTCCTGAGGAGTGTGGACCTGCAATGGTTATGCTCCCAATCATCTACATGTTATTGTTCATAGCATGGGTCATTAATCGTCATTCTTAAAATTTGCCGTATTTCTTATTTCTTAAATGTACCGTTTATTCGTCGTACTGTTCAATATAGTATGTGATATTTGTACTGTCAGTATTAAATGTTGTACTATTTGTCATAATATTGCTTAATTACTAAGATAATATTTTGTGTGTTTTCTGCCAGTCAAATATTCCTATTTCTGTGCATTAAATGATTTTCAGGGTTATTATCGGTAATTTTGCCCGCATACCGTAAATATTAGTTATTTATTATGTCTGTGTTTTTCTAACAAGTCATGTAAATAAACTTTCATTTTTCACATAAAACAAAAACAAAAAACAACAAAAAAAGAAAATTAACTTTGACTGTTGATTTTTTACTCTAACTGCTACATCAATACCTGAACAGTCAGTTGACAGCCAAACTGCTGGCAGTACAATTCTCAGTGTTTTGTACCATCAATCAAATCAATCTTTCACAATTCAAAATTCCAAGATTTTTGTTCTAGAAGTCTTCTGAATATCACGCGATTAGCAGAGACTCAACACTGCACAAAAATCAGGTACGCTTAACTGTCTCCTACACAAACAGTCCCTAATCAGGTTTTTTCTTGTTTTTACAGGAGCAACAAGTTTTTGAGAGCTCAAATGGATTTCATACACATCCATATATCTCAAAGTACCATCATACAAATTTTCAAACTTCAATTCACTCAGACGCACCGTCAGCAGCTCAAACAGTCAACAGACGACCCGTTTGACCAAAAAAGTCAACAGACAGTCAAAAATGAAATTTTTTGTCAAAGTCCATATTTTGTCAAAGGATTCATCATTTGATCATTGGATGATCATAATTCATCAAGGAAAGATCAAAAATCAACAAAACCCTAAGATTCAAAATTAGGGTTTTTGCTTGAAAAGTCAACTCAACTTTGACTGATCATAACTCTCTCATCCTTCATCCAAAAAATTCAAACCAAAGCTTGTTTTGAAGGAAATTCAATTATCTTTCAAATGCCATTGATCCCATGGTCATTGGATTCACCATTTGAAAAATATGATCAAAGACATTACAGGTCATTTTCAAAGTCAACAAAAAGACACTTTTTTCAAAAGGACACACAAGTAGCTTCAAAAATCATTTTGACATGAGACCAAAGGCATTGGTTAGAGGACTCTTTGAGGTTTCCAAAAAGTGCAAGATCTCCTTCATATGACAAAAATTGAAGGATTTACACCTTGTTGAAGTTGGCTAAATTTTGGGAAAATACATGAAATCAACATTGTTCAAAATGGCATTTTTTCCAAATGGGGCCAAGTTTTCAGCATTAAAACATCATTTCCATGATATTATGGGCCTCCCACGACCAAGACTAAGCCCATACCTTTTTTTATCCATTTTTGCATGATTTTATCTTACTTTAAGATTAAAATTAAAAGGAAAATGCATGGATAATGGTAGCTTAACTTCCAAGCATGACTCACCCCTAAGGAATCTTCATCTTCTGCAGAGAATTGAAGGGCAAGGCAGGTGCATTGAAGGAGGGCAAGACTTGGTCAAGTTTTCAAAGGTTTTTAATATTAAAAAACCAAAGTTTCAACAAAGGCAACTAGCTGCAAGTTAGCTTCAATTCTAAGCACACATAGCTTATAAATAAGCTATCTTAGTTCAGTAACAAGGGAGACACGAATTCAGAGCTATGCTTATGCTTGTACCATGCTTGTAACACTTTAAAAATTTCAAGGAAATTCAAAATTCGAATTCTGAGTTTAATCCATTTTCAATACAAACTAAACACTTAAACACTTTCCTCAAGCATTACTGAACATATCTCAATCATTTCCAAGTCTTGAAACCTCATAAATCGAGCTACCTAGGCCACGGTTTGTTCAAACTAAAATCAACTTATATCTCATAACTCACACATATTTAACAAGATGTAGATGCATAATTGTGTTTGGTTTGAAGCTCTGGTCGTTTCTGGAGCTTCAATTGGATTTTAATGGCTGTTTGTAGCATATACCATTTTAGGGTTCTTCAACTCAAAATTAGGGCTTTCTGAAATAGGCAAAATTAGAGGTTCTAAATAGTACCATTAGGTTCGTATGGATCAGACGAGTTGAATGGTACCATCGCGCCAAATTTCTTTACACGTTTACCCCTATTCGCTATTTTGCAAGTTTGAAGCTCATCAATTACAGCGCTCTTTCATAAAAGCGCTGTAAAAGGCCCTAGCGAGAGGTTGAAGATGATGAGGTGTCCCCACCTCATTGGACAGACAGCGCGCATACTTTTTTTAAATTTCCTCTGATTCTGTGCTTTGCAGGTGTACTGATCACCACGTGCCTCAATTTCTGGACCATCTGATCTCATTTAATGAATGATCCAACGCGCCAGATCACTCTTCCCCACCATGCTCCCTCACAAATTACCACACAGGATCAGTATCCTTTTATTTTCTATTTTATTTTCTATTTTATTTTAATTTCTTTGTTAAATTAATTAAAAATAGTTTTAAAAATCCAAAAAATACATAAAAAATATTTTTATACTTCTAAAATAATATACTATTTTATGAAATAAAAATATTTTATTTTTCTTCATAATTTCAATATTTTGCATAATTAATTAGTATATATTTATATATTTGCTTTTTAATTATTCTAACCAATCAAAAAATCCTAAAAAAAATTGTTCTTTATATTAAATATTGTTTATATATTATAAACTAATTTTGTACATATTTTGAATAATTTTCTTTTTAAGTTTTAATTATTTGTATAATTATTTGCATAATTATGTTTTAATTAACTTAAATCAATTTCAAATCAATTTCAAAAAAACCAAAAAAATTAGTCTTGTTTTAAAACTAATTGACAAATATTTTGTACATACTTTAAACTTAATTTCTAGGTTTAAATCAATTTTCATCTTTTTTTTTCTTCATTTTAATTTAATTAATCATGCATTAATTATAATTAAAACCAATCATAAAAATTCCAAAAACATGCCTTTTATCTTTCTTGCAATTTAAAATTCCTAGATAAATGTATAGGATGTCAAATTCATGTAAATAGGCTAGTTTACATTTCCTGCACAATCGATGTAATAGCGTAGATTTACTTTCCGCACTTTACATTTCCGCATTTTAATTTCCAGCAAATATAAACTGCGTGTATGTCAAAGATAAAATTGAACCGTTAGATCACTAACTTCAAAGATAAATATCTGAATCCAATCACAATCACACTTGCACCTCTTAAGGTAATCCCTTCTCATTCCTTTCAAAATCAAAGTCAAATTCTACTGTTTTGAGTACAAAATCGAACCTTGCTTTTATATCCGGTGAAAGGATAGATTTTTAAATGAAATAGGATAAAGACCTTACAACTCAGGGTAGACCTCCTAGTTTGCTTGCTCAAATCAAAACAAACAAAATTCTCATACACTGTTGATTTTTCAAAACTTTCAAAAAAAGACAATATTTTGTATACATCCAAACACGGGTTATTACAAAGTTAACGTTTTTTCCAAAACATCTTTCGAAAGATAAACAAGCATTTTGTATACATCCACACACGGATCATTACAAAATTCAATTTACAAAAGTATTTGAAACCACATATGAGCAATTTCAGAGCAATTGAAAAGTAATCGAAAAACAAGTGAGCTAAGCAAACTTAAGAGCCCATGGATAACCATGGATACAAAGGGTGCTAACACCTTCCCTTTGTATAACCTACCCCCTTACCCAGAATTTCTTAAAGGTCTTTTTTCTGTTTCTTTTATAAACCTTTCCTTAATTGGATAAAATAAAAGGTCGGTGGCGACTCTGTGAATTTCAAAAAAATGCGAAAGCATTAAGCGACAAAAAAGAGTCAGTTCACGTATCTCTACAGAACAGAGGTATGGCCCGGTATTAAAAAAAAATCGGAGGTCCACAATAGTACTTTTCCAACTCAACAAAATTCGAAGCATACTCTGGTACCGTCATATTACCTTGAACCGGCTCCAGAAATTCAATTTCTTTTCTGCCCCTAACATCCACAGGGAAGTACCTTCTCAAACATTCTCTCCTGAACACAACCCAAGTTACTTCTATACCATCATTATCTAGTTCAACTCTGGTTGCCATCCACCAGTTATCAGCTTCTTCAGACAACATATGTGTGCCATACCTCACCTTGAGATTCTCAGCACAATCGATGACTCTGAAAATCCTCTCAATATCCTTAAGCCATTTCTGAGCACCCTCAGGATCATGCGTGCCTTTAAACAATGGGGGATTGTTCCTCTGAAAATTCCCCAGTTGCCTATCAACACCAATCCCTGCTCCTACGGCATTTCCTTGATAACCCGATTTTATATCGTATATTTAGCTTGAAATCCATAGATATTTATAGCATTTTCCATTTATTATGTTGGTTTATTATGATATTACGCGAGTTTTTGCTTTGTTTCAGGTTTTACACTCTGATTATGAATATTTGTGAAAAGGAGAGGAAATGGAGCTAAAACGACCACTATTTATGCCTAAAAGATGAATAATGGGTGCTGAAGTGGAAAGGAGGTGCAAATAAGGCCCATGTGTGCTAAAGAAGACCCAAAGGCACAAAAGAGACGGACCAGCCCACTGAAGATCAAATGTGCGTGGCCCAAACCACACAAGCAAGTGGAGACGCACGTCTCCAACGTCTCATTGGCCACATCAGTAAAGAGGAGACGCACGTCTCCAAGCCTCCCTACATTTCCTCCACTTGAGACGCACGTCTCAAGTCGTTCAAAGGCACTCCCTGAAGAAGTGGAGACGCACGTCTCCGAGTCCCAGTCTGAAAAGTTCCTACTTTCACGCATCCCAACTACAAAAGCTCCCCTATAAATAGAAGCAGCTACTTCACTTCAATTTGTCCGATTTTCTGCTAACGAAGTTCTGCCGAAATTGTACCGTGAATTATATTTTTCCTTCTGCTTTCATTCAAACAGTTTATTTTTCCCACAACGATTTCTACACCGGAAATTGTTGGGAACCTTTTATAAATCTAGCCTTACGTTAGATTTATCGCTTTTACTTCCTTGTTTTTATTTCCGCCCATTTTAATTCCGAAGAACGATCCAGCCAACCTGTGGTGGAAGTTCAGTACTCGAAGATTCAATTGCAATTTACTTAATTCAAGTTTATTATTTACTGCCTTTATATTATTTATTTGCATGATATATTATATGCCAATTAACATGCCTTTTATTATAAGCCAAATTAATTTATGCATGCTTAACCATATTAATATGTCTGGCTAATTTACTAAGGTGTCGGTATGTAAAGTAAGTTAACAGTGGGATCCGAAATAAATTGGCTTAAACTATGCTTTGTTAATTATCACTTGTTTTTGGTTTATATGTCTAATTTAATTAGTAAGTCTTAAAACCAATAGAGCGAAAGTTTGAGGGGTTAAGATGGTAAAAGGTTAAAATCAATAGAGCGAAAGTTTGAGATCTTTAACTGGATAGTAGACATTGGACATTAGTTTTAAGGATGGCGAAAGCGTATTAAAACTAATTAGGACTTATTTATTTTCAAAATGTATTTTTACACCCGAGCGGGATGGCGAAAGCGTACGTTAGGGATATTTGCATGTTCCGAGTCAACAGAGCGAAAGTTTGAGATTAGGAGATTTAAATAGATACCAACTTCATAAAACAGGCATTTTATTAGTAACGTTGTTTCCATAAAGCTTTTCTAATATCTAATGGGATGGTGAAAGCGTACATTAAGAATTAGGATAGTAATCTAAATCAACAGAGCGAAAGTTTGAGACGAGGATTTTTAACCAACTGAATTAGTAAAGATTTTTAATTGAACTATACATCAGCCAATGAACCTTCGGATCACCTAAAGTTAAACGAAATACATACCGATATCTACTTATTATTATATTTCTTATTATTCACAGTCACTCTCCCTTAGGAACAATCAAAATACTAGTAGCCTTAGCTTTACATAGTAACCTTAGATAACGGTAGATCGATTCATAGTCCCTGTGGATTCGATATCTTTTAAAACTACACGACACGACTGTGCACTTGCAGTCATCAGATTAATAGACACGTAAAGTCGCGATCAAGTTTTTGGCGCCGTTGCCGGGGACTATTTAAGTCGATATCGTAACTCACTGTTACACCGTAGAGACTAGGGAAATTCTTTTTCTTTCTTTCTGAACGATTGAATGCCAAATACTCGTTCACAAGGAGGAGATTTAATACAACGAATCAACGAGATCGAGCGTTTCATTAACGTCAAACGTCGAGCTCGCAATCTTCCCGAAGTAGCACCAATTCCGATTGACCAGGAATTGATCTTTACTGATCAAATCAATCAAATTACCCCAAAGTTAGAGATGGCTGTTATTCGTCCTCTTAGAGACTATGCCGCTCCTTCACGCGCTGAACCGCACTCAAGTATCGCACCACCTGCGATTGAGGCGAACAATTTTGAACTGAAACCTTCGTTGGTCCAAGCCGTTCAACAGAATCAATTCTCTGGAAGCCCTGCAGACGACCCCAACCTTCATTTATCTGTGTTCGTGCAATATGCCGACACTGTCAAAGCTAACAACGTTAGTTCCGAAGCTATTCGATTACGTCTTTTTCCTTTCTCCTTGAGAGATAGAGCCAGAGCGTGGCTTCAATCCCTGCCTTCTAATTCCATAACTACATGGGACGAATTGAAGAGAGTATTCTTAGCGAGATACTTTCCGCCTAGCAAAACTGATATGCTAAGAGGTCAAATCAACGGATTTACCCAGAAAGATAACGAATCACTCTTCGAAGCTTTGGAACGTTACAAGGACATGCTTAGACTATGCCCTCATCATGGACTCGAACCATGGCTGATCATCCATACCTTTTATGGTGGTCTCCTTTATAACACTAAAATGACTATAGATGCCGCTGCTGGCGGAGCATTAATGGACAAACCCCACGATGAAGCATACAACCTTATAGAGAATATGGCACAAAACCATTACCAATGGGGTGGAGAACGAGCCGCTCTAGAGAAAACCCAAACCAAAGGAGGAATGTACGAAGTAAGTGGTATAGACCGCGTTAACGCCAAAGTAGACGCCTTAACTCAAAAGATCGAAAACTTAACCATCACTCCATCAGCCACCGCTGCTGCTGTAGCACCTAACTGCGAGATTTGTGGACTGACTGGACATGCAGTCGCCGAATGTCAACTCTTGACTGGAATCCCATCTGATCAAGTAAACTATGCTCAAGGAAACCCTTATTCTAACACGTACAACCCTGGATGGAAAAACCATCCGAACTTTTCATATAAAAACAACAATGCGTTGTACGCACCTGGACAAGCACCTGCTGTCCCACCTGGCTATCAAAAAGCGCCCGTAGCTGCTCATAACGGCCCTAGGAAGTCGAATCTTGAAATCATGATGGAAAACTTTATAGCTTCCCAACAACAAACCAATAAAGACTTCCTAAATCAAAATATCCACAATAGCGAGCAACTAAAACAACTATCAAACAAAGTAGACGCATTAGCTACACATAACAAAATGTTAGAAACTCAAATTTCACAAGTAGCTCAACAACAAGCACCTACTGCTGCCCCTGCTGGCATATTTCCTACTCAACCACAACCTAATCCTAAAGGACATGCGAACGCGATAACATTACGAAGTGGAACGAATTACGATGGACCTATTGATCCTAGAACTCAAAACGCACCCATGTCCCAACAAGAGCCAAAGGAAATCCAAAAGACATCAACTGATGATCAAACTGCTAAGACTAATGAGAATAATAACGAAGTGGAACCTGAAAAAGAAAAACCTTACGTTCCACCACCACCTTATAAGCCACCAATTCCTTACCCTCAGAGATTAGCCAAATCAAGAACCGAAGCGCAATTTTAAAAATTTGTAGAACTTCTGAAACAATTAAACATAACCATACCGTTCACAGAAGCTATAACTGAAATGCCTTCGTACGCTAAATTCCTAAAAGAAATCCTATCGAACAAAAAGAAACTCGAGGATAACGAAACTGTAACGCTTACCGCTGAATGTAGTGCAATCATCCAAAACAACATGCCTCCCAAACTGAAAGATCCAGGCAGTTTCTCTATACCCTGCGTAATAGGAAAAACCATCATAGAAAAAGCCTTATGCGCCTTAGGAGCCAGTGTTAGTTTGATGCCTCTTTCAACCTGTAAGAAGCTAAATCTAGGTGAGCTTAAGGCAACGAGAATGTCTCTTCAACTAGCTGACCGCTCAGTTAAATACCCTGTAGGAATGTTAGAAAATATCCCTGTTCGTGTAGGCCAATTCTACATCCCAACTGACTTTATCATAATGGATATCCAAGAAGATTCTAACATCCCCATCATATTAGGAAGACCATTCTTAGCAACCGCTGGTACAATTATAGACGTCAAGAGAGGAAAGCTTACTTTCGAAGTAGGAGAAGAGAAAATAGAATTTATTCTTTCCCAATTCTTAAAAGCACCATCTATAATTGACACGTGCTGCTCTGCCGACATAATCGACGATTGTGTTAATGAAATAAAATCCGAACTAAATGAGGAAACCGAGATCCTAAGAATTCCTATACCACCGATTTTTAAAGACGACAACTGGCGTGGGGAATATCAAGATAATCACCTGAGTGAATGTTTAGCATTAACATCTGATCCTATACCTGGACCTAAGAAACCTGCTATAGAACTTAAAACTCTACCAACCGATCTTAGGTACGAATTCTTAGACGAAGAACTAAACCGACCTGTTATAGTTAACGCCGAGTTAGGACAAACTGAGACGGAAAGATTACTTACTGTCCTGAGAAAATACCAAACCGCTTTAGGATATAACATATCAGATCTGAAAGGAATAAGTCCTTCCCTCTGTATGCACCGCATTATGCTCGAAGACGATTGTAAAACCTCTAGGGAACATCAAAGGCGAATAAATCCGATTATGAGCGATGTAGTTAAAAAGGAAATCTAAAAACTGCTAGAAGCCGGAATAATATATCCAATATCCGATAGTAAATGGGTTAGTCTTGTTCATGTCGTACCTAAGAAAGGAGGAGTTACCGTAATCACCAACGCAAAAGGCGAATCTGTAGCACAACGTACCCAAACTGGATGGAGAATGTGCATAGACTATAGGAAGCTAAACAAAGCCACCCGAAAAGACCATTTTCCTTTACCTTTCATAGACCAAATGCTTGAACGCTTAGCTAAACACTCACATTTTTGTTATTTAGATGGATACTCCGGATTTTTCCAAATTCCTATCCACCCTGACGACCAAGAGAAAACCACGTTTACCTGTTCCTATGGTACATTCGCTTATAGAAGAATGCCTTTTGGACTTTGCAATGCACCCACAACCTTCCAAAGATGAATGATGGCAATATTTGCCGACTTCCTAGATGGTATAATGGAAGTCTTTATGGACGATTTCTCGGTCTGTGGAGGAAGCTTTGAAACATGTTTAGAGAACCTCGAATTGGTACTTAAACGATGCGTAAGTGTTAACCTTGTCCTTAATTGGGAAAAATGCCATTTCATGGTTTGACAAGGAATCGTACTTGGACACATCGTGTCCGATAGAGGAATCAAAGTAGATAAAGCCAAAATCAAAATTATTGAAAACCTTCAACCTCCCAAAACTGTTAGAGAAATAAGAAGTTTTCTAGGACACGCTGGTTTTTACCGACGTTTCATTAAGGATTTCTCTAAAATAACCAAACCCTTAACCGAATTACTGATGAAAGACGCCGAATTCATTTTTACTGATAAATGCACTGAAGCATTCCATACGCTTAAACAAGCATTAATCTCTGCGCCAATTATGCAACCTCCCGACTGGAATGAACCTTTTCGAAATAATGTGTGACGCAAGCGATTATGCTGTGGGAGCCATTCTAGGGCAAAGAAAGGATAAGAAACTACATGTCATATACTATGCGAGTAGAACCCTAGATGAAGCTCAGATGAATTATGCCACGACAGAAAAGGAATTACTAGCTGTCGTGTTCGCATAAGACAAGTTACATTCTTACCTGGTAGGAGCCAAAATAATCATATACACTGACCACGCCGCCATTAGGTACCTCTTAACTAAGAAGGACGCCAAACCGAGACTGTTGAGATGGATCCTGTTATTACAAGAATTCGACCTGGAAATTAAAGATAAAAAAGGAACTGAGAATGTCGTAGCAGATCACCTCTCTCGATTGGAAAATCTGAAACCCGAACAAGTGCCAATTAACGATGATTTCCCTTATGAAAAACTCATCGCTTAGTTAGAAGCTAACGAATTAGAACCATACCATCCAATCACTGAAACTAATAACTTCGCAGAAGTAGATGTAGTCCACTTTGACACACCTTGGTATGCAGATTTCGTAAATTACCTGGCTGCTGGTGTAATTCCTCCTGATCTAAGTTACCAACAGAAAAAGAAATTTTTCCATGACCTAAAACATTACTATTGGGACGATCCGCTCCTGTTCAAAAGAGGCCCCGATGGAATCTTTAGACGTTGTGTACCCGAGGAAGAAATATGAAGCATAATAACACACTGTCACTCTGCACCATGTGGAGGACACCATAGCACATCTAGAACCTGCGCCAAAATCCTTCAATCTGCACTCTTCTGGCCCAACCTGTGGAAAGACGTTTATTTTGCCATACTAAACTGTGATAGATGTCAACGAACCGGAAATATTTCAAGACGTGACTGAAGGATAGAAAAACACTTAGAAAGGGGGGGGATTGAATAAGTGTGACTTTAAATCTTGGACGATAAAAATAAATTGCACAATTATTTTTATCCTGGTTCGCTGTTAACGAAGCTACTCCAGTCCACCCCCGCAGAGATGATTTACCTCAACCTGAGGATTTAATCCACTAATCGCACGGATTACAATGGTTTTCCACTTAGTCCACGACTAAGTCTTCTAGAGTATTCTGATCACAACTTGATCACTCCAGGAACAACTGCTTAGACAACTTCTAAGACTTTTCTAGAGTCTACTGATCAACCTGATCACTCTAGTTACAAACTGCTCAGCCAACTGCTAAGACTTCCTAGAGTATACTGATCACACGATCACTCTAGTTCCTTACAACTTAATGTAATCTATTCAAGAGTTTACAAATGCTTCTTAAAAGCTATAATCACAAACTGTGATATTTCTCTTATCGTTTAAGCTTAATCTCACTAAGATATTACAACAGCAATGTAGTGAGTTGATGAAGATTCTGAGCTTTGATTGAATAGCGTTTCAGCAAGTTTATTTTCGTTCAGAGTTGTTAAGAATTGGTAACCTTGCTTCTCATCAGAACTTCATATTTATAGGCGTTGAGAAGATGACCGTTGAGTGCATTTAATGCTTTGCGTGTTCCGTACAGCATTGCATTTAATGTTATACGCTTTTGTCAACTACCTCGAGCCTTGTTCACGCTGTGTCTACTGACGTTGCCTTTAGTAGCTTTAACGTTCCTTTTGTCAGTCAGCGTAGTCTGCCACCTGTACTTCCTTCTGATCTGATGTTTGTGAATACGACGTTTGAATATCATCAGAGTCAAAACAGCTTGGTGCATAGCATCTTCTGATCTTCTGATCTTGAAGTGCTTCTGTTGCGTGATACCATCTTCTGATCTTCAGTGCTTCTGATCTCATGTTCTTCTGATGCTTCCATAGACCCATGTTCTGATTCTGCTTCGACCATCTTCTGATGTCTTGCCAGACCATGTTCTGATGTTGCATGCTGAACCATTTGAGACACAACTTCTGAGCGCTGAATTATGCGTACTCTTTATATATATTTCCTGAAAGGGAAATTGCATTGGATTAGAGTACCATATTATCTTAAGCAAAATTCATATTATTGTTATCATCAAAACTAAGATAATTGATAAGAACAAATCTTGTTCTAACAATCTCCCCCTTTTTGATGATGACAAAAACATATATAAATGATATGAATTTGCGATCAGAAAGAGTAGACGGCAAAAGACAAATTACACAGCTATAGCATAAGCATATGAATATGTCTCCCCCTGAGATTAACAATCTCCCCCTGAGATAAATAATCTCCCCCTGAAATAAATACTCGAAGAACTTTGATAAAAGACTTCCCTGATTATTTCGGTAGAGACGATCATATAAGCTTCTGCCTTCAGAGAATTCATAGCTTCTGACTTCTGCTTCCATTGGTCAGCTTCAGAACTTGAATTTCTTTAGATCCTTAGAACACTCACAGCTTCTGATTCCTGCTTCCATCGTGGACAGCTTCAGAACTTGAATTTCTTTGATCTTCAGAACATTCACAGCTTCTGACTTCTGCTTCCATTCAGGACAGCTTCAGAACTTGAATTTCTTTGATCTTCAGAACATTCACAGCTTCTGATTTCTGCTTCCATTCAGGACAGCTTCAGAACTTGAATTTCTTTGATCTTCAGAACATTCACAGCTTCTGATTTCTGCTTCCATTCAGGACAGCTTCAGAACTTGAGTTTTCTGGATCTTTTAGAACATTCACATCTTCTGATTTCTGCTTCCCTCGGATAGCTTCAGAACTTTGAATGTCTACCAACATCACTTCATGCTAGATTTGTATCAGAACATTGTTGAATGTACCAGAGCATCATCAGAGCATCTCTACATCCTGAAATGTTACAGAACAAAAACTAAACGACAAAAGTCAGCATGAACGAGTTAGAACATAAAATGTATGTTTGAACACATTATATGTATCAGAGCCATATAGGCTGAAATAATGTATCAGAGCGAATAATGTATCAGAGCCATAACATTATATGTATCAGAGCAAATAGAATTTTGTCAGAACAGGATAGACAATGATATTCAAATTCTATTATCAGTGCTTCTGATTCATTCTTCTTTCTTGCTTCTGATCTCTGAAGCTTGACAGCACTCAGCTTGCTTCAGTTTCCAAGAGCTTATTCCTTTTACAGAATAACGCTTCTTATGGTTTTGCTTCTAGTGTTTGCTTCTGAAGATTCACTTCACTTCTCTGTACCTGCAAAACACTTAAACCATATAGAACTTGCAGTTCTTGTTAGTGAATGTGTGGGAGCCTCTTTACCCAGCAACTGATAGATTTAATCAAATCATTTATCATTTATCTTCTCCCCCTTTTTGTCATAACATCAAAAAGAATATTTAAAAAGATTCAGATGCAAAAAAACGACAAATAAAATCACTGGAATGTAAATCAAAGAAATTTTTCATTGATAATCAAAAAGGTTTACAAGAAATTCCTATGTTTAACAAGCAGAAGCAACAAGGAAAAGAAAACTACAAAGACCAAATCCTAGGACCCTAGCTAAGACAACGTCTGTGCCAGCATGCCATGAAGGAGTGAAACGCTTCATTGACTGCTTCTCGGGCTTTCAGGCGAGGAGTCAGGGAGACTTGGTTCTGAAGCAGATCTTCCACCATCTTTACCAGAGACAGCATTCCCAGCAGGTGAAGATGAAGAGATTTCTTCAGAAGAGACTAAGGGAGAGGAAAGGTTAGATGAAGAGGAAGCTGAGTCTTGAAGGTCGAAAGATGAGGAAGAAGATGGAGATGATGGAGGGCTTTCACCAGGAGGATGAAACACTCGTCTAGAATAATTTCCAGACAACATTGCTTCGAATGGATTCACCTTGAGAGGATCATAGGTGATTTTGATCTTTTTGGGTTTGGAAGGTGATGTTTCAACAGCTTTTCTTTTGTTGTTTTGATCATTTTCATTATTTCCTGGGCTTGATGAAGAGTTCATGATGGGTTTGCAGAAAAATGAACAAGTAGGGTTTGATATGGAAGAGAGAGAGAGAAAAAAGAGATAGAGAAAGATGAGAGGGAAAGAGAAGAGTTTGAAGAGTATTTAAAAAGAAATAAAATGAAACGAATGATGACTAGCATTTAATGTTACGTGACGTGAGGAGAGATAATAAAGACAAATGAGGTGACTAGCACAGTTACCTATGGTCGGCGTCCCTTCAACTGCACGCGCGTTTATCCATGAATAGTAACTACAGGTTTACCATCCCGAGATAAAACGTAACAGCTGTTTTGCTTTAAAAGAGGTTCTGAATCAACTTAGACAATGAAACGTTAGTAATAACCGAATCATAATTTCTAAAAGATTTCAATCAGAACTTCTGATTGGAAAATCACATTTCATTTCAGAAGATACTCATATATAAGAACTTCTCATCTTCTCATTCTGGGCATAGATCCATACTGATGTTCTTCAGAATGAATTTAAACCTATCTTCAGCCAGGGGTTTTGTAAAGATATCAGCCCATTGATGGTCTGTATCCACAAAGTTTAAAGAAATAACACCCTTCTGAACATAGTCCCTTATGAAATGATGTTTAATCTCAATATGTTTAGCTTTTGAATGAAGAATAGGATTCTTAGATAAACATATAGCAGAAGTATTATCACAGAATATAGGAATGTTACTCTCAAATATCTGATAATCTTCTAACTGACTCTTCATCCAGAGCATCTGTGTACTACAGCCAGCAGCAGCGACATATTCTGCTTCTGTTGTTGATAAAGCAATAGTTGCTTGCTTCTTGCTATACCAAGAGATCAAATGACTTCCAAGAAATTGGCAACTTCCTGAAGTACTTTTTCTTTCAATTCTGTCTCCAGCATAATCAGCATCACAGAATCCTACTAAGTTGTATTCTTTAGATTTTCTGTAAACTAAACCAACATTAGTAGTACCTTTCAGATACCTTAGAATTCTCTTAACAGCAGTTAAATGAGATTCTCTAGGATCTGATTGGAATCTAGCACACAAACAAACACTGAACAGAATGTCAGGTCTAGAAGCAGTCAAATATAGAAGAGATCCAATCATACCTCTGTATAACTTCTGATCTACCTTCTTACTTACCTCATCCTTACCTAGGATGCATGTTGGATGCATAGGAGTTTTGGCTTCTTTGCAGTCCAGAAGATTAAACTTCTTCAGAAGTTCCTTCACATACTTGGTTTGGTGAACATATGTTCCTTCTGATGTTTGATTTATTTGTATTCCAAGGAAATACTTGAGTTCTCCCATCATGCTCATTTCAAACTCAGCCTGCATAGACTTAGCAAACTCCTTTCCAAGTGTAGCATTAGATGTTCCAAAAATAATATCATCTACATATATTTGACAGATTAAAATATCCTTTTCAAAGGTTTTACAAAAGAGAGTAGTGTCCACTTTTCCTCTAGTGAAACCATTATCTAGAAGGAAAGAACTTAAGCGTTCATACCAAGCTCTGGGAGCTTGCTTCAATCCATATAATGATTTCTTTAGTTTAAACACATGATTCGGAGACATAGAGTCTTCAAAACCAGGAGGTTGATGGACATAAACTTCTTCATCTATATAACCATTTAAGAAGGCACTCTTAACATCCATCTGATAGAGAGTGATGTTATGTTGAGTGGCAAAAGAAATTAATAGACGAATAGACTCTAACCTGGCCACTGGTGCAAAGGTTTCTGTATAGTCAATCCCTTCTTGCTGACTATAACCCTGAGCCACCAATCTGGCTTTGTTCCTTACCACCTCACCTTTCTCACTGAGCTTGTTTCTGAAGACCCATTTTGTACCAATTATATTGAATCCATCTGGTCTAGGAACAAGATCCCAAACATCATTCCTTGTAAACTGATTCAGTTCTTCTTGCATAGCAATTATCCAGTCTGGATCTTCTAGAGCATGATCAACAGAAGTTGGCTCGATCAGAGATACAAGACCTAATTGACAGTCTGCATTGTTCTTAAGGAATGCTCTTGTTCTGATTGGATCATCCTTCTTTCCAAGAATGACATCTTCTGAATGACCAGAGATGAGTCTAGATGATCTTCTGACAGATGGTTCTTCAGAAATACTTAGATCCTCCAGAGAAGCTGATACTTGATCTTCAGATTCTTTGCTTCTGAGAAGCTCTGCTTCTGATGCATTGCTTCTTGGCTCAGCAACTTCTGATATGTCAATATCATAACCTGCAAAATTATCAACCTGCTTTGGTTTTTCAGAACCAAGCTTATCATCAAACCTGATATTGATTGATTCTTCCACAATCAATGTTTCAGTATTGTATACTCTGTAGCCTTTTGAGCGTTCAGAATATCCAAGAAGAAAACATTTTTGAGCTTTGGAATCAAACTTACCAAGACGATCTTTAGTGTTCAGAATAAAACATACACATCCAAAAGGATGAAAATATGAAATGTTGGGCCTTTTATTCTTCCACAATTCATAGGGAGTCTTATTTAGAATAGGTCTGATAGAGATTCTATTCTGAATATAGCATGCAGTGTTTATTGCTTCTGCCCAGAAATGCTTAGCCATATTGGTTTCATTGATCATGGTTCTGGCCATTTCTTGCAGAGTCCTATTCTTTCGTTCTACAACCCCATTTTGCTGTGGAGTTCTAGGACAAGAGAAATCATGGGCAATACCATTTTCTTTGAAGAACTCTTCAAAGGATCTGTTCTCAAATTCACCACCATGATCACTTCTGACCTTTATGATTTTACACTCTTTTTCAGATTGAATCTGAATGCAGAAATCAAAGAACACTGAATGAGTCTCATCCTTGTGTTTCAAGAATTTTACCCACGTCCAGCGACTATAATCATCTACGATGACTAATCCATATTTCTTTCCTCTGACAGATGCTGTTTTGACTGGTCCAAACAGATCAATGTGCAAGAGTTCTAATGGCCTTGAGGTAGAAACAACATTCTTAGACTTGAATGCAGGTTTGGAGAACTTGCCCTTCTGACATGCTTCACAAAGAGCATCTGATTTGAATTTCAGATTAGGGAGTCCTCTGACAAGATTCAGTTTGTTAATCTGAGAGATCTTTCTCAAACTAGCATGACCTAATCTCCTGTGCCAGACCCACTGCTCTTCAGAAACAGACATAAGACAAGTCACCTTCTGACTCATAAGATCTTGCAGATCTGTCTTATAAATGTTGTTCTTCCTCTTGCCTGTAAATAGGATTGAGCCATCCTTCTGATTTACAGCCTTGCAAGACTTTTGATTGAAGATTATATCATAACCATTGTCACTTAATTGACTGATAGATAAGAGGTTATGAGTTAATCCTTCTACAAGAAGTACATTAGAAATGGAAGGAGAGTTACCAGACTTTATAGTTCCAGAGCCAATTATCTTGCCCTTCTGATCTCCTCCAAACTTGACTTCTCCTCCAGACTTAAGCACCAGGTCTTGGAACATAGACCTTCTTCCTGTCATGTGTCGTGAGCATCCAGAGTCCAGGTACCATGACATGTTGTGCTTTGTCCTTCTTGCAGCCAAGGATATCTGCAATAGGAATAATCTTATCCTTAGGTACCCACATTTTCTTGGGTCCTTTCTTGTTAGATTTTCTCAAGTTCTGATTGAACTTGGGTTTGACATTATAAGCAATAGGAGGAACAGCATGATAATTTTTAATATGAGTTTCATGATATTTCCTAGGTTGTGTCACATGCTTCTTGGTGTGTGTTATGTGAAAACTTTGTGCATGTGAAGTGTGCCTAATATCATGAGAGTGGCCATAATTGAACTGATCATACAATGGCTTGTATGTGAGTTTCATTTCATCAACAGGTTCAAGTTTGTATGGGGTTTCACCCTCATAACCAATGCCAACTCTTTTGTTTCCGGATACGGCATATATCATAGAAGCTAGCTGACTTCTGCCAATACTTCTAGATAAGAACTTCCTGAAACTTAAATCATATTCTTTCAGAATATGGTTTAGACTAGGAGTGGATTTTTCTGAATTAGAAGGAGATCCAACATCATTGGATAATTTTAAAAGTTTATCTTTCAATTCAGAATTTTCCAACTCAAGCCTCTTTGTTTCAAATTCAAATAGCTTTTTCAGCTTTTTGTATTTAATACAAATCTGAGACTTGGATTCCAGAAGTTCAGTTAATCCGGAAACTAACTCATCTCTAGTAAGTTCAGAAAATACCTCTTCAGAATCTGATTCTGATGTAGATTCTGATCCGTCATCTTCTGTCGCCATCAGCGCACAGTTAGCCTGCTCATCTTCTGAATCATCTTCTGACTCATCCCAGGTTGCCATAAGACCTTTCTTCTTATGAAACTTCTTCTTGGGATTCTCCTTCTGAAGATTTGGACATTCATTCCTGAAGTGTCCTGGTTCATTGCATTCATAGCACATGACCTTCTTCTTGTCAGATCTTCTGTCATCAGAAGATTCTCCATGTTCAAATCTCTTTGAACTTCTGAAGCCTCTGAACTTCCTTTGCTTGCTCTTCCAGAGTTGATTTACCCTTCTGGAAATCATGGACAGTTCATCTTCTTCTTCAGATTCTGATTCTTCAGGATCTTCTTCTTTGGCCTGAAAAGCGTTAGTGCATTTCTTGATATTAGATTTTAATGCAATAGATTTACCTTTCTTTTGAGGCTCATTTGCATCCAGCTCAATCTCATGGCTTCTCAAGGCACTGATCAGCTCTTCCAGAGAAACTTCATTCAGATTCTTTGCAATCTTGAATGCAGTCACCATAGGACCCCATCTTCTGGGTAAGCTTCTGATGATCTTCTTCACATGATCAGCCTTGGTGTATCCTTTGTCAAGAACTCTCAATCCAGCAGTCAGAGTTTGAAATCTCGAAAACATCTTTTCAATGTCTTCATCATCCTCCATCTTGAAGGCTTCATACTTCTGGATTAAGGCAAGAGCTTTTGTCTCCTTGACTTGAGCATTTCCTTCATGAGTCATTTTCAAGGATTCATATATATCATAGGCTGTTTCCCTGTTTGATATTTTCTCATACTCAACATGAGAAATAGCATTCAGCAAAACAGTTCTGCATTTATGATGATTCCTGAAATGCTTCTTTTGATCATCATTCATTTCTTGCCTTGTCAGCTTTACGCCACTGGCATTTACTAGATGTTTGTAACCATCCATCAGAAGATCCCATAGATCACCATCTAGACCAAGAAAGTAACTTTCCAGTTTATCTTTCCAGTATTCAAAGTTTTCACCCTCAAATACCGGCGGTCTTGTATAACCATTGTTACCGTTGTATTGCTCAGCAGAGCCAGATGTAGATGCAGGTGGATTTGTCGGAGTTTCACCAGCCATCTTTTAAATGAAGCGTTTTTCTCTTCCTGAATCTTTTCTAAACACGGTTAAGTGCTTGCACCTTAGAACCGGCGCTCTGATGCCAATTGAAGGATAGAAAAACACTTAGAAAGGGGGGGGATTGAATAAGTGTGACTTTAAATCTTGGACGATAAAAATAAATTGCACAATTATTTTTATCCTGGTTCGCTGTTAACGAAGCTACTCCAGTCCACCCCCGCAGAGATGATTTACCTCAACCTGAGGATTTAATCCACTAATCGCACGGATTACAATGGTTTTCCACTTAGTCCACGACTAAGTCTTCTAGAGTATTCTGATCACAACTTGATCACTCCAGGAACAACTGCTTAGACAACTTCTAAGACTTTTCTAGAGTCTACTGATCAATCTGATCACTCTAGTTACAAACTGCTCAGCCAACTGCTAAGACTTCCTAGAGTATACTGATCACACGATCACTCTAGTTCCTTACAACTTAATGTAATCTATTCAAGAGTTTACAAATGCTTCTTAAAAGCTATAATCACAAACTGTGATATTTCTCTTATCGTTTAAGCTTAATCTCACTAAGATATTACAACAGCAATGTAGTGAGTTGATGAAGATTCTGAGCTTTGATTGAATAGCGTTTCAGCAAGTTTATTTTCGTTCAGAGTTGTTAAGAATTGGTAACCTTGCTTCTCATCAGAACTTCATATTTATAGGCGTTGAGAAGATGACCGTTGAGTGCATTTAATGCTTTGCGTGTTCCGTACAGCATTGCATTTAATGTTATACGCTTTTGTCAACTACCTCGAGCCTTGTTCACGCTGTGTCTACTGACGTTGCCTTTAGTAGCTTTAACGTTCCTTTTGTCAGTCAGCGTAGTCTGCCACCTGTACTTCCTTCTGATCTGATGTTTGTGAATACGACGTTTGAATATCATCAGAGTCAAAACAGCTTGGTGCATAGCATCTTCTGATCTTCTGATCTTGAAGTGCTTCTGTTGCGTGATACCATCTTCTGATCTTCAGTGCTTCTGATCTCATGTTCTTCTGATGCTTCCATAGACCCATGTTCTGATTCTGCTTCGACCATCTTCTGATGTCTTGCCAGACCATGTTCTGATGTTGCATGCTGAACCATTTGAGACACAACTTCTGAGCGCTGAATTATGCGTACTCTTTATATATATTTCCTGAAAGGGAAATTGCATTGGATTAGAGTACCATATTATCTTAAGCAAAATTCATATTATTGTTATCATCAAAACTAAGATAATTGATAAGAACAAATCTTGTTCTAACAGTGACGAAATGCCTCAAAAAGGCATTCTAGAAGTAGAAATATTTGACGTCTGGGGAATAGACTTTATGGGTCCGTTTCCATCATCGTTTGGGAATCAATATATACTCGTAGCTATCGATTACGTTCCGAAATGGATAGAAGCTATCGCTTCCCCTACAAACGATACACGAGTAGTTATCAAACTTTTCAAAAACATCATCTTTCCTAGGTTCGGTGTTCCGAGACTGGTAATTAGCGATGGGGGGTCTCATTTCATTTCAAGAATCCTTGAGAAGCTCCTTCAAAAATATGGAGTAAATCATCAGATAGCTACACCATACCAAACTTAAACAAGCGGACAAGTAGAGGTATCTAACCGCGAAATAAAACAAATATTGGAGAAAACTGTTGCTATATCTAGAAAAGATTGGTCAACTAAGTTAAACGAAGCTTTATGGGCTTATAGAACAGCTTTCAAAACTCCAATAGGAACTACCCCATTCAAACTCGTTTATGGAAAATCGTGCCACCTCCCGGTAGAGCTAGAACATAAGGCCTATTGGGCCATTAAGAACTTAAATCTAAACTACACCGCCGCTGGTGAGAAACGACTTCTAGACATAAATGAATTAGACGAACTTAGATAAGACGCTTACGAAAATGCCAAAATCTATAAAGAGAGAACAAAAAAAAAAGGCACGACAAGCACATATCTAGGAAAATTTTTAACATAGGCGATAAAGTACTTCTATTCAATTCTAGATTAAAATTATTTACTGGGAAGTTACGCTCTAGATGGTCTGGCCCTTTCGAAATCACTAACATATTTCCGAGCGGAGCGATAGAAATCAAAGGAGAAACCGTCAAACCATTTGTCGTAAATGGGCAACGTCTTAAGTTTTACCATCATCTCGAACACAATGAAAATATCCAAATTTTTAAACTTGACGAGCTGCCTGCTCATTCGAAAAAATAGTTTTCTATTTTTAAATCGTCGAGCTTACGACATAAAACAAAGCGCTTGGTGGGAGACAACCCACATTTTTATTATTCTTTCATTTTATCATTTTTATTTTTAAATTTTTATTTTTATTTATTTAATCTATTCTATTTTCAATTATTCTAATTTTAATTTTAATTATTCTTTACGTTTTTCCTACATTTTATAATAATTACTTTAATTATAACTGCTATCTTAAATCGAGAAAATATTTCCTTTTTATAATTATACTTATTATCATAACTTGTTATTTATTTTTATTTTTATTTTAAATCAACACTAGCCTAGTTCTAACTTAATCTTAATATTTTCAACTTCTAGGTTTTCTTAACTACTAACTAATCAAGATGCAAGCCATCGATAATATGGAAGTTGTGTTCCGTGGTAGAGGATAAGAAGCAAGATTTGATATGCTAGCTGAAAGACAAATGGATTTGACTTGCTATCCTCACCAGCCGACTATGGTAAAACTTGGTATCGAAGAAAGCGTTTTACACTTGCTTGACCAAATCGGTTGAACCGGTTCTCACCTGTTCCGCAAGTTTAGTACCTACCGGAAACTCACTCTGGAATTCTTGAGTTCCTTGACTTATCTTCCTAACTGTGGACAAGGTCTAAGAAAAGGAGTCATTCTCTTTAGACTCTTTGGTATGGAGTTTAACTTTTGCATCCGAGATTTTGCTGAAATGCTAGAACTACCTCATGGATCAGATGCATACACCAAAGTAGCTGAAGACAGCCTTGCATACTGGGAGTTAAAAATATACTGGGGCAAGATCAGTGGAAACGATAACCCTGAAGAGTTCGAATTTCAAACTGAGAACATCCATAACCCTGCCTTCAGATACTTTCATAAGATCATTGCTTACTACATTTTCGGTAAACCAGATAATGTCACTGAAGTTTCTAGAGAAGAGTTATTCATCATGTTCTGCTCCTCTCAGAATCGCCCGGTCAATGCCATCGCATTTATGCTAACAAACTTCGAGCGCATCACGCAAGACGAAGTTTCACTTATTAGGATCGGCGGATTTGTCACTATGATTGCTAATGCTATAGGACTGAGAGTACCTCTACTTAGATTGACACCTCTGGGTTCCCACAATTCTATGGACATTTAATTCTGCTTTAACCGAGGTATCATAGGTAACCTTGGACCTGATTAGTTTGATTTGCTCATTGATAACAAAGTATTGGATCAGTTCACCTTACCGAGTCCTAGGACGAGTGTCCACAACCCTGCTAACTGGCTTTACTATGGTCAGATTCCTGAGAGAGAACTCACCTGAAACCCCACAAGCTTATGAACATTTCGATGAGGAAATGCACGTATCGGAATCCGAACCTGACACTCCTCCTGGATACTATGAACCTCTTCCTGAAGACGAACCCATTCCAAATTATGAACCTCTTCCTGAAGATGAACCCATTTCCGAATATGAGCCTGAGACTCCCACTGATGATTATACTGTTGATACGACTGATGTCGAACTTGAACCTCAACAACTAGCTACATCCACCGCATCGGTGAACCAAAGAATGCCTAATCTGCACACGCATGAGCAAACCATCACTGCACTGCAACAAGATGTACAACATGTGCGCAACGAGCTACACACTTTGCAAATACACTTCTTCGATTTCATCGACACCGTCAATGCCCAGTTCGACAAAGTTTTCAAACACATTTATTCTAATGTGCAAAACAATAGACGTGGCTAGATGTTACCGTTTAGATTATTAGAATTTTATTTCTAGTTTTAGCAATTTAAATTTCTAGTTTAGAATTTCATTTTTCTGCACTTTTAACATTCTGTTTCTGTCAACACTCAGTACCAGTTTTAATCTTAAATGCATTATTTTATTCATTACTGCTACTGTGTTATACTGCATTACTATTGACTGCTATATATAATCCTGTTTACCATCATTTTTGCTGTTTATAGTATAAAACAATGCCACTGTTCTGAGCTTTTATTCTATACTTAATATTATCTGTCAGAACCTGTCTGACCATTGCATGCGTGGAGACCACCTCCCTAAGCCAGGAGACGCACGTCTCCACCTCTGTGGGACCAGACCTCAGCAGGCTAAGGACAGGAGACGCACGTCTCCATGCTCTGTCCCCCAGCAGACTGACTGCCTGAGACGCGCGTCTCCCAAGGCCAGCAGTCTGCATTGTTGACCAAGCAGAAACACCACCATAACTCCCATTTTGAATTTTGAATTTGAATTTCAAAATCCATCATTCAAACTTCTTCATTCTCCCCATTATTTCTTCCATTTAAACACCATAAACCTCATTCATCCTCCATCATTCACCTCTTTAACTCCACATCATTTCCCATTTATATATTCCATTCAAACTTCAAACATCTCCATAATTCTATTTTAATTCTCCATTAACCACACCATTTTCAAACCTCACTATAAAACCACACCACCACCACTCTTCTTCTTCACAACCTTCAAACCTTTTTCCACTCTTCTACTTTCCATACTATTTTTCTTTTCAAACTCATCATGCCTCCACGTTCAATTATTCACACTGTGCGTCCTGAGAGACCACCTCCTAAGCAAATACTATCTTTCGAGAGGATGACAACGATGCTCAACGAACCAAATACCTCGCTTTCTATGAACGTTCAGTTGTTCCCACAAAATTTGTGAACATCGAATGTCTAGAAACTCTGGGTCTCATGGATGGTGTCAACCGTTTACTCACTAAATCTAGCCTACACCATCTTTGTACCGAACCTGTACCAACTTATGAGCCGCTCGTCTTAGAGTTCTTGAGCTCTTTCAACTACGACACTCCTTCTGATCAACCACTCTTAACCGGTAGCATCCAATTTCGGATGTTCAACTGTGAATTTACTCTGGATCAAGAAGTCGTGGCTACTCACTTGCATTTTAATAATGCTCCAAATGCTCTCCGCACCATCTTTCAAGAACTCAATGGCCGATCTTGGGAAGAACTTGCCTCCGAATTTTGGTTTAATCTTACTGGCGAAGTTCCTATCGGTTGGAGGTCTCTACATGCTTCTCACATTCAAAACCCCGCTATACGTTATTTTCAACGTGTTTTGGGGCATACTATTTTTGCAAGATCCAACAATCACAAGGTAAACCAAAATGAATTATTTTCCCTCTACTGTGCGCTTAACAATATCCGTTTCAATGCCGCACCTTTTATGCTCCAAGACATCCAAGGCTGCATCAACTCCACCGCCATCGCCACAAACCCTTTTCTGTTTGGCGGAATTATTACCTCCTTGTCATGTGCTTTAGGTCTCGCCGATGACCTCATCTCCCTCTCTCATCTCATGATGCCTGCTCAATCACTCGATCTCACCTACTGCCGCGACTCTCACTTGGTTTCACCCCGCCATGACGGCCGCTACACTTTGGTCGTCAACAAAGTCCTGATTCCCTATGTCATCCTACCGTGCCTAGAGCAAATCAACATCCGTTATGTTCAGCGTTGGAGGCTCGTTAATGAAAATCCTCCAGAAAACCAACCTGAACTTCCTAATGATCCTGTGGATGCAAATGAAGATGGACTCAACCAAGAACAAGCTGATGTCAACCAACCTCCTCAAAACAACCATCCACTTATCACTCTTGATGCCATGTATGCTTCACTTCAACGCCAAGATCAACTTTTTCAAGCTATGCAAACTAATCAAGATAAAACATTGAGACTTGTTCGAGAAATACAACAAGAGCACCGTGACTATGCTATTAGGAACGAAAGCCAATACGCTGAAATTGCTACACTACTGAATGATCTTAACTTTCAGGCAAATGGCTCTCCTACTGATAGACGTCGTCGTGTTCATACAAGAGGCGCAAGCAGTTCTCGCAACCGCAACACTGAGGAGTAGTTAGAATGCATTGAGGACACTGCATCATTTAAGTTTGGGGGAGTCGTATTACTTACTTAGTTTATTTCTTTTCCTTTCAGTTTTATTTCCCTTCCTTGTAATGTTTTTCTAATTCAATAAAGAATATTTATGGAATTTCAAGTCTTTTATGTATAATTCCGTAGTTATTACAATTTCTTCCATTTTCTTGAGCCATAACAAAATTTTTACTCCAAAATGATAAACGCACAACCCCACACGTTCGAGCATTACGAAGCTACTCAAACACTCAACGCATAGAAGTTGATAAAGATTCAAGTCAATATCCTTATTGTCCCAACACTCTAAAACCCCCAAGTATGCGTTACCGATTTGAATACCCTTTATACCGAAACCTTCGACTTTAATTTTTGAAGTAACCCTTAGTAGTTTATTCTAGCAGTCGGCACCGTCTTAGATACCAACTACGCAGAGAGTCGATGAATATAAGTGTATGATCCTCATAATAATTATGTGCTTAACCGCTAAAAAGAAATGTGCTTACTAAGTAAGGTGATCCTCACAAGATCATTTTACCTAACGGTCACAAATCTCAAATACAAAGAATTTAAAAAAAAACTCATTTTTGATTGGTTCAAAAGTCATCTGGTACTGAACTTGGTAGGAAGGACTATTGTCCGATTCCCCACAATCTACAAATGAGCGCTAAGGAGTATACCACGTAAATGTGCCAGAACTCCATGAGAAGGATCATAGTCACTAACCGACTACTCTGCTATGTGCGTGTCAAGATAATGGGCTTAATGTGATTGCGCACGAATGAAAAGGGTAAAACATAATGACAAGTCAAGGGTCAAGCTATAATGGCATGATTCGGATTGGTATGCATGTGGGGAGTTGTCTAGTGTCGCTACTATAACAAGAACACTATGTAGCTGAGTGTGACTGAACGACGTGGTGGAAGCGCATTTCATTTTCGCTGTCCTCTTATCTTTATATTATTATTTTGCTTGAGGAAAAGCAAAGGTTCAAGTCTGGGGGAATTTGATAACACGATTTTATATCGTATATTTAGCTTGAAATCCATAGATATTTATAGCATTTTCCGTTTATTATGTTGGTTTATTATGATATTACGCGAGTTTTTGCTTTGTTTCAGGTTTTACACTCTGATTATGACTATTTGTGAAAAGGAGAGGAAATGGAGCTAAAACGACCACTATTTATGCCTAAAAGATGAATAATGGGTGCTGAAGTGGAAAGGAGGTGCAAATAAGGCCCATATTTGCTAAAGAAGACCCAAAGGCCCAAAAGAGACGGACCAGCCCACTGAAGATCAAATGTGCGTGGCCCAAACCACACAAGCAAGTGGAGACGCACATCTCCAACGTCTCGTTGGCCACATCAGCAAAGAGGAGACGCACGTCTCCAAGCCTCCCTACATTTCCTCCACTTGAGACGCACGTCTCCAAGCCTCCCTACATTTCTTCCACTTGAGACGCACGTCTCAAGTCGTTCAAAGGCACTCCCTAAAGAAGTGGAGACGCACGTCTCCGAGTCACAGTCTGAAAAGTTCCTACTTTCACGCATCCCAACTGCAAAAGATCCCCTATAAATAGAAGCAGCTACTTCACTTCAATCTGTCCGATATTCTGCTAACGAAGTTCTGCCGAAATTGTACCGTGAATTATATTTTTCCTTCTGCTTTCATTCAAATAGATTATTTTTCTCACAACGATTTCTACACCGGAAATTGTTGTGAACCTTTTATAAATCTAGCCTTACGTTAGATTTATCGCTTTTACTTCCTTGTTTTTATTTCCGCCCATTTTAATTCCGAAGAACGATCCAGCCGACCTGTGGTGGAAGTTCAGTACTCGAAGATTCAATTGCAATTTACTTAATTCAGGTTTATTATTTACTGCCTTTATATTATTTATTTGCATGATATATTATATGCCAATTAACATGCCTTTTATTATAAGCCAAATTAATTTATGCATGCTTAACCGTATTAATATGTCTGGCTAATTTACTAAGGTGTCGGTATGTAAAGTAAGTTAACCGTGGGATCCGAAATAAATTGGCTTAAACTATGCTTTGTTAATTATCACTTGTTTTTGGTTTATATGTCTAATTTAATTAGTAAGTCTTAAAACCAATAGAACGAAAGTTTGAGGGGTTAAGACGGTAAAAGGTTAAAATCAATAGAGCGTAAGTTTGAGATCTTTAACTGGATAGTAGACATAGGACATTAGTTTTAAGGATGGCGAAAGCGTATTAAAACTAATTAGGACTTATTTATTTTCAAAAAGTGTTTTTACACCCGAGCGGGATGGCGAAAGCGTACGTTAGGGATATTTGCATGTTCCGAGTCAACAGAGCGAGAGTTTGAGATTAGGAGACTTAAATAGATAACAACTTCATAAAACAGGCATTTTATTAGTAACGTTGTTTCCAAAAAGATTTTCTAATATCTAATGGGATGGCGAAAGCGTACATTAAGAATTAGGATAGTAATCTAAATCAACAGAGCGAAAGTTTGAGACGAGGATTTTTAACCAACTGAATTAGTAAAGATAATTAATTGAATTATACGTCAGCCAATGAACCTTCGGATCACCTAAAGTTAAACGAAATACATACCGATATCTACTTATTATTATATTTCTTATTATTCACAGTCACTCTCCCTTAGGAACAATCAAAATATTAGTAGCCTTAGCTTTACATAGTAACCTTAGATAACGGTAGATCGATTCATAGTCCCTGTGGATTCGATATCTTTTAAAACTACACGACACGATTGTGCACTTGCAGTCATCAAATTAATAGACACGTAAAGTCGCGATCATTCCTCCCAACACACAAACAATCATGCCTAGAACCTCAGGGATAACATCATCATTTCTTCCTCCTCTTCCAGCCATTGTTCTGCTTAAATCACAAACAATTCAGTCAGAACAAAAGTATCGACAAGTTAACTCTTACTAGTCGCATACACAGGAAAGACTGACACTAAGAATCTGGTCACAACGACCGACTATGCTCTGATACCACTATTGTAACACCCCTCTAATACCCCGCGAAAATTAACAAAATTAAATTAGAGTAACATGCAACAAGGGTGTCACAATTTGTAATAAAATAAACCTCGTTTGTCATATGTCATGCATTCACCAAGAACATCTGATTATAATACATAAATGTAAAAATCATGTCTACACTGCGGAATTAAATCGTCGAATCAACATCACATCCTTAATGTACCAAACTTCAAAATATGAAGTAAACAAATAGAGTTATCATCTAGAACTCAAAACATCGCGTTCCCAGTGTTTCATCTATCAGAGCATGACACCTGACGCTAAATACTAGATCGACTTATGAGCTAATCCTCACCAAGTCAGCCGCTATCCTCAATCTAAAAATGACAACAAGGGTGAGTCTCATCACAAATAACCAATATTATTGCATCATAAACAACAATATATCATAGTTATACCAGTCACCCAATCGTTTCATATTCAGACACATCATCGTCACACATTCACAATCATCAAGTCATCATGCAACATATATTACTCATGTTATAAAAGTCATGCATATGTATGAAACTGACATTATGCATGTGGTACCAACATTATCAATGGGAAAACCCACCAACCGATCTAACCTCTTCAAGATACGGCCCTTCCAGTACAATTCCATACAATAGGAATTATACTCTTCACTGATTCCCCACATCATTAGGATTCAGCCCTCAACAATGATTATGAATGCATGCAAACATATATACAACATACTTTCATCATCATCATCATACTATGAGCAACATCATCTTATACTCACTTCATCATCATCATCATCAACAAGCATGTTCATATATACATTAACATCATTCAATAAAATCATATATCAATAATTCATACAGATTATCACTTCAAAAGTTACACGTCGTCAAAATTTCAAAATTCACAAAACAGCAAAATCTGTATCTCACGCTGGCCATACGCGTACCAACAGATCCAAAAATCCATAACACACGCACCATAAGCGTATCATACGCGTATGAACAGAACCAGTTTTCCACACAAAACACACACGTACGCGTACCAGCAAGCTATACGCGTACCAGCCAGTCACCATACGCGTATCATATGCGTATGAGAAGAAGGTGCATTCTGAGGCACAATTGGGGAGCGTACCATACGCGTACCACCCCCCATACGCGTATCATACGCGTACCATACGCGAATGGACAACATTTCCAAAAACCTGCGACTTACCCATTCGTCTTCCTCGCGAATCCATTCGTTACAGCCTGCGATTTGGGTCTCAAACTAGAAATTCCATATTCTAAACAGCATAGGATTCATCCAACATCAATAGTATATGACCCTATATTCGATTTTACTCATCATAACCTAATTCTACTTAGTTATTGTCATACCCCAATTTTTTACCTAAGATACCACCTCATATCATTGCATATGCATCATTTGCATCTCTAACAAATTGCATAGCTTGTGTTTGCTACTTGTGACTCAGCAGGGTTTAAACAAGAAATCACTCATCAGTACAAGTAATAAATCAATTAGGGTTTTGTTCCCCATTCATTTCAAATGAATCATCTTCATCAACAATCAACATTTGGTCCTCAAAGATTCACTTCAACAAGCTCAAAGGCTCTAAATCAACCAAGTTAGGGTTTTGACTGAAGATAGTATACTCTTGACTTTTGCTCAGGGTTTGACCTAATGACTTGGGACATCACCTCAAGACCCCAAGTGCATCATTTTGACCTAAAACATTGGCTCATAACATCTCCTATACAAGGATTGATCAATAGTGAAATTTCAAATCATCAGATTAGGGTTTTGAACTATCAGGGACTGAAATCAGGGATCACGTTTGGGAAACCCTAAAAATCCCCAGGGAGTCAATCAAAGGTTTCAATCATCCTCAAATAATCCCTATGACAACATCCAATGGAAATTACATCTCAATTCAAGATCCACAGTCATCAATTTCATCAGGTCGACAATTAGGGTTTTTGACCTAATTCACTGAACAACTGACTTTTTAATCAGGACATGGTGCCACAACTCAAACCATGGCTCAATATCCTCTAACGCTTCAATATGATACATTCATACCATTCATTTGGTGAGGATAGCCTGTTTCATTTGAAATCTCCAAAAACGCGATTCGTCTGAAAAAGTCAACTGTACAATATCACCATTGACTTTTGGGGAATTTTGGTCAACCATGACTTTTGAAGTTTTAAATCATCAATATATGATATGAGAAGTCATTTGATCAAGAAAAATCAAGAAAATCAATCAAGAATCAAAAAGTCAAAAGTTTGACTTTCCATACTTAGAAAAATTCTAAGTGTTTTTCAATGGTTTTTTCCAAACTTTGGAAGGGAATTTCTCAAAATTTCACCTACAAACTGAAAACAACTTCCACCATGAAAGTTGTAGATTTTAATCCAATAAACAACTTTGTCACATATAATTTTTTTTCAAAAGATCAACCATTTAAGAGATATGGAGCTTCAAAGTTGGTATCTTTTGAAAATTTCACTTAAAATCTCACTTTCTTCAAAGTTCATGGATCTTTTTCACCCACTTCCTTAAAGGTCTTGAAGAAACTTTCAACTAGGGTTTTGAAGTGTGTAATATGAGCTTTCCAAAATGTCCAAGAGCATGAAAAAATATGGAGTGTAGCCATGGTTTTGAATTTTGACATTAGTGAACTTTTCACTTGAAATTTCAAGCCATTTTCACTAAGTTATGAACCATTTTGCCAAATGATCCAAGTAATGATGCATAGAAGCAATAATTGAATGATATTTTCTGATTTGAAGATTAGAATGGAAGAGGATAAGAAGCTTGAGTTTTAACCATGGTTTGGTCACTTTAACCATTTTGCATTAAATGTAAAAGATTCCTTTTTATCTCTTAAGCCAAATCACCAATTCTTGATCAACTTGCAAAGGTCTGAGTTCAGAACTCTTGGCCTATAAATAGAGGTCCAAACTTCATTCAAATTCACACCAAAACCTCAGAAAAGATAGGTTTTCTCTTTCTTTCTTGAATTGCAAGTTTCTTAAGTTTCTAAGAAGTAGAAAACTCAACCTCCAAACCCTTGAAGTTATGGCCAAAGTGATGGTTCTAGCAACTCATAAACATCATATGGGATGTGTTTGAACCACTCACACACCCCAAATCACCCCAAAACTCATATTAACTTTTCAACCTCCATATGAACATGAAATGAACCTTATCATGCCAAAATCCATTCTAGCTCATCTCTGTCCAAACTATCACTTCTAACATCATCCATATATCACATATGAACTATACAATCCATCACATATAGCCAATAACCTCAGAATCATCAAGCTCGATTCATACTTGGTCCTACTGCAGATCGGGTTCCACCAACTGATCCAGATGTTTTCAATCCACTCCAAGCATTCAAACACCTTCCCTATGGTCCATTGAAAATATCCAGATCATCAAATAACTTCTGTAACACCCTTATTGCAGAATTCGATTCTCACTTTTGCCGTTTTTGAAGGTAAGCTACTTGAACCTCAAACTCTATGAATCATGCATCATAAATGAAATATGAACATACCATCTTGTTTATGCACCTATGAGGATCATTAACCCTCAATCAATTGCTATTTATCTTGCACATACACGATTTCATGATCAATCTCAGAATTAGAGTTCTTCGTGTTCATCACAAAATTGATCACCTTAGAGCAAAAATAAATGAATTATGAGGGCACCATCATGATCCTTGTGAAAAACCGAGTGAGATAGACCCTTCACTTGATCAATTTGGTTCAGTTTTCAGAAATTTCAAAATCAAATTGGGGATGTGTTCTTGGCGCCATTTTCTGTTCAGAAATTTCAAATGTTCGTTTTTAAATATAATTAAATGGATGCGTTATACTTACAAGCTGCGCGCGTAGCCCAGTTGGTAAGTGTTTTGGCTGGTGAGGGAGAGAGCGTGGGTTCAAACCCTTGTGGAGATAAAACATTTTTTTTAACACTATTTTTCTTTATTTTCTTCACAAACTTCATTTAATTAATTAATTAACCAAACTAATTCATTTTTTCTTCATTTTTTGTATACTCCTCATTTAATATATATATTTTATGAATACCACAAAAAATCACAAAAAAATATTTATTTAATACATTTTTAAATAGGTTTAAAATAACATGTTTTAAGTGTTTTTCAATACTTTTAAATTTTGTTTTTTCACTTAATTTTTCAAACCTAATCACTTGTAAATATTTTGTGATCAAACCCTAATCATTTAGGTGTTAACTAAGTATAATCTTTTTGTTTATCTTGATTAATTTGGCTTCTTTCAAAATTTCAAACCGTTTTAAAACAAACGATCACTCTTTTCAAAACGATAAACCATTTCTTTTTGATTTCAAAGGAAAATATTGATTAAATCTTTTTAATTGATCAATTGATTTTCAAAGCGATGTGGGGCCTCTCGAATATTAGAGAGTATAAGTCCCTTTCCTCTTTCTTTGTACAGTTTTTTAAACAGAAAACTTTTTCCAAATTACTTCCAAACAGTTTTTTTTAACAAACAAATCTCACATCTTTTTCAAACCATCCACCATGTTTTATGAAAATAAAACATGGGGCCTCTCGAATATTAGAGAGTATAAGTCCCTTTTCTTTTTCTTTATACAGTTTTTCTTTGTACAGAAAACTTCTTTCAAAACAAACTTTCAAAACGACGAAACCTCGCGTCTGTTAATAAAACAATCAACCATGTTTTATAAAATAAAACATGGGCCTCCACATAAGTATAAGTCCCATTCCCGTACATGAAATTAGGTATTTCATCGTACATCCTTTTTGTACATACACTTTTTTGTACATATCTCGATCAATTTGTTTTTTAACCTTGAATAACAAATCAAAAAATGAAGGTTTTCTTTAAATCTTCCCAAAAATACCATGGGTCTCCATGTAGGTATAAGTCCCAAGCCCTTTGTGAATACTTGTTTGCATAGCTTTGAATAAACTCAAAAGGACCTCTCCCCGAGTATGAGTCCCGAGCCCCCGTGTATACAAATGGATCATGCTTACAGGTATATTTCCTTCATAAACTCCATTATATACACACACTTTGTCATATATAACTGTTCATATAACTGTTCATATTTGTTCATGTACCTGTTCATGTTTGTTCGTACTTGTTCATACTTGTGATTGTGTTATATATACTTGTTCAACTTAGTACAACACTAGGTTCCCCATAGCCTCCTATTGGGCTTCGTGCAAAGAATCTCCCTAGTTTAGGTTAGGACATAGAGTATGGTTTCCCGGTGAAATCGCTCTAAGAGCTCAAACCAACTATACCATGCCTCCTCTTGGGCTTTGTACAAACGACTTGTCCCTCCCATAGCCTCCTCTTGGGCTTACAATGCAAGGACCCTGGATTGTCCCTCCCATAGCCTCCTCTTGGGCTTACAATGCAAGGACCCTCGGATAGCCTCCTCTTGGGCTTCGTACAAGGACCCACGGGCTTCTTATAAGCATCCCTCAATATCCAAAACAAATACCCTAGGAGATTAGACATTTTTCATCTTTATGCTAGGAGTATCTCTTCTATATCATCACAAACAATCAATCAATCAAATAACTCTTTTTTGCCACAAGGCTGGCTAATCAATCAAACTTTTTCTTGCCACAAGGCTGGCTAATCAATCAAACCGTTTTGCCACCGTACTGGCTGATTAATCAAAGTTTTTGTCACAAGGCTGACTTCATTGAAACTTTTGCTACGAGGCTGGCTGATTAATCAAAACTTTTTGTCACAAGGCTGACTTCATTGAAAGTTTTTGCCACAAGGCTTGTTAAACAACAAAAAACATCTTTATCATTCTAAGTGCCATAAGTGGCACAGCCAAGGGCTTATAATGAAAAGATTTTCAAACAAAAAATTAAACAGATGTATGTGATGATAAAGATTAGATACATCTAGCATTTAGATGACATTTGTCTCTTTTCCTTTGCTTCCACTAGCATAAGTGGGAACTACGATTGCTCTGACTTTCTCAACATCCCTTTGAGAATACTTAGGCACAAGGTCGTATCCTTGGCGAGCAAAACAAAACAAAAAAAACCATTCAAACCTTAGCACCCGTAGACCTCGAGCTACAGATGCTCTGATTCCCTCAAAGGGATATGTATGCAGAGGATCGCGATGATCTTTGCGAGCATAATCAAACAAACACCTTAGGTCCCACCTATTTCACAAGAACCTCTCAATAACATGGAATGAAAAACAAAACAAAGAAACCTATAGTGTACTATAGATACGTTGGGTGCTAATACCTTCCCTTCGTATAACCAACCCTCTTACCCAAAGATCTCTCCCCCCACTTTTAGGTTATTGCAGCTTTTTTCCTTTTCCTACTTTGGAAACAATAAAAAGTTTGGTCGGAACAAAAGAAAAATCATTTTTTGAGCACTCGAGCCCAAAGATGGCATCAGGTGTCTCATCCCGAAAAAAAGATAACGATTTTTCCCCGCGACAGAAAAATGGCGACTTCACTGGGGACCATCTTTTTATTGTTTCCAAAGAAAGGGTTATTTCTATTTGTTTTTATTTCATTTTTTGATACATGTGTGGTTCTTTGGTTCTGTTACATGTGTGGTTTTGTTACAAGTGATACATTATGGACAAATCCTAACCCGGATTAAGTACACATAAGAAATTAGGTGGAGGGTATAGTCATGTACAGGCGTACGTGAGAATCCTTCCGCTCAGTGGAGGTTCCTTGTTGGTAATATATGTTTAGCATGTTTCGTAGCGAAGACATTATTACTTTCATTGAACTGTAGAAGCTAAGTTGGCCGTAGAACCCCAACCCATCCTAGCCTTATTGGGTTGTGGTGCAGAAACTATTCAGGTGAAGACTTGGATTAGTTGTCATGCGGAGAACCACACTCAGACGAGTTTTTCTTGAGAATATTGCTGGCTCATGAGTTTAATTGTGGAAAGCCGGTAATATCCAAAAGAAAAATGTAGACTCTTACGTATGAGTAGAACATGTTGTGCAGGTGATTAACTAGAACTATCCCATTTTTGGTTCTCTGACCTCATGCTCGTGACGCTGGACCTTTGAACTTGTGTGAATTACCATGTTTGCGTTACCATGCTTGTCTTACCATGTTTGAATATGTGGCATCCATGCATCCATGCATTCATACATTCATTAAAAAACCCATCTTTTTCCATAAAAACATGATTTTTCCAAAAAACATTTAGAGAATTTTCTTTGCAAACATTATAGGATTAAGTTATGGAAAAAAGGTATACCAAAAAGTACGGTTTCAAAGCACCTGATGTAGAAAGACTGATAAAGTTAGCATCTTCTGTACAAGATCCTTCTAATTTTAGGAAAAGTTATGGAAAGCTTTTGCCTATTCTGCACACTCATGTTGATGAAGGACTTCTCAAAACTCTGGTTCAGTTCTATGATCCCGTCTACCGTTGTTTTACCTTTCCAGACTACCAGTTGGTAACGACCTTGGAAGAATATGCCAATCTTTTGGGTATTCCCGTGTCTGACAAAATACCCTTCAATGGTTTGGAAGCCATTCCTAAGTCACACATCATTGCAGCAAGTATCCATTTGAAAAAGTCTGAAGTAGAGAGTAATTGGACTACCAAAGGAAACCTCCCAGGTTTAACTTCACACTTCCTAATAAAGAAAGCCTTTGATTTCACCGAAACTGGTAGCATGATAGCTTTTGAAGCTATACTAGACTTGCTCATCTATGGGTTGGTTCTGTTTCCCAATGTCGATAACTTTGTTGATATCAATGCCATAAAAATCTTTTTGAATGGAAATCCTGTTCCGACTTTGCTTGGTGACATGTATTTCTCTGTCCATCATAGGAATCGCCAAGGCGGTGGAATCATTGTATGTTGTGCACCTTTGTTGTTCAAATGGATTGTTTCACACTTACCTGAGTCTCCTACTTTCACAAAAAACCGAGAAGGCTTGCGTTGGCCTCGAAGACTTATGTTCCTTACTAATAATGATTTTCATTGGTATACCTTGGCTCACTATGGTACAGAAACCATTGAAAGTTGTGGAGAGTTCGCCAACGTACCCCTCATTGGTACACAAGGAGGAATTAACTATAATCCGGTCCTAGCCCGACGACAACTCGGGTATGCAAATTCAATTAAACCCATTGATCCCTCAGTGGAATGCTACTTCTACCGAGAAGGGGATAATCCTCAAAGGTTGAAAGCAAGAATGGTGAGAGCTTGGTACGACGTCCGATGGAAAGAAAAAGGTGAGGAAAGAAATTGCATTGCCATGGACGCCTACACCTGCTGGGTAAAGAAAAGAGCAAAGGAGTTCCAAATGGCTTATGCTTATGAAAAACCCATGTTTCTTGCAGTATCTCAACGACCCAACATTCCCACTATGGAGGAATACCAAGACACTTTGGCTAAGATGAGGATAGAAAAGATGCTTGGGAAGAAAAGTTTCGTAGAACTGATGTGGAAAATAGAAAGTTGAAGAAAATAGTGAAAGATCACGAAGAAACTCTCTATTATCAAGACGGATGGCTCATGAGTAAAGATGAGAAGATTCGTCAGAAAAACGCTGCAATCAAGAGGTACATCAAAGAAAGCAAGAAAAATCTTGAAGGTTCAACAAGCAACGCAACGATACCTGACAATTGGAAGAATGTTGTTAACAAGCTGAAGGCTGAAAAGGCCGAATTAAAAGCTCACTATGGGAAAGAAATCATGGAGCTCAAGCTGCACAATGCATTTGGTTCTTCGTCTGATAAAGATGCTTAGGATTTGTTTAGTTTTTTTTATCATTTGCTTTTGGAAGGAGCTACGCTCCAATGTTGTAACATTTCCCATTTATTCAATAAAAGAATAGTTTGTGTTCCAATGTTTGCAAGAAAATAATCTTTAAAATGTTTGGAAAAATCATAAATTTCTTTTTGCATACATCATTCTGCATATCGAGTCTGTTGTATAGAGTCTCATCTTTTGGATCTTTCTCCAATAGATCATCAAGCTGTCGCGTCTCAAAGTTTCTCGACCGCGCTCGCAATCAGATCATAGATACAATACTCGTTCAAACAGAAGAAGAGTAATGGAACACTCTGAACAAGAGAATATTGAGCTCCGTGGTACAGTGACCACCCTTCAGGAAAAGTTGGAAAGTCTCACTACTCTGGTTGACTCTTTAATGGCCACACAGAATCAGCCGCCGCCCAACAGTCAGGCAACAGTGACGTCTGAAGTCACTACTCCAGTTTCTACAGTTGCATTCGGCATTCCATCTTTCTCCATGCCAGAAGGTTGGGGCACGCCTTTCAGCTTTGGTACAGGTTTTCGCCATAATTTTTCTGGGGTTCAAACAGCTACCACTGAAGTGCCTGCTACGCAAGGTTCAGCGTTTATTCCACATTCAGGTGTAACTTTTTCCCAAATCACTATGGCACTTTCTCAACCCACTATGACAGTTCCGACCCCTACGGTTCACACAGTTCCTTATGGTGGCAATGAGATTTATCATGACCAGGATGATAGCATAAATCAGCGTAATCTTGTGGGAGATCTCCAAGAGCAGTTTAACAAGATGCAGCTAAAAGTCAAAGCTATTCGTGGAAAAGATTTGTTTGGAAAGAATGCCCAGGAACTATGTTTGGTTCCCAGTGTACAAATACCTGCTAAATTCAAGGCCCCTGACTTTGAGAAGTACAAAGGTAGTTCTTGTCCACAAAGCCATCTAGTAATGTATGCCAGAAAGATGTCTACTTATGTAGATAATCATCAGTTGCTTATCCATTACTTTCAAGACAGTTTGACTGGTGCCGCACTGAAGTGGTACACAGGCTTGGATAGCACTAATATTCGTACTTTCGATGACCTTGGTGAGGCCTTTGTCCGGCAATACAAGTATAACTCGGATATGGCTCCAGATAGAGATCAGCTTCGATCCATGACTCAGAAAGATCATGAAGCTTTCAAAGAATATGCCCAACGATGGAGAGAAACTGCTGCTCAAATTAATCCACCGTTAAAAGAGAAAGAGATGACCAAGATCTTCTTGAATACTCCTGGCCCGTTTTATTATGAACGCATGATTGCTAGTGCTCCAAGTGATTTCACCGAAATGGTAAACATGGGGATGCGTCTAGAAGAAGGAGTCCGAACCGGACGTCTAACTAAAGAAGGTGGATCTTCAAGCGGAACCAAAAAGTTAGGAAGTGGTTTCCCAAAGAAGAAAGAACAAAGTGTTGACATGGTATCCCAAGGAAAGCCAAGAGGAAATGTCAATCGTCAACGACAGATTGCTGCTATTGCGCTTGTCGGTAATACAGCACCTAATCAGGGATTTACCCCGCAGTTTCAACAACAACAGCCTCGACCACAGGTTCAACAGTTTAACAATAATCAGAATCGTGTGTAAAGAGCTCCACAGTTTGATCTGATTCCAATGACCTACACAGAATTGTATCCTGCCTTGATTGAAAAAGGTCTCGTTCAAACTAGATCACCACCACTAGTACCTGAGAAACTCCCATGGTGGTACAAAGCTGAGGTCTCATGCCCTTATCATCAAGGAGCACTTGGCCATGATCTTGAGCATTGCATAGCTTTGAAATATGAAGTTCAGAGGTTGGTTAGATCTAATCTTCTTTCTTTCAGAAATTTGAATCCGAATGTGCAAGCAAATCCGCTGCCCAATCATGGAGGGCATGTTGTAAACATGGTGTATGGATGTCCTGGTCCATACCGAGTCTATAATATCAACTTCTCAAGAGCCGATTTGGTACAAATGCACGCCACTCTCTGTCGAGGGCCGAGTTTTCGCCAGCTTCACTATGGTTCCTGTAGCATATGTTGTGTAGATCCTCACGGATGTTCGATTGTGAGAAGAGATCTCCAAGTTCTGTTGGATAATGGTACTATTCAGATCTACAGAAATAGGAATGAAAATGAAGTTAACATGATATGATGTTATCCGCATGAGCTTTTAGTCTCAGATATCAACTCGGAAATGCCTAAAGTTAACGTCATCGTTCCTCATTTCAACATGCCTGAGCGCATGGAAGTTACCTACAACAAGCCGAAGGTTCCTATTGCTCCTTTGATCATTTGTTTACCTGGACCTGTTCCCTATGACTCTGACAAGGCAGTTCCTTACAATTACAATGCAACAATGATAAAGGATGGACAAGAAGTTCCTTTACCTACTCTTTCATCTGTTGTAAACATTACCGATATAAGTCGCGTAACAAGAAGTGGACGTGTGTGTACTCCACTACCTCCAAAGCAGCCTGTTGCTCCTGCAGCCGGACAAAATCATGTCAATATTCCAGTGGGAAATCCTGTGGAAACTCCTGTCAGTAATACAAACACTGATGTTGGCTAATCCAGTGGAGCCAATGTCAATCCTGACTTTGACGAAATTTTGAAACTTATCAAAAGAAGTGAATACAAAATTGTGGATCAGCTTATGCAGACTCCTTTAAAGATCTCAATACTTTCATTGCTTTTAAACTCAGAAGCCCACAGGGAAGCCCTGATGAGAGTCTTGGATCAAGCTTTTGTAGATCATGATGTGACTGTTGATCATTTTGATGGGATAATAGCTAACATAACAGCTTGCAACAATTTAAGCTTCTGTGATGAAGAACTCCCTGAGGAGGGTAAAAATCACAATCTTGCTTTGCACATTTCTATGAACTGTCAGTCAGACTCTTTGTCCAATGTGTTGGTAGACACCGGATCTTCCTTGAATGTGATGCCAAAGACAACTCTTGCTCGTTTGTCTTACCAAGGAATGCCTATGAAGTTCAGTGGTGTAGTTGTCAAAGCATTTGATGGATCGCGGAAATCTGTTATCGGCGAAATCAACCTTCCCATGACAATTGGTCCACATACATTTCAAATCACCTTCCAGGTCATGGACATTCAAGCTGCTTATAGCTGTCTGTTAGGACGACCATGGATCCATGAAGCAGGGGCAGTAACTTCTACGCTCCATCAAGTGTTAAAATTTGTAACAAATGGAAAATTGGTAACAATAAGTGGAGAACAAGCCTTAATGGTGAGTCATTTATCCAATTTCTCTTTTATCAGTGCTGATGATATGGAAGGAACTCAGTTCCAAGGTCTCTCTTTAGAAGACGAATCTTCCAAAAAGAAAGCATCAATCTCTTCTTACAAAGAGGAAGTAAAAGTGGTAAAAGATGGAACTACCACTGGCTTGGGGCAAGTTGTGATCCCTACCAAGAATGAAACCAGAGCAGGTCTCGGATGTTCACCAACATTCTCAAACTGCACCAAGAAGGATGAAACCCTTCGTCCGATCAAAGAAACATTCATTAGTGGAGGATTCCTTAACCCAATTCCTCAAGAGGTTAATGTCCTTATCGAAGAATGCATCGAAGAAGATCTACCCGATCCTGAAGAAGAATGGAAATGTTATCTCAATGACTCGGGATATATATCTCAGGAAGAACCATATGCACCATTCCATCCTCCTTCGGAGAAATCTAAAGGCAATGAAACTCCGCCTATTCCTGCAGAGGTCTGGGACACCTTGGGACAACCAAGTGGAAAATATGATTATATGGTGAAATATACTGCACTTGAAAGTTCAAAGATTGCGATGGAAGATATCCAACCAACCGGATGGGGAGATTCCTTTGAATATAATAGTCAACCAGAAGAGGCTTATCAGCCCTGTCAATTTTCTCAGCAGCCTAAAATTACTGAAGATTTCAGCTTCAATGCATCTGCCAAGATTTATAATCCTGAAGATGGTTATTATCACATAAATGCCATTTTTGAAGATGAAGGGGAAGATGGTCCCGCAGTTGACTCAGAAAGTGTCTCTGACAATGAATCTCTTCATCCTGAAGACTGGGAAATACATCCTGAAAATTCTGAAGATTGTGACTCATCTTACGCTCTTCAAGAAGTAGAAGAAGACCGTTTCAACTCTACAAAGAACAAGGTTGACAAACCAGGACCTTCAAATCCTGCTCGACCATCAGTCAATGTCAATACTAAAGATAATTCTGAGGAGAATTTTCCTGAATACATAATACACAGAGGAGTTCGTTGCTACTGGAAAGCTGTCGACGTTCCGAATGTTGTTCGCCGCTCAAAGTAATCACCTCGCTGCTATTTTGAACTCCTGCCTTGCCCAAAGCAGAGAGATGTTTTATAGGGCTTTGCTTTTAAATGTTCCGCCCAAATAACTTTGTGTATAGGGCTTTGTTTTTAAAGTTTCCCTCTTTGTCCTACCCAAGACAAATGAGTTTGTGTTTAGGGTTTTGTTTCAAAAATGAATCATAAATAAAGTGTCATTTTGAATTCCCTACATTATATGTTTTATTTTTGCTTTTTTTTGGAAATTGTAATCCTAAAAAACCAAAATAAAATAAAAAAAAAAACTTTTTCAAAAAAATCTGCATACACTCTTGCATTCATAAATTTTCTGAAATAAATATAAATCACATGCGCAGATTTACTATTGATAAACCCATTGAGTGCAATAACCCTATGCCCTCTCCCAACTTTGAGTTTCCTGTGTTCGAAGCCGAAGAAAAGGAAGAAGAGGAGATCCCGAACGAGATCTCTCGATTACTTAAGCACGAGGAAAGAGCCATTCTGCCTCACAAAGAGCCTTTAGAAAAGATCAACTTGGGTTCTGAAGAAGACAAAAAAGAAGTGACCATTGGATCGCTGCTTGATGCTGACATCAAGAGTAAGTTGACAAACCTTCTCAAAGAATATGTTGACGTGTTTGCCTAGTCCTACCAAGACATTCCTGGGTTGGATACCAATATTGTTCAGCATTACTTGCCATTGAAGCCAGAGTGTCCGCCAGTTAAGCAGAAATTGCGAAGGACTCACCCTGATATGGCTAACAAGATCAAAGTGGAAGTTCAAAAACAGCTTGACGCAGGTTTTCTTGTCACCTCTGAGTATCCTCAATGGTTGGCCAACATAGTGCCATTTCCGAAGAAAGATGGAAAAGTTAGAATGTGTGTTAACTACCGTGACTTGAACAAGGCCAGTCCAAAAGACGACTTTCCATTACCACATATCGACATGATGGTTGATAACACCGCTAAGTTCAACGTCTTTTCCTTCATGAACTCCCACATCCTGTGAATGCTGATGCAGTCAAGAAATACTTTGTCTAAAAAAGACAAAAGAACAGCTCGGTAAGTCGAAAACTCGCAAAGGGCGACTTAGGCAAAAATGAGCGTCTCGGTGGACTGAAAACCCGAAAGGGCGGTCCAGGCAAAAATCAGAGACAATAAACAGATAAATTCATCCTGGTAGATTGAAAACCTGAAAGGGCAATCTAGGCAAAAATTAAGGAATAATGACAAAGTAACTGCATCAGTCCATACTTCGTCACCTGAAGAGTCTGTACTTCATCAAAGGATCTTGGATCAAATCACCACCGATCTGAAGCGACAAGCACAGTTAGAACTCAAAGTTGTTAGGGGGAATAGTGGTTATTGCTTTCAATGTAGCCTTTTCCGCATAATTACCATTTCCAAGTTTTGTAAATACTCCATGGAATCACGCCTTTAGCTGATTTCCATCCTATTAAATAAATTTGAGCCTTGTGCCCATTTGTTTGCAATCTCTAATTTCTTTTAGCTTGCAAAATGACGCTTTAATTGTGTTATTCACTTTTGAAAGAAAAAAGAAAAAAAGTTTTAAATGAATTTACTTTTCTTTTTCAAAATAAAAGCGAAACTTTCCTTTGAGTTGTGAACAACAGAAGGAACATCAACAGCTATCTCCATAGAGTGAATCAAAGATTATGATAGGAAAAGCTCTTCTATCCCCAGTGAAGAAGTTCTTCTATCCCCAGTGAAGAAGGTTTTTTATCCTAGTGAAGAAGGTCTTTTATCCCCAGTGACGAAGATTTTCCATCTCCAGTGAAAAGATTCTTCCATCTCAAATAAGAAAATATGCTTATCTTCCCCAGAGAAGTTGAAAGCATGCAACACCATTCATCACCTGTGTTACTTACACCGTGCTGAAGAACATTTGCCAAGTATCTGGTTGTATTGCGACGTCGGTCCCTCTCCAGTATATACTTCTCTGTTTGTCAGTATCGTTAGCATGCATGCAACATTCATGACATTCATCATTCATACATATTTGCATCATTTATGCATTCTTGCATTTTTCAATGATTGCTTCGAAATCATTCATTCAGGATATATCTATCCCAAAAAAAAAGAGAAAAAAAGAGAAGGAAAAAGAAACGAAACAGGTACGGGCACGTCATCTCTCCAAATAGATTGTCACCCATAAGCAGAAAGAACATCTTCTTTCTCCAATTCCCCACTGAGATCATTCCTCGTGGAAGAAGGTTGCTTTAGTTTCTCCTCTCAAAACAAAGGAGAAAATACCCATTTGAGTTCATTCCTCGTGGATACAAAGTCTTGTTTGACTGTCTCTTTCCAATTCATTCTTGGATAGAAACCTGTCTTTACCAGAGATTCAAATTCCGATTCCTCAAATAGAGTCGAGAAAAAGTTGAACCATAAACAATAGCCTCATCATCTGAGCAGTTTATGTTTCTTTCAAAAGATTTTTTCCTCTCTAGGAAATCAAGCATGAAGACCATTTGACAATCAGGGCCTTATTACTGTTCACAAGGCTGAATAACCAGTAATTTCCCTAAGCAAAGTCTCCAGGATCATTTTATCACTCGGCAGATAATTGATCATGTCTTCAAAACTGCTATCACGAGGCTGGTAGTCAGAAACCTTCTTGTTCTGGTTATATTATTTAACATGTCTATCACAAGGCTGATAATCGGTAATATTAACCGAACCTTTGAAACTCTTTTTACCATGTCAAGTCTATCACCATGCTGATAGTCGATAATACAGTTTCATACCTTTCACCTTCGCATTATTAACAAGTCTATCCCTGTGCTGATAGTCGGTAATGTCGATAGGTAAGCTTTTCTTACAAAGCTATCATTCCCCAGTGAAGCATACACTTGCTTTCCCAAAAAGAAAAAACGGATTCTCTTCCTAAAACGGATTGAGACATCCTTCCTGATCTCTTGCCCCCAGTGGAGTCAGTTCTTGATATCCCCTCGGTAAAGATATCCTTGCATCATTCGCAATTTTGGTATCTTAGGTCCAAAATTCGCGTCTTCTGATAGTTAAGTCTCTTCCACCCTATTAAAACGAAGATTTTCAATCTTCATGTCTCAGGTTGAAGAAACTTAAATAGGGGCATCAGTCATTGTATATGCATCATTTGCATCTCTAACAAATTGCATAGCTTGTGTTTGCTACTTGTGACTCAGCAGGGTTTAAACAAGAAATCACTCATCAGTACAAGTAACAAATCAATTAGGGTTTTGTTCCCCATTCATTTCAAATGAATCATCTTCATCAACAATCAACATTTGGTCCTCAAAGATTCACTTCAACAAGCTCAAAGGCTCTAAATTAACCAAGTTAGGGTTTTGACTAAAGATAGTATACTCTTGACTTTTGCTCAGGGTTTGACCTAATGACTTGGGACATCACCTCAAGACCCCAAGTGCATCATTTTGACCTAATCCATTGGCTCATAACATCTCCTATACAAGGATTGATCAACAGTGAAATTTCAAATCATCAGATTAGGGTTTTGAACTATCAGGGACTGAAATCAGGGATCACGTTTGGGAAACCCTAAAAATCCCCATGGAGTCAATCAAAGGTTTCAATCATCCTCAAATAATCCCTATGACAACATCCAATGGAAATTACATCTCAATTCAAGATCCACAGTCATCAATTTCATCAGGTCGACAATTAGGGTTTTTGACCTAATTCACTGAACAACTGACTTTTTAATCAGGACATGGTGCCACAACTAAAAACATGGATCAATATCCTCTAATGCTTCAATATGATCCATTCATACCATTCATTTGGTGAGGATAGCCTGTTTCATTTGAAATCTCCAGAAACGCGATTCGTCTAAAAAAGTCAACTGTACAAGATCACCATTGACTTTTGGGGAATTTTGGTCAACCATGACTTTTGAAGTTTTAAATCATCAATATATGATATGAGAAGTCATTTGATCAAGAAAAATCAAGAAAATCAATCAAGAATCAAAAAGTCAAAGTTTGACTTTTATACTTAGAAAATTTTTTCTAAGTATTTTTCATGGTTTTTTCCAAACTTTGGAAGGGAATTTCTCAAAATTTCACCTACAAACTGAAAAAAACTTCCAACATGAAAGTTGTAGATTTTGATCCAATAAACAACTTTGTCACATATAATGTTTTTTCAAAAGATCAACCATTTAAGAGATATGGAGCTTCAAAGTTGGTATCTTTTGAAAATTTCACTTAAAATCTCACTTTCTTCAAAGTTCATGGATCTTTTTCACCCACTTCCTTAAAGGTCTTGAAGAAACTTTCAACTAGGGTTTTGAAGTGTGTAATATGAGCTTTCCAAAATGTCCAAGAGCATGAAAAAATATGGAGTGTAGCCATGGTTTTGAATTTTGACATTAGTGAACTTTTCACTTGAAATTTCAAGCACTTTTCACTAAGTTATGAACCATTTTGCCAAATGATCCAAGCAATGATGCATAGAAGCAATAATTGAATGATATTTTCTGATTTGAAGATCAGAATGGAAGAGGATAAGAAGCTTGAGTTTTAACCATGGTTTGGTCACTTTAACCATTTTGCATTAAATGTAAAAGATTCCTTTTTATCTCTTAAGCCAAATCACCAATTCTTGATCAACTTGCAAAGGTCTGAGTTCAGAACTCTTGGCCTATAAATAGAGGTCCAAACTTCATTCAAATTCACACCAAAACCTCACAAAAGATAGGTTTTCTCTTTCTTTCTTGAATTGCAAGTTTCTTAAGTTTCTAAGAAGTAGAAAACTCAACCTCCAAACCCTTGAAGTTATGGCCAAAGTGATGGTTCTAGAAACTCATAAACATCATATGGGATGTGTTTGAACCACTCACACACCCCAAATCACCCCAAAACTCAGATTCACTTTTCAACCTCCATATGAACATGAAATGAACCTTATCATGCCAAAATCCATTCTAGCTCATCTCTGTCCAAACTATCACTTCTAACATCATCCATATATCACATATGAACTATACAATCCATCACATATAGCCAATAACCTCAGAATCATCAAGCTCGATTCATACTTGGTCCTACTGCAGATCGGGTTCCACCAACTGATCCAGATGTTTTCAATCCACTCCAAGCATTCAAACACCTTCCCTAAGGTCCATTGAAGCTATCCAGATCATCAAACAACTTCTGTAACACCCCTATTGCAGAATTCGATTCTCACTTTTTCCGTTTTTGAAGGTAAGCTACTTGAACCTCAAACTCTATGAATCATGCATCATAAATGAAATATGAACATACCATCTTGTTTATGCACCTATGAGGATCATTAACCCTCAATCAATTGCTATTTATCTTGCACATACACGATTTCATGATCAATCTCAGAATTAGGGTTCTTCGTGTTCATCACAAAATTGATCACCTTAGAGCAAAAATAAATGAATTATGAGGGCACCATCATGATCCTTGTGAAAAACCGAGTGAGATAGACCCTTCACTTGATCAATTTGGTTCAGTTTTCAGAAATTTCAAAATCAAATTGGTGATGTGTTCTTGGCGCCATTTTCTGTTCAGAAATTTCAAATGTTCGTTTTTAAATATAATTAAATGGATGCGTTATACTTACAAGCTGCGCGCGCAGCCCAGTTGGTAAGTGTTTTGGCTGGTGAGGGAGAGAGCATGGGTTCAAACCCTTGTGGAGACAAAACATTTTTTTTAACACTATTTTTCTTTATTTTCTTCACAAACTTCATTTAATTAATTAATTAACCAAACTAATTCATTTTTTCTTCATTTTTTGTATACTCCTCATTTAATATATATATATTTTATGAATACCACAAAAAATCACAAAAAAATATTTATTTAATACATTTTTAAATAGGTTTAAAATAACATGTTTTAAGTGTTTTTTAATACTTTTAAATTTTGTTTTTCACTTGATTTTTCAAACCTAATCACTTTTAAATATTTTTTGATCAAACCCTAATCATTTAGGTGTTAATTAAGTATAATCTTTTTGTTTATCTTGATTAATTTGGCTTCTTTCAAAATTTCAAACCGTTTTAAAACAAACGATCATTCTTTTCAAAACGATAAACCATTTCTTTTTTATTTCAAAGGAAAATATTGATTAAATCTTTTTAATTGATCCATTGATTTTCAAAGCGATGTGGGGCCTCTCGAATATTAGAGAGTATAAGTCCCTTTCCTCTTTCTTTGTACAGTTTTTTAAACAGAAAACTTTTTCCAAATTACTTCCAAACAGTTTTTTTTAACAAACAAATCTCACATCTTTTTCAAACCATCCACCATGTTTTATGAAAATAAAACATGGGGCCTCTCGAATATTAGAGAGTATAAGTCCCTTTTCTTTTTCTTTATACAGTTTTTCTTTGTACAGAAAACTTCTTTCAAAACAAACTTTCAAAACGACGAAACCTCGCGTCTGTTAATAAAACAATCAACCATGTTTTATAAAATAAAACATGGGCCTCCACATAGGTATAAGTCCCATTCCCGTACATGAAATTAGGCATTTCATCGTACATCCTTTTTGTACATACACTTTTTTGTACATATCTCGATCAATTTGTTTTTTAACCTTGAATAACAAATCAAAAAATGAAGGTTTTCTTTAAATCTTCCCAAAAATACCATGGGCCTCCATGTAGGTATAAGTCCCAAGCCCTTTGTGAATACTTGTTTGCATAGCTTTGAATAAACTCAAAAGGACCTCTCCCCGAGTATGAGTCCCGAGCCCCCGTGTATACAAATGGATCATGCTTACAGGTATATTTCCTTCATAAACTCCATTATATACACACACTTTGTCATATATAACTGTTCATATAACTGTTCATATTTGTTCATGTACTTGTTCATGTTTGTTCGTACTTGTTCATACTTGTGATTGTGTTATATATACTTGTTCAACTTAGTACAACACTAGGTTCCCCATAGCCTCCTATTGGGCTTCGTGCAAAGAATCTCCCTAGTTTAGGTTAGGACATAGAGTATGGTTTCCCGGTGAAATCGCTCTAAGAGCTCAAACCAACTATACCATGCCTCCTCTTGGGCTTTGTACAAACGACTTGTCCCTCCCATAGCCTCCTCTTGGGCTTACAATGCAAGGACCCTGGATTGTCCCTCCCATAGCCTCCTCTTGGGCTTACAATGCAAGGACCCTCGGATAGCCTCCTCTTGGGCTTCGTACAAGGACCCACGGGCTTCTTATAAGCATCCCCCAATATCAAAAACAAATACCCTAGGAGATTAGACATTTTTCATCTTTATGCTAGGAGTATCTCTTCTATATCATCACAAACAATCAATCAATCAAATAACTCTTTTTTGCCACAAGGCTGGCTAATCAATCAAAATTTTTCTTGCCACAAGGCTGGCTAATCAATCAAATCGTTTTGCCACCGTACTGGCTGATTAATCAAAGTTTTTGTCACAAGGCTGACTTCATTGAAACTTTTGCCACGAGGCTGGCTGATTAATCAAAACTTTTTGTCACAAGGCTGACTTCATTGAAAGTTTTTGCCACAAGGCTGGTTAAACAACAAAAAACATCTTTATCATTCTAAGCGCCATAAGTGGCACAGCCCAGGGCTTATAATGAAAAGATTTTCAAACAAAAAATCAAACAGATGTATGTGATGATATAGATTAGATACATCTAGCATTTAGATGACATTTGTCTCTTTTCCTTTGCTTCCACTAGCATAAGTGGGAACTACAATTGCTCTGACTTTCTCAACATCCCTTTGAGAATACGTAGGCACAAGGTCTTATCCTTGGCGAGCAAAACAAAACAAAAAAAACCATTCAAACCTTAGCACCCGTAGACCTCGAGCTACAGATGCTCTGATTCCCTCAAAGGGATATGTATGCAGAGGATCGCGATGATCTTTGCGAGCATAATCAAACAAACACCTTAGGTCCCACCTATTTCACAAGAACCTCTCAATAACATGGAATGAAAAACAAAACAAAGAAACCTATAGAGTACTATAGATACGTTGGGTGCTAATACCTTCCCTTCGTATAACCAACCCTCTTACCCAAAGATCTCTCCCCCCACTTTTAGGTTATTGCAGCTTTTTTCCTTTTCCTACTTTGGAAACAATAAAAAGTTTGGTCGGAACAAAAGAAAAATCATTTTTTGAGCACTCGAGCCCAAAGAAGGCATCAGGTGTCTCATCCCGAAAAAAAGATAACGATTTTTCCCCGCGACAGTTATTAGGGATTAACACTCATAGATTTCAACCCAATGATGAACACAACAGTAAAACCAGAACATAGAACCTATTGATCTAAACAATACTCTTTATCAACATCGTCATCCACAACACGATAATAGAGATTAAATGGAGAGTCCCCCCTTACCTTAGCCAAAAGTTCTTGATCTTTTGTCACTCCTTCTTCAGTTCTTCTTCATGTTCTTCTTGTTCCTAAACCTTGAGTCTCTCTTTTCACGTTCTGTCCTTTCTTTCCCAATTCTAATTATTTTATGAAAACTAATAATAAAATTAGTGTTCCTCGATTCTATTAATATCTCACACATGGCCCAATTGCCATAAACCACAATCTTTTCCATTATTTTCATAAAATCCTTAATAATTTTAATCATTTAATCCAATATCCAAATTAAATTAAAATTAAAATTATACGGGTGTTACACTAACCTCTAGGGTACTCCCTTATTGATTGCCTTTGATTATATGGTTGTGTCCCTCAAATATAGAGGTACCTAATAGCAAATGTCCCTCGATAAACAAAAATCATCAAAGATCATGGTCCCTCGATGACGCTCGAATTGCTGCCTACAAAAAAATGATCTTGTCCCTTGAATGGTAGCCTAACGAAAGATGATTGTCCCTTAGATATTGCTATAGGTACCTCTACTTGTTGCCTTCAACAACCTCCGATGACCCTTCAATTGGCACGTACATTCAATCAAGTGGACTACCTACCACAAATGGTAAGGATAGCCTTATCTATCCTAGGAGAGAAAAAAGCATAGAAAAAGACAAAACTTAGGGTAGTGTTCTTAAATTGCTTGCTCAATTAAAAAAGCTTTTCGCATTTCTCTTTTCAAAGACTAAGGCTACGCTTTTAAGCTAAAGTCCTTAAACATCTTTTCAAAACAAACATGAGCTAAGCAAATTAAGAGCCCGTAGATAACTACGGTTGAAAAGGATGCTAATACCTTCCCTTTTCATAATCTACCCCTCGGGCCTATTTTTCTTAAAAGGTATTTTTCTGTTCTTTTTTCCCTTCCGAGTTATTGGATAAAATAAAAGTCGATGGCGAATCTTGATCAGCGCAACACTTTGCTTTCAAAATAATAAAGTCAGTTCTCCCACCGAGTTACATAGTGACATATTCCATCCATGTAGAGTCCCTCATTGTAGTTATTGAAGGATAGAAAAACACTTAGACAGGGGGGGATTGAATAAGTGTAACTTAAAACTTGACAGATATAAATATTAAACACAATGATTTTTATCCTGGTTCGTTGTTAACCAAACTACTTCAGTCCACCCCTTTAGAGTGATTTACCTCAATTGAGGATTTAATCCACTAATCAATCTTGATTACAATGGTTCTCCACTAAGAACTCTCTCTAAGTCTTCTAGAGTCTACAGATCACAACTTGATCACTCTAGGAATTCCTTTATAATCAATGTAAAATAAATATTACAAGAGTTTAGATTGCTTCTTGAAAAGATGTAATCACCAAGTGATATTTCTCTTAAGTTCTAATGCTTAACACTCACTAAGATATTACAAAGCTGTGAGGTTGAAGATGAAGTTCTTCTTTGCTTTTCATGATTTCAGTTTGTTAGCATTTTTGTTCTCTTGTGCAAGAGTTGTCTTCTGCTTATGAATTAGAACTTCTATATATAGGCGCTGAGGAAATGTTAAAGTTGGGAGCATTTAATGCTTTGCATGAATAGTACAATGCTGCATTTAATGTTTCACTCTTTTGTAAACTACCTCGAGCCATGCTTTTGCTACTTTTACTGACTTTGCCTTTTGTAGCTTATACGTTCCTTTTGTCACTCAGAGATTTGACGTTATAGGATTTTCATCTTGTACTTGCTTCTGGACTCATACTTTGTAGATTAACGTTTGAATATCAGAGTCTTCAGCTATTGGTGCAGATGCAACTTCAGTCACTCACTCTATGGAAGTGCTTTGAGCATGATACCAACAGAGCTTTGATGCTTTCTGGATCATGTTCTGATTTCTTCAAGACCATATTCTGATGTTTGACACAACATGTTCTGACGAAGCCATCCAGAACTTTTGGGTCGGTGCTTTTCAGCGTTGTTTCAGTGCATACTTATTATACTTTTCCTAAAATGGAAAACGTGAATAATTAGAGTATCACATTGTCTTATACAAAATTCATACACAATGTTATCATCAAAACAAAGAATATTAATCAGAACATTTCTTGTTTTAACAATATCCCCCTTTTTGATGATGACAAAAACATACATAATTGATATAAATTTGTATCCAGAATATCAGATGAAAAAGACAATACTTAGATATAGCATTAAAGCATTTTAATTAGAGGGTGTGAATATGTCTCCCCCTAAGATTAACAATCTCCCCCTGAAATTAATACTAGAAGAATTTATAAATAAAATACTTCCCTAAGTATTTTCCATTTCAGATGAGACTTTCACGTTGAACTTTAAACTTCAGAGCTTTACTTCAGAGCTTCCATTGGACAACTTCAGAGCTTTGAGTTTCTTTTAGAGATTAACTTGGCTTTATCAGAGCATCAAGAATACTTGCTTGTATCAGAGATTTAGCTTCTTGTACCAAGACATTGCTTGCTTCTGATCTTGAAGCTTCTTATACTAGAGCATTAAGCTTGCTTTAACTCTTCAATAGCTTTTCTTCAGATGCGTTGCTCCCCATATTGAGATTGTTCAGAGTATCACATTCCTGCAAAACTATCAGAGACAGAAAACTTGCAATAATTCTTAGGAATGTTGAGACTTAAGCCCAGCAATTGATATTATAAATCAATTCAATTAGCACGCCTCTCCCCCTTTTTGTCATAACATGAAAAAGTATAAAAGATTCAAATGTAAGACACACAGAGTGAAGAGAAAAGATATATCATTGATTAATCAGAAGAGAGAGAATACAAGAAGATGCAAACAAAATAGATGCAAGAAACAAGATAACAATCTAAGACACAAGACATACTATGACTGGGTAAGCCTAGAGCCCAAAGCTGCTAGAAGGTTCTTAATATCAGCGGTGTCTTCAGCTTGCTTCTTTGAAGATTCTTCATATCTTTGCATTCAAGTTCTAAATTCAGCATTTGTGTCATCTTGCTTGTCCAGACGACTAAACAAAGTAGCTTGATTCTGTTGGAGTTCCTTCAGAGTGTTCATCAGAACATAAGTAGAATGACTAGTAGAAGAAGCAACAAAGTTATCTTCTAGAACAGGATGAGAAGCATCAACTTCAACCATTTGAGCATCAACAAGATTTTCCTGAACATGAATTTCTTCAGCAGGGTGCTCTTGAACAGGTTGCTCTTTAGCACTTTCTTCTTCTTATTCTTCAACCGGATACTCAATGACTGGATACACCAAGTCAGGATACTCTTTCAGAGGATTCTCTCTGAACCAGTTAAATAGAGCCTGGAAATCTCCTGTTAGAACTGTGAGATGATAAGGCTTCCATATAACCAGAGCCAAGGGATTTTCTACTTCCATTTCATCAACAAAAGGCTTTTCTTCTAGAGGCCTCCAGTCAGTGATAGGATGGTAATACCTACCACTTCCAAAATCCATAGTTAGTCCAACAAGACCAGGAGCATCAGCAAGGTAATCCTTCTGGAGATCCAGAAACTCAGCCTTTACATCTTCAAAGAAAGCGTTCCAGTGCTTTTCAGCAGCTACATGATCCAACTTGGAATCATGAGCAACCTTCATAACTTCTAACCCTTTTTTGACCTTATAGGTTAATGATTCAAAACGTACATCAACAGAAGGTTTTGGAGGGTTATTTCTGAGAGGGGTGATTGGAGAATATGGTTTGAGAATGGAGAGGGGTTTTTCTTGGTGGAAGAAGGCGTAAGGTTGAGGTTCTCTATCAAGCACAAAAGATGTGTTTGAAGAGGATGGTAGAAGAGATGATTCAGCTTCATTGTCAGAGTCTAAGACTACGACAATGGGGTCAGAAGAAATGTTTTGAGGTTTGAAAGAGTTCATGAGGCGAATGAAAGAATCAGAAAAATATGATTCTGGAGAAGGGAGGTTGAATAACACAGGAATGTCAACAGTAGGTTCATATTTAGAATGTGGAGGAGGTTGATTGGTGGATATTATGGCGTGAGGAGGAATGATGGTATTTAAAGGTGTTGGTTCAAGAATTGGTTCAGAAACAGGAGAAGGTTCAGAGTCAAGAATAGGCTGTTTGCCTTTAGACTTGGGTGAGGCAGAAGATGGAGGGTTAGAAATTTTGGTGGTTGGAGGAGGATTTTCTAGGGCTTTTTCTGGTGATATTTTTGGGGGAGCTTCTATTGATATATTTTTAGAAATTAAAACTGGAACATAAACAGGCTCAGAAATAGAAATACTTGAAGATTTTTGCTTCTTCTGAGGCTTGGAAGGTTCATCTCCAACAGTCTTCCTTTTCTTTTCCTTCTTCTTCTCTTCCTTCTTCTCTTCTTCCTTTTTCTTCTCTTCCTTCTTTTATTCTTTCTTCTCTTCTTTATTTTCTTGATTTTCTTCTTGAATTACCAACTGCTCTTTCTTCTCTTACTTCTCCCTATTTCCTTCTTGTTGGTCTTGCTTTCTTTTCTTATTCTTTTTCTCTTCCTCTTTTTTTGGTACTTAATCATCTATAGTGAGAGCCTTATGTTTTCTGATCCATATAGGATCATACTTAGAGCCATCCTGTTTACACATAGCTATATAGTGGACAACAAAATCAGGATGTTCATTCTTGAAAAATAATTCAAAGTCAGCCAGAGCAGGAGCTTTTTTGGTCAAAACTTCATTGTCCACGCTGGGAGTAGCATCAATGGTCTAAAATATACTCATCTTCTTGAGAGTGTAAGCATTCATGGTGCTTCCACTCGTTGTATACAAATCCTTGATAATTTCAACTTTCTATAGATCACCAACCACTCCAGTCAGGACTAGAAGATCTGTGATTATTCTTCCAAAAGGAATCATGTTCCTCTTGAACTTGGGATTCTTCAGTATGAATTTTTTTCGAGAGTCCCTCACATGATTCCACATGTGGTTGAAGATGATGAAAGGAAGACCCACTTTCTCTTGTGTACCAATACAATACAGAATGTACTGTTGGTCCTTGTTGACATAGTTAGGCGAAACAATTGCTTTTCTATGATAGATGCAACCTAGAAGGATCTTAGCCCATATTCTGTAAGGAGCTTCAATTCCTTGATTTCCGTAGACTCTTTTCCAGACTTGATGATTTCTGCATACACATCATTCTAATTTGTTCTTCCTAATATTGCTCCAGAAGCACCTTCAATAGTTTCCAAACCAAACAATTTTGTTAAAAGATTTTCAGTAATGGTGATTGCTTCGCCATGAACAATAGAAAGAATGGCTTTAGGCATGATTGTTGCATGAACCCAAAATTCTTTGACCAAATCTGGGTAAACTGATCCACACAAATTGTAAAAGAATGCTTCCCGACCCTGAAAAATCATGTTTTCCTTCAAATGAATGTCGTTGTCTTCTAGATTGTCAAAATCGATCATCATTTCACATATAACTTCTAAATCATCCATAGGAATCAAACAAGTCTTCTGCGTAACAAGTTGTTGTTGAGGTTGATCTTGAACTTGTTGTTGTTGTTGCTGAGAAGACGAAGCATTCTTGGGATTTGATGAAGAAGCCATTGAAGCACCATTGAGATTTCTGGGTTTCTTACTTTTAGGGTTTTTAAAGAGAGAGAATAGAAGGCAGAAATGCATAAACAAAATGTAATGAAGGAGTGAAAAGAGAGAAAATGAATATGATGTGGGATTTTATAGACACTGACTTGAAAGCAAAATGCAATGAACTTCTGAATGCAAATAGTTACATAATGTAATGAATCAATCACATTTAATGCTGAATGACGTTAGTGGAGAAAGCGTGAGATTTCAAAATATTTGTACAGTGACCTAGAGTGGCATCTCATCAACTGCACGCATGCTTGTCCCTTCAAAATGAACACATGGTCATCATCTGGAATAGCTGGGGACATCTGTTTTGCTATGACATAAATTCTGCATCATACTTGGACACGTGAAACGTTAGAAACAACAGTTTCAGAATATCCATGTGATTATATAAATCTAGAACATCTGATAAGAAAATAAAGCATAAATTAATCCAAATATCAGATCTTCTCATAACCTCATTCTTGGCATAAATCCATACTGATGTTCTTCAGAATGAACTCAAACCTATCTTTAGCAAGGGGTTTTGTAAAGAAATCAGCCCCTTGATGGTCTGTATCAACAAAGTTTAAAGAAAGAACACCCTTCTGAACATAGTCCCTAATAAAGTGATGTTTAATCTCCATAAGTTTAGCCTTAGAATGTAAAATAGGGTTCTTAGATAAACAGATAGCAGAAGTATTATCACAGAATATAGGAATGTTACTCTCATTTATCTGATAGTCTTTTAGCTGACTTTTCTTCCTGAGCATCTGTGTACTACATCCAGCAGCAACAACATATTATGCTTCTGTTGTAGAGAGGGCTATTGTGGCTTGCTTCTTGCTATACCAGGAGATCAGGTGACTTCCCAGAAACTGACTGTAACGCCCCTAATTTAATTAACTATTTAATTAAATTGATCGAGGATTTATTCATTGGAATTAGTTGAAGTCGAGGTTTATCGGTATTATTCTACAAACGTAAAGGATTAATATGTTGATTTGAGCAGTTAAGTTATGGTCAGATTAATAAGTCGGATTAGTCAGAGATATACAATTGCGAGTTAGTATTGTTAAAGTTATGGATCGATGGTAAATGTGGAATATTATTGGAAATAATATTCGGTTATATTGTGTGGTTAATTATTTATGCGTGTTATTTGGATTAATTGAGTAATTAAAGAGAGATTATGAATTGGGCCTAAGTGAAACAAATAGGACATAAGAGATTGGATTGTGGGATAAGCCCAATAAAGAAAAGAATGATAGTAAGAGTTAGGGTTTTAGATGTTTGGCCTCATAACTCATTTTGTGGAGAAAGAGGAGAAAGAAGAGAAAGAAGGGAAGGAAGAGGGAAAGCTATGGCATGAAGAGGAAGAGCTCCATTGAAGGAAGTGAAGCTTTTGCTAAGGTAAGGGTGGGGTTCTTACTTTCTAAGGGTTGGCATGATGATGTTTATGGTGGGTTAGATTGTATTTTATTCTCCATGGATGTGTGAGTTCTAAATGTTAGGTTTTGAATGAAATCATTTGGGTAATGTTGTATCTATTGATGGAAATGATATGTTATAATGCTTCTTACCATGATTCTATGTGTGGATTTTGAATTGTAGTATGTTTGGTGGAAAGAATGGGAAAACCTAACTTTTGGGATTTTTGGTGAAATTCATAGATTTGCATGATTAATGAGGTTTTGATGATTATAGAGGTCCTTATGTGTTGTATATATGATATGTGTAATACGGTGAACTGACTTTTTATCGATCGAAATGTCGCGGTTAAGCATGAGTCGCCACCGACTTTTATTTTATCCAAACAAATTCAGAAAGGCTAAAAGAAACAGAAAAAACCTTTTAAAGAAATCTAAGTTCGGGGGGTAATTTATGAAAAGGGAAGGTGTAAGGCACCCTTTGCATCCATGGTTTTCCATGGGCTCTTAATTGCTTTGCTTGCTTGTTTTCAGAAAATGTAGATGAAAGAGGAAAAATGTGGACTTTAGCTCGTAAAATGAGCGTAGCCAGTTTTTTGAAGAATTTTGAGAAAGAATATAGAAAATAGAGCATGGCAAGGCAATTAGGGGCAATTACCTTAACCTCAGATGATAGGTCTCTTTTTAGCCTTTCAGAATGAAAGGGTCAATCCTTGCCATAAGAGGGCAGGAAGCCTTTCGTTTGGAGGTAGAAGGGTCATCGAAATATCCTTTGCCATAAGACTGTCCCATGCCATAGGAGGGCAGGTAGTCTAAGGTAAGGATCAGAATAAGCCTTATTCGTAGGCAGCCAGAAGATACCTCAGCCTTTTTCCGTAGGCAACTTCCGAGGGTCGAGGTCATATTTGTGTATCGAAGGCAGCATCATTTAGGGTCGCATGACCTTTATTTATCGAGGCAGCATGGCTGAGGTATCCTCGTATTCGAGGGACATGGCTTATTCTACAAAAAACACAAAGGCAACAGGCAACAAGGCAACAGAGAGGTTACCCCAGAAGAGTGCGTGTGTGCATCAATCATGTGGTTCAATTCAGTTATTTATCTTGTAATTAGTGACTCTAATCCAGTTTAAATTTGCACTCCCTAAATTACTAACCACGCAGTATATAAAGCAATAAAGGGGAGGGGAAAGTGAAACCAGCGGACCCCCAACAGGGTTTGGCACAAGTAATAATAAAAGCCATAAAATAAAACAGGGTTTAGGGTTACCAACGACGTAGCTTTGGCATTTGACAAAGCCTGAAAAGGAAAAAAGAAGAGACAGAAAACAGAGAGTGAGTGCATTATCGGTTCGAAGACGAACTTTATTAACCATAAAAGTAAAAATAATGAAATTAATAAATAAAATAATAATAAAAGACACTTAGCTTCGAATTTGATCTGATATGGTTGGCGGGAAGCCTCGGAGTTGGCCCTGAAAAATGGCAAAGAAAGAATGAAGGCAAAACAAAACCCTAATTTTAAAAGGAAACCAAATAGACTTTAAAACAAAAGGTACTTAGCTCTGGGTTTTTGATCAGGCGCGTAGTCGGAATGAACTCTATTGATAACCCTGAAAAAGGCATAAACAGAAAAGAAAATTTTTCAGTGTATATGAATGTTCCTCCTAAACCCTGATTAGGGTATAACTTAAATAAGAAATACGGACGATTTAATTAATTATTGGTCTTGCGACCTAATTAATTAAATTGTTAAATCGAGAATAAAATAATTTTTATGAAAATTTGGGAATTAAAATGCAAAAGATATGAATTTTATATATAATATAACTAATGTAAATAATTAAACATGAATTATAATAAATAACTATAAAAGAAAATAATTTTAAATGGCAAAAACAAATAAAATCAATAATATAAGTATTAAAATAAATGTTATTCATAATAATTGTTAATATACAAAAACAAGATTTTAGTAAAAAAGGATTAATTCTATAAAAAAAAATCATACATATAAATACATATATAAAAATAAAATAAAGACTATGCAATTAAAAATAAAAAGATTTGAGATTTTCTTAACTTTTAATCGTGTGTGGCGCGTCAATGGTGGTCCTTGGTGCGCCTGCGTCTCCAAGGGCGTTGGATCAACTGGATGATCAGATGGATGGACGTGATGGTGAGGGAGCATCATATGCGCGTGCAGGGAACACACCGAATCATAAAAAGCCCAAAAAACAGACGCGCGGTTTTCTGTTTGAAAACAGCCAATAGGATGCTGCCACGGTATCATCTTCTTCGCTGAAAAAAACCTAAAACGCGTAGATACGAATTTGCTACGAATCGGGCTCGTAGCGAATCATACCTGCAAAACGAAACTCTTGTACACACCATATAAACTTGGCGCGACCTCATGGACGTGATCGTCCAGATCTCACGAGTTCAATGGTGCTCATTATTAGCCCTAATTTTACCTAATATGGAAAGCCCCAATTTCAAGCTTTAGGAACCCTTCAATGGCGTTAGGCTCAGATCAACATGTAAACACAATTCAGTTTCCAGAATCCATTAGAACATCATACTAAACACACATATACAATTAAAAGCTATGAATGATGCGTATATTTGATGAATCGAGTTTAAAGAAAATTGAACAAACCGAGAGTTTTGGGGGTCGATTCTGGACTCTACGAATGATGATGATGATCTGAATAGCTTTGGCAATCTCCACTGAATGCGTAAGGACCTTTGAATCTCTCTGAAACTCCTCCTAATTCCAAAACTGTTTTGAAATTTTCTTCAATCTTGCACCCGGGTTTGTGGCTCTTGAAGGCAGAAATTTCGTAACCCTAACTTCTGAATTGCCTTCGTACTTATAAAAGAAGGATTAGGTCTAATAGTTTTGAACTCAATCCAAGTGAATCTTTGATTGGCACTCAAGAAAAATTTGATTTCTTAAAGTTTCTAAATTTGGTTCAAATCCAATTTTTCCAAACAATTATCCTTAGAACAAATTTTGTACATTTATGGGATACAATTGATTGTTGAATTGATCAAAAAATATATTTAAACCAAATCTTTTTTCAAATTTCTTTGATTTATTGATTTAAACTATATTTTTAATGAATAAAAAAAATCAATAAAAATCAAATAATTGTTAGAAATTCGTGGTACTTGGATTAGAAACTCTTGGATACTTGGGAAGCAAGTTTGGGCCAAAAAGAGTTGGACTTCTTTGTAAAAAATTTAATTTGAACCATACTCTTTCACATTTTGAGGTATGGAGGTGTTCTAGGACTTTTTAGAAACCTCAGACAGTCCTCTAACCAGGGTCCTTGGTCTCATATCAAAATCCTTTTCCATTATCATTTTATGTCCTTTTGAAAAAAGTGTCTTTTTGTTGACTTTTGAAAAGGACCGGAAATGTTTTGGTCCATATCTCTCAAATGAAGCATTTTTAGACTTGGCATGTGAGACACAATTTTGTATAGAATCAAATTTCCTTCAAAATAAGCTTTGAGTGGAAAATTTCTGATGTTCCATGTGAGAGTTATGGCTGGTCAAAGTTCAGTTGACTTTTTCTATGCAAAACCCTAATTTAGAATCTTTTTGAATTGTTGATTTTTTATCTTTCCTTGATGAACCATGATCAATTCTTGATCAAATTGTGAATGATACTTCAATACGAGGATCTTGACAAAAAATCAGGAGTTTTGACTTTGCTTTGACCACAATTGACTTTTTAGGTCAACCAGTCGACTGTGGACTTTCTAAACTTTTGAGTGACCAATTCTTTGAGTTGAGACTTGATACTTGTCATGGAGATAATGTGGGATATATTGAGCCATATGAGATGTCTTGAAGCCATTGATTCAAAGATTTCCCTTTAAATAAATCAAACCCTAGTTTAGAGCCTTTGTATAGGAGAATGTGTCTATGAGCTTTGTATTTTGATTTGAATTTGAATAGGAGAAATAGTATGGGCAAATTTTGGGGTATGACAGCTGCCCCTGTTCAATTATCTTAAACCTGAAGATGTAGAGTGGTTTGTGTGCCAGTCGGTATCTGAAGGTGGAAGATGATTGAACACTAGAATACCAAGAAATTTGCCCTAGCTGAAGTAGGGACTTTTGTCGGAGATGGGCTTAAAGATGCCATCCAGGCCTTGAGAGAAAGTTTATTGGAGATGGGCTTAGTGATGCCATCCGGCTTGGTAGACCTGAGAATTAGAATACGTCGTAGTTAGACCGTATCTGAAGAATATACTTAGGATGAGTCGTACGTTAGACTGAATCCACTGAGAAGTATTTGTTGGAGATTGATCGTGTCAGCACCGTTCGTAGTAACTGAATTAGATCTTGGATTGTTTCTGAATTGTGTCTTGAATGAGTGTCGAAAGATGAGAGTTATAAGAATGTTTCAGAAGTCTGGGGGTCATGCTTCCAGAATGTGCATCTGTTTAGAATTTTCAGAATGTCCGGGGTTCGAGCTTCCGGAATGTATATCTGATAAGAATGTTTCAGAAGTCTGGGGGTCATGCTTCCAGAATGTGCATCTGATTGGAATTTTCAGAATGTCCGGGGTTCGAGCTTTCGGAATGTATATCTGATAAGAATGTTTCAGAAGTCTGGGGGTCATGCTTCCATAATGTGCATCTGATTGGAATTTTCAGAATGTCCGGGGTTCGAGCTTCTGGAATGTATATCTGATAAGAATGTTTCGGAAGTCTGGGGGTCATGCTTCCAGAATGTGCATCTGATTGGAATTTTCAGAATGTCCGGGGTTCGAGCTTCCGGAATGTATATCTGATTAAGATTGATTTGTTGATGATATTCGTCTGCTTGGGAACTTGCCTGAAAGACAAAGTTAGCAGCATGCAATGCCATGATGCATGTATTCATGTGACGAGTCTCTCAAAATAAATGAGAAACTTGTATGTTATGTATGAATTTATTATGAGGTAATGTATGCAATGTATGAATATGTTTATGATATGTGAACATGATTTATGTTGTCTTGATTGGGAAAATAAATCTCTATGTCTTTGTGATTTTGATGTCTAATCTTGCTTTGGAGATGCTCAGCTGGGAATTTATAATTTCTGCTTGGGGATGACCAGTAACTTGATGGACCCTGATTGGTGACAAAAGTATTTGGAAGAGAGCAAAGTGTTGGAGAACCAGCAGTGTTGAAGATGTAAACTCTGTTGGGGAGTCATGTCTTTGTCGGGACGAAAGTATTTGAAGATGATTACTCTGTAGGGGTGTGAGAATTGCCCCCAGTATTATAGTAACTACCATTCCTGGATGTCAAACTGGATTTGCGCAGGTTTGCCCCAGTTAGTAGGAACTTTGGAAAGATTCGCCTCGCGAGGACTTTATGAGATGTGCACTATGGGCGACATGCCCCTAGTAATCATAATCTTAGGACGACGCCCCTGACTATTTTTGCTTTTGAGAGATTCTTGGAATCTTGACTTGATTGCCCCAGATTGATTGGGCAAAACGTACCATGCCCCTTGTCTGTGTAGGAGACATTGCTTTTTTGGAGTAATCTTTGTTGGTTTGGATAACTTTTAGTCATTAGTTGTACCCTGTGCAAATTCTTTCTGTTGCTAACATTTGAAATTATGTAGTAGAATATGTTTAATAATACATTCATGAGATGCAACGCATACAATGTCTTGAGTTTTGAATAAACATTAAAACAAGGGATGTAAAAACGTGATATTTGTGAAAACATGATATTTGTGACGTTTGTAAAAATGAAATATCAACACGGCATTTGTGGTAACCTTAAGGAGTCAGGATACCTTTTTGGTAACAGTATGCTTTCGAACTAACCATGCTTCAATTAGGACTTTCAAGGGTTGTAACGAGGCTTGGTTCACGGTTTAAGAAACAAAGGATAAAGGCTCAAAGTTTATTTATACCCACCCCTCTTCGTGATGACCTTCAGTCCTAAACTCAGTTTATTCGGCTTATGCATTCAGGTTCCAAGAGACTTTTGGATTTGTACCTTTGATACTGATGATGGTTCACAAGAAAAGAGAGCTTTTGAGATGGCAGTCACTTCTTCCTTTTGGTAGTCACAACACTGTGTTGTTCAGGAAGTTCTTGACTTCTCTTTTTTCATCTTTTTGATATCCCTAACTTTTGCCTGAACTGTCTATTTTGAGATCACAGTCAGCGGGATGCTTTGATTTTCGCCTAGGTCTTCTTTTTGATTTTTTGACTTAGCAGGCTTTTCATTGTATGTATGTTTTTCATTATTTTTATTTTTTTTTGTTGAAAGATATTGACTGCCTTACTTAATGATTGATGAACCATCATTGGCTTTTGATTGACATCTCCAACACTTCTTTGATGTGTGCGGATGAACGCTTGTGATTGAAACCTTTGTTGAAATATGTACTGAATGATTCTCTTAAAATAGAATGCACAGCCGGATTAACTGAGAACTACCCTGCCCCAGGTTATATTCAAGGGTTTTAATTAGTACAAGAAAGAAACTTCTACTTCTTAGGCTCAAAGGGGTTGACGAGGGTATATCATCCTTATATCTCCACTATTTGGGAATTGAAACAATGCCTGTACATCGTCAGCATAGTCTGTTCAAAAGCATACGGTATGAGGTTGCGGTATCGTTTTCATCATCCTCCCTCAAAAGGCTTACAGCTTTAGCAGGAATTGAGTATCATAAAACATATGCAAAGTAAATACATAATTTAAAATGAGTGATAGCGAAATAAATTACTCAAGACCAACATATGCAATGCACTGATGATGATTATTAAAACAGATAATGTCTATCATAAGTTGAATGTTTAAACAAGCAAAAAAAGAAATTGCAACTGAAAGTAAAACTAATGATCTTAAAGTCCATCCTTCTAGCCACCCACAGTATTAGCACTCTTGTTGTGATTAGGCATGGGAGCAGTGATCACGTTAGGAGTTGCAGGAGGATCGAACTTGATTTCCCCGGCATCGATCATGTCTTGGATCTTAATTTTCAATGTCCAGCAGTTGTCAGTGTCATGTCCAGGACTATTGGAGTGATATGCACACCTCGCGTTGGGATTATAGCGAGGGGAGGAAGTGTTGGGATTTGGATGACGAGCTATCTGTATAAGTAACTCTGCTTTCAACAAGTGTTGCAGCGCTTGAGTCAAAGACATGTTGATCTTTGTGAATTGTCTTTTGGATGCGCTTTGTTTACGTTGGTTGTTTTGTTGTTGTATCGATGCTTGATTAGAGACCAAAATTGCCCCAACAGTGTCAGATTCATTCCTCTCATTGTATGACTTTTTATAGTACCGGAAGAAGTAGCCACCTGAATTTTTCCGCTTCGGATACCACTTTCAACACGTTCTCCAGTCAATATAAGCTCAGTGAATCCAGATGATGAACTTCCCAGCAAATGACTATAGAAAGGGCCAGTCAGTGTATTCATGAACATATCTACCATCTCTCTGTCGGCCAAGGAAGGTTTGACTCTTCCAGCTAGATCTCTCCATTTCTGAGCATACTCCTTGAAACTTTCCTTAGGTCCCATAGACATGCTTTGTAGTTGCATGCGAGTTGGTGCGAGATCGGAATTATATTGGTATTGCTTATAGAAGGCAACAACTAAATCTTCCCAAGTATGGATGTTGGTACTTTCCAGTTGATAGTACCATTCGAGTTGAGTTCCAGATAAGCTTTCCTGAAAGAAATGGATCCAGAGCCTCTTATCAGCAGTGTGAGGCTGAATCTTCCTTACATAAGACCTCAAGTGTAGTTTAGGACAAGAGACTCCATCATACTTAGCAAAGGCGGGAGTTTTGAATTTTGGAGGAATAACGACCCCAGGAACAAGTCCAAGCTCTTCAAAATCCAGCCCAGGTACCTTCTGAATTTCCACACTTCTCAGACGCTCTTCTAACATCTTGTATTTGTCATCGGGATGTTCGCCCTCATGGTAATAGTCCTCTTCTTCTTCAGAGAGTTCGGCAGAATCGTGGTTACTTTTTGCATCGGTTTTGATACTAGCATCATCATCTTGCTCATCCTCATCACTGTCTTCAGAGGTTTCAGCATCCCCGAGTTGCAAGATTGGTCTAAGCTTTTTCACCCGAGTCTTCTTACCCTCTTTGGGAGCTTCAGCTTCTTCAACCTTTTTGAGAGGGCCTTCGGACCTTCTTCTCAGATTGAGAACACCTTTAGGTTTCTTGGTCTTCTTTTCCTTCTTAGTCAGAAGGGATTTCAGCTCATCTTGTCCCTTGGACAAATTCAGAATCAAGGCTTGGAACTCAGTGTTTTGAGATTGGAGATCCTTAACTGATTGTTCGAGATTCATGATGCTGAAATAAACAGCGAGGAAGGATGAGAGACCTATTGTAAGAAACCTGTTATGCGATGTTATTAATGTAAATGCAATGTTTTCAAGGATCTATAGGAAATTTAGTTAGCAACATTAGGAAGTGATTTAGTCGCGTCTTTGTCCGAAGAATTCTGAATTTCGTCTTTGGACATCCTTCTTTGAGAATCAAGCTCACCATATCAAGTGGGTCATCGCCTCTGATTCGGGATACTTCTGAATTCAAAGGTACGTGGCTAGAGGAAAATAAATCCTCTTGCCCCTTGATAGGTACAGAGTCTCTGAATTGGGAGGTACGTGGCTAGAGGAAAATAAATCCTCTTGCCCCTATATAGGAATTCAGTCCTTGATAAGAGCACCTGAAATTGTGCGCCCTAAATTCCTAAGATCCTTGAAAGGGTTATTTAAATTATGTCATGCTTATGATGTCATGATGTCATGATGTTATGCGAATGAAGTTCATTTGGCATAGTGTGAGATAGTAAGGACAAACAAGCCCTTTCAACAAAACCTGCGAGGAAATGAAGGTTAGTAGTGAACACAAACAAGTCACATAAGTCACACAATTTTTGGCTTAAGGCTTGCATGGAGTCTGATCAAGTGTCCTTCCCAAGGGTATTTCTATGGATAAGGAGATTTCAGCAACGGGTTCTACAAGTTATCCAGAATTGTCGGCCCTTCTAAAGCACCCTCGGACACGATGCATTCGCACCATGCAATGATACTTTGAGAAAGAACCTATCTGAATTGTAGCATCGGGTAGCGACTAGTTCTTAACATTTGTCAAGAGTAGTCCCCCCACTACGTTCCTAAAGGCCAGGATGGGTTAAGGGCAACTAAAGGTCCTTGAGCTCCGGCGCACCCACAGACACATACATAGACCTCCCTCATTCGAGAAAGGTGTGCATATGCTATGGAGTCCTAACTCAAGTGTGAACTTCATATTGACTCATCTCCCACATATGTGAAAGAGGTCGCCATGACTATGCCACTCCTAAACTTAAGTGTTCTTGGATCCAGGAATAGGATTCGTCCTTCAGTTTTCCCAAGACAACCCTGAAAAATAAAACAAGCAAAGCAAACAATAGAAAACATTTAAGTGATTCCTAAACTTTTAAGGTAACCCCTCTTTTATCGAAATTCATCCCCAACAGAGTCGCTAGTTCTGTAATACGGTGAACTGACTTTTTATCGATCGAAATGTCGCGGTTAAGCATGAGTCGCCACCGACTTTTATTTTATCCAAACAAATTCAGAAAGGCTAAAAGAAACAGAAAAAACCTTTTAAAGAAATCTAAGTTCGGGGAGTAATTTATGCAAAGGGAAGGTGTAAGGCACCCTTTGCATCCATGGTTTTCCATGGGCTCTTAATTGCTTTGCTTGCTCGTTTTCAGAAAATGTAGATGAAAGAGGAAAAATGTGGACTTTAGCTCGTAAAATGAGCGTAGCCAGTTTTTTGAAGAATTTTGAGAAAGAATATAGAAAATAGAGCATGGCAAGGCAATTAGGGGTAATTACCTTAAACTCAGATGATAGGTCTCTTTTTAGCCTTTCAGAATGAAAGGGTCAATCCTTGCCATAAGAGGGCAGGAAGCCTTTCGTTTGGAGGTAGAAGGGTCATCGAAATATCCTTTGCCATAAGACTGTCCCATGCCATAGGAGGGCAGGTAGTCTAAGGTAAGGATAAGAATAAGCCTTATTCGTAGGCAGCCAGAAGATACCTCAGCCTTTTTCCGTAGGCAACTTCCGAGGGTCGAGGTCATATTTGTGTATCGAAGGCAGCATCATTTAGGGTCGCATGACCTTTATTTATCGAGGCAGCATGGCTGAGGTATCTTCGTATTCGAGGGACATGGCTTATTTTGCAAAAAACACAAAGGCAACAGGCAACAAGGCAACAGAGAGGTTACCCCAGAAGAGTGCGTGTGTGCATCAATCATGTGGTTCAATTCAGTTATTTATCTTGTAATTAGTGACTCTAATCCAGTTTAAATTTGCACTCCCTAAATTACTAACCACGCAGTATATAAAGCAATAAAGGGGAGGGGAAAGTGAAACCAGCGGACCCCTAACAAGGTTTGGCATAAGTAATAATAAAAGCCATAAAATAAAATAGGGTTTAGGGTTACCAACGACGTAGCTTTGGCATTTGACAAAGCCTGAAAAGGAAAAAAGAAGAGACAGAAAACAGAGAGTGAGTGCATTATCGGTTCGAAGACGAACTTTATTAACCATAAAAGTAAAAATAATGAAATTAGTAAATAAAATAATAATAAAAGACACTTAGCTTCGAATTTGATCTGATATGGTTGGCAGGAAGCCTCGAAGTTGGCCCTGAAAAATGGCAAAGAAAGAATGAAGGCAAAACAAAACCCTAATTTTAAAAGGAACCCAAATAGACTTTAAAACAAAAGGTACTTAACTCTGGGTTTCTGATCAGGCGCGTAGTCGGAATGAACTCTATTGATAACCCTGAAAAAGGCATAAACAGAAAAGAAAATTTTTCAGTGTATATGAATGTTCCTCCTAAACCCTGATTAGGGTATAACTTAAATAAGAAATACGGACGATTTAATTAATTATTGGTCTTGCGACCTAATTAATTAAATTGTTAAATCGAGAGTACAATAATTTTTATGAAAATTTGGGAATTAAAATGCAAAAGATATGAATTTTATATATAATATAACTAATGTAAATAATTAAACATGAATTATAATAAATAACTATAAAAGAAAATAATTTTAAATGGTAAAAACAAATAAAATCAATAATATAAGTATTAAAATAAATGTTATTCATAATAATTGTTAATATTCAAAAACAAGATTTTAGTAAAAAAGGATTAATTCTATAAAAAAAAATCATACATATAAATACATATATAAAAATAAAATAAAGACTATGCAATTAAAAATAAAAAGATTTGAGATTTTCTTAACTTTTAATCGTGTGTGGCGCGTCTATGGTGGTCCTTGGTGCGCCTGCGTCTCCAAGGGCGTTGGATCAACTGGATGATCAGATGGATGGACGTGATGGTGAGGGAGCATCATATGCGCATGCAGGGAACACACTGAATCATAAAAAGCCCAAAAAACAGACGCGCGCTTTTCTGTTTGAAAACAGCCAATAGGATGCTGCCACGGTATCATCTTCTTCGCTGAAAAAAAACCTAAAACGCGTAGCTACGAATTTGCTACGAATCGGGCTCGTAGCGAATCATACCTGCAAAACGAAACTCTTGTACACACCATATAAACTTGGCGCGACCTCATGGACGTGATCGTCCAGATCTCACGAGTTCAATGGTGCTCATTATTAGCCCTAATTTTACCTAATATGGAAAGCCCCAATTTCAAGCTTTAGGAACCCTTCAATGGCGTTAGGCTCAGATCAACATGTAAACACAATTCAGTTTCCAGAATCCATTAGAACATCATACTAAACACACATATACAATTAAAAGCTATGAATGATGCGTATATTTGATGAATCGAGTTTAAGGAAAAATGAACAAACCGAGAGTTTTGGGGGTCGATTCTGGACTTTACGAATGATGATGATGATCTGAATAGCTTTGGCAATCTCCACTGAATGCGTAAGGACCTTTGAATCTCTCTGAAATACCTCCTAATTCCAAAACTGTTTTGAAATTTTCTTCAATCTTGCACTCGGGTTTGTGGCTCTTGAAGGCAGAAATTTCGTAACCCTAACTTCTGAATTGCCTTTGTACTTATAAAAGAAGGATTAGGTCTAATAGTTTTGAACTCAATCCAAGTGAACCTTTGATTGGCACTCAAGAAAAATTTGATTTCTTAAAGTTTCTAAATTTGGTTCAAATCTAATTTTTCCAAACAATTATCCTTAGAACGAATTTTGTACATTTATGGGATACTATTTATTGTTCAATTGATCAAAAAATATATTTAAACCAAATCTTTTTTCAAATTTCTTTGATTTATTGATTTAAACTATATTTTTAATGAATAAAAAAAATCAATAAAAATCAAATAATTGTTAGAAATTCGTGGTACTTGGATTAGAAACTCTTGGATACTTGGGAAGCAAGTTTGGGCCAAAAAGAGTTGGACTTCTTTGTAAAAAAATTTAATTTGAACCAAACTCTTTCACATTTTTCCCTCCAAAATAGTCTAACTTTGACGAGACCTATCTCTCACAATTTTTGAGGTATGGAGGTGTTCTAGGACTTTTTAGAAACCTCAGAGAGTCCTCTAACCAGGGTCCTTGGTCTCATATCAAAATCCTTTTCCATTATCATTTTATGTCCTTTTGAAAAAAGTGTCTTTTTGTTGACTTTTGAAAAGGACCGGAAATGTTTTGGTCCATATCTCTCAAATAAAGCATTTTTAGACTTGGCATGTTAGACACAATTTTGTATAGAATCAAATTTCCTTCAAAAAAGCTTTGAGTGGAAAATTTCTGATGTTCCATGTGAGAGTTATGGCTGGTCAAAGTTCAGTTGACTTTTCCTATGCAAAACCCTAATTTAGAATCTTTTTAAATTGTTGATTTTTTATCTTTCCGTGATGAACCATGATCAATTCTTGATCAAATTGTGAATGATACTTCAATACGAGGATCTTGACAAAAAATCAGGAGTTTTGACTTTGCTTTGACCACAGTTGACTTTTTAGGTCAACCAGTCGACTGTGGACTTTCTGAACTTTTGAGTGACCAATTCTTTGAGTTGAGACTTGATACTTGTCATGGAGATAATGTGGGATATATTGAGCCATATGAGATGTCTTGAAGCCATTGATTCAGAGATTTCCCTTTAAATAAATCAAACCCTAGTTTAGAGCCTTTGTATAGGAGAATGTGTCTATGAGCTTTGTATTTTGATTTGAATTTGAATAGGAGAAATAGTATGGGCAAATTTTGGGGTATGACAATATGTATGGGAATTCCGTGTGCAATTTTGAGCTAGAACATGAATTGGGTGTTGGGATGAGAAGGGGGATATGCTGAGCGCGTACAGGGAAATGTTCATGCACTACGATCGCGGCGTGAACAATAGTTTGTGGCGCAAACTGAGTAGTTGTAGGCAGATTTGAGAAACATTCAAATGCGTGTAACGTTTGAGCCGTAACTCCGTTTTATGCGTCGTTCGAAGCATTGGAAAGCTAACGCAACGAACTATACCATGATGTAATGAAATCATTCATATGATATATTCTCCTATTATGTTTATTAGGACTAAGTGATGAACTATGTTGTGTTAACATGTGAATTATGTTCTTTGCTATGAATCGATGTAACCATGTTGCAGTATAACTTGATGTATGTTTTCCTTATGACGATACAATGCTATTGGGATGATGATATGAACTTCCCTTATGATGAGATAATGATGCTTTATAAAGAATTAACAATGAATATGCTTTCATTAAGTAGTTGAATTTACCGTGTTACGTCGTTACTTGAATTTTGCAATGTGATGCTTGTTGTTAATATGTGTTATTTGAATGTTCTTGTGGAGAATGATTATTTGATGACTTAATTATGTTGTGGCTGTTTTAATAACATGCATGTATGTGAATATGTGTTATGGCTTGATGAAATGTGAATAACATGTATTGATTTGATACGTTGTAACTGTCCATATTGTATACCGTAATGAATTGATGAGGATGTGCACAAATGCATTGGTAATTGTTTACTACAAGTTTAATGAGATCTTGAATTGGTAATTACTATGAGTATGATTATAATTGAATAATAACATGTTACTTGAATCGTATATATGTAATACGTGAATTGGCGTTGATTGATAATAACATTGTTGGCATGATATGTGATATGAGGTTCATAATGAGTGTGAATGATTGTATACCAATTGTTGTAACATGTTGATGTTTATTGTTGTTTTGTTCCTATGGTCACTATTGATAAGTTGTATTATGTTGATAAGAATGAAGTTGAATAGATGTTGTATGTCGATATGATGTGATGATATGATTGAAATGTGGTAAATTACTATGATACGGTTATTTCCATAGAACCTTGGCATTGAGTTGATGCTGTTTAGTTGATGTGGTTATGTTATTTAAGTTGATTATGTTGTTTAAGTTGATTATGTCGTTTAAGTTGATTAAGTGGTTTAAGTTGTATTTGTGGATGTGCATCATTTGAGTCGCATCCATTGCATTGTTAAAGACGGCCCTTGTGGCAAATTTTTGAGATGGCCCTTGTGGCAAATGTTTTACACGAACCTTGTGGAAAATCTTTGAGACGACCCAATGGCAAACTGTTTGAGACGGGAGTTTTACTCTAATGGTACCACATGCATATGCATAAGTTTGAGTCACATTCGAGTCGCATTTGAATTGCACTTGAATTGTGTTTGGACTGATGAGGGGACAAGGTGTTTGTTGTGACGTGATGAATTGTATTAAGTTGAATTGAAAGGTGTTTATAAGCTTAAGTTGTAAGTGGTGAATGAAGTTTTGTTCCGAATGCTATGTATCTTTATTAAATGCAATATAAGTATGTTTGTTTGGTTAAGTCGAATTGTGACATCTCATCGTTTGATGAATATTTTTAAATGCACTCTGATTTTCACTTATAATTGCGGGGTAGATTTGGGGTGTTACACTGACAGCTTCCAGAAGTACTTTTCCTTTCAACTCTATCACCAGCGTAATCAGCATCACAATATCCTACTAAGTGGTATTCTTCAGATTTTCTGTATACTAAACCACCATTAGTAGTACCTTTCGGATACCTCAGAATTCTCTTAACAGCAGTTAAGTGAGATTCTCTAGGATCTGATTGGAATCTTGCACACAAGCATACACTGAATAAAATATCAGGTCTAGAAGAAGTATTATTCAAAAGAGATCATATCATACCTCTGTAGATCTTCAGATCTACCTTATTTCTTACCTCATCCTTACCTAATACGCACACTGGATGCATTGGAGTCTTTGCTTCTTTGCTTCCAGACAAATTGAACTTCTTCAGAAGCTCTTTGACATATTTGGTCTGATGAACGTAGGTTCCTTCAGAAGTTTGATTGACCTGAATGACTAGGAAGTACTTGAGTTCTCCCATCATGCTCATCTCAAACTCTCCCTGCATAGACTTAGCAAACTCCTTTCCAAGTGTAGCATTAGATGTTCCAAAAATAATATCATAAACATAAATTTTACAAATTAAAATATCCTTTTTAAAGGTTTTACAGAAGAGAGTTGTGTCCACTTTTCCTCTTGTGAAACCATTATCCCGAAGGAAAGAACTTAATCTTTCATACCAAGCTCTAGGAGCTTGCTTCAGTCTGTATAATGATTTCTTAAGTTTAAAAACATGTTCTGGAGACTTAGATCCTCAAAACCAGAAGGTTGATGAACATATACTTCTTCATATATATAACCATTTAAAAAGGCACTCTTAACATCCATTTAATACAGAGTGATGTTATTCTGAGTGGCAAAAGAAATTAATAGTCTAATGAATTCTAACCTGGCCACTGGTGCAAAGGTTTCTGTATAGTCAATGCCTTCCTGCTGACTATAGCCATGAGCAACCAGTCTGGCTTTGTTTCTTACAACTTCTCCTTTCTCATTGAGTTTGTTTATGAAAACCCATTTAGTACCAATAACATTGAAACCTTTGGTTCTTGGAACCAGATCCCAAACATTATTCCTCGTGAACTAATTTATCTCTTCTTGCATAGCCATTATCCAGTCAGCATCTTCTGGAGCTTGATCAACAGAAGTTGGCTCGATTAAAGATACTAAACCAAATTGACATTTTGCATTGCTCCTCAGGAATGCTCTTGTTTTGATGGGATCATCTTTCTTTCCAATGATCTCTTCTTATGGATGAACAAAGTTGATTCTAGAAGATCTTTTGAGTGTTGTCTCTTCAAATATTTTGAGATTCTCTAATGAAGCTGCAACTTGATCTTCTGCATCATCCTTTCTTCTGGGTTCCTCATGATCTGGATCAGAAAGATCTATATATGCAAATTCACATTCTAGTTTGGCTTTTCATTGCCAAGCTTATTATCAAATCTTATATTGATTGATTCTTCAACTATCAGCATTTCAATATTGTATACTCTGTAGCCTTTAGAACGTTCAAAATATCCAAGAAGGAAACACTTCTGAGCTTTAGAATCAAACTTATTCAGATGACCTTTAGTATTCAGAATATAACATACACTTCCAAATGGATAGAAATAAGAAATATTGGACTTTCTGTTCTTCCACAATTCATAAGGAGTCTTATTTAGAATAGGTCTTATGGAGATTCTATTCTGAATATAACACGCTGTGTTAATTACTTCTGCCCAGAAATGCTTAGCCATATTGGTCTCATTGATCATGGTTCTGGTCATTTCTTGTAGAGTCCTATTCTTTAGTTCTACAAATCCATTTTGCTGTGGAGTTATAGGACAAGAGAAGTCATGGGAAATACCATTTTCTTTGAATTAATTTCAAAGAATATGTTCTCAAATTCACCACCATGATCACTTTTGACTTTTATGATTTTGCATTCATTCTCAGAATTGAATTTGAGTGCAGAAGTCAAAGAACACAAAATGTGACTCATCCTTGTGTGTCAAGAACTTTACCCATGTCCATCTGCTATAGTTGTCTACGATGAGTAATCCATATTTCTTCCTCTGATTGATGCTGTTTTGATTGGGGCAAAAAGATCAATGTGCAGAAGTTCTAGCAGCCTAGAGGAAGAGACAACATTTTTAGACTTGAATGCAGGTTTTGAAAACTTCCCTTTCTGACATGCTTCACAAAGAGCATCTGATTTATATTTCAGATTAGGGAGTCCTCTGACCGGATTGAGTTTGTTAATCTGAGAGATCTTTCTCAAACTGGCTTGACCCAATCTCCAGTGCCAGACCACTGCTCTTCACTAACAGACAGGAGGCAAGTAACCTTTTAATTCTTAAGATCTGAAAGATCAATCTTATAAATGTTGTTCTTTCTCTTGTCTTTAAATAGGATTGAGCCATCCTTCTGACTAATAGCTTTATAAGACTTTTGATTAAAGATTATTTCATAACCATTGTCACTTAATTGACTTATGGACAATAAGTTATGCGCTAATCCATCTACTAAAAGAACATTAGTTATAGAGGGAGAGTTACCAATGCATATGGTTCCTGAGCCAATGATTTTGCCCTTCTGATTCCCTCTAAACTTTACTACTCCAGAAGATTTAAGTACCAGATCTTGGAACATAGACTTTCTTCCCGTCATGTGACGTGAGCATTCAGAGTCCAGGTACCATGACATGTTTTCCTTTTGAGCTGTTAAGGAGATCTGCAACAGGAATAATTTTATCCTTAGGTACCCACATTCTTTTGGGTCCATTGGGGTTAGTTTTTCTCATGTTCTATTTGAACTGATATTTCACATAAGGTTTACCATAATAAGCAAAAAGCATTTTTCTTTGTGTGTGTAATGTGGAAACTCTTAGAGTGAGATGTGTGCATTATATCATGAGAATGACCATATTTAAACTGCTCATGCAGAGGTTTATACTTTATGATCATTTCATCAACAAGCTCTACTATATATAGGACTTCACCCTCAAAGCCTATTCATATTCTCTTGTTTCCACTCACACCATATATCATAAAGGCTAGCTGGCTTCTGCCTATACCTCTAGATAGAAACTTCTTGAAGCTCAAGTCATATTCTTTCATAATATCGTTTGTGCTTGGAATAGACTTTTCTGAATCTGAAAATGTTTCAACATCTTTAGTCAATTTTAAAACTTTTTCTTTCAATTCAGAATTTTCCATTTCAAGTCTCTTAGTTTCAAATGCAAAGAGCTTTCTCAACTTTTTATATTTCATACTAAGTTGACTCTTGATTTCCAGAAGTTCTGAGAGAATAGAAACAAGCTCTTCTCTAAAAAGTTTAGAGAATACCTCTTCAGAGTCTAAGTCTGATGTAGATTCTGAGTCTCCATTAATAGTTGCCATCAAGGCTAAGTTGACCTGCTCATCTTCAGGGTCTGACTCTTGATCAAAAGAATCTGAGTCATCCCAGGTAGCCATAAGACCTTTCTTCTTTTCAAATATTTTCTTTGGCTTTTCCCTCAAAAGCTTTGGACTTTTATTCTTGTAGTGTCCATGTTCCTTGCAATCGTAGCAGACAACTTCTTGCCAGATCTTATGTGCTCAGAAGATTCTCCCTTTTCAAATCTTTTGAAGCTTTTAAATCTTCTCTGTTTGGTTTTCCAGAGTTGATTTACTCTTCTAGATATGAGAGACAGTTCATCCTCTTCTTTAGATTCTGACTCATCAGAACTTTCTTCTTCAGTCTGAAAAGCGTTAGTGCATTTTTTATTATTCGATTTCAAAGCAATAAACTTCCCTTTCTTCCAAGGTTCATTTATGTCCAGCTCAATCTCGTGACTTCTCAAGGCACTTATCAGCTCTTCGAGAGACACCTCATTCAGATTCTTGGCAATCTTGAAGGCAGTCACCATGGGTCCTCATCTTCTGGGTAAGCTTCTGATGATCTTTTTTACGTGATCAACTTTGGTGTAGCCTTTGTCAAGCACTCTCAGCCCAGCAGTCAGAGTCTGGAATCTTGAAAACATTGCTTCAATGTTCTCATCTTCCTCCATCTTGAACGCTTCATATTTCTGGATGAGAGCCAGAGCCTTTTTCTCCTTTACTTGAGCATTTGCCTCATGAGTCACCTTTGGAGATTCAAATATGTCATGAGCTGTTTCTCTGTTTCTTATCTTCTCATACTCAGCATGGGAGATAACGTTCAGCAGAATAGTTCTTGACTTATGATGATTCTTGAACATTTTATTTTGGTCATCACTCATGGCTTGTCTGGTGATATTGACTCCTTGAGGAGAAACTGGATATGTGTAACCATCCAACACTAGATCCCATAAGTCACCATCTTGACAAAGAAATTAACTTTCGAGTCTATCTTTCTAATACTCAAAATTTTCCCCATCAAAGACAGGTGGTCTATTGTAACCATTGAAGCTATTGCTTCCATTGTTTGTTGTTTTGATAAATAGAAGTAAAAGTAGTTGTTGTTTCAACCATTTTGTGTTTTTCTCCCTAAATCTTTTATCTAACACGGTTAAGTACTTACACCTAGAACCAGCGCTCTGATACCAATTAAAGGATAGAAAAACACTTAGAAAGGGGGGGATTGATTAAGTGTAACTTAAAACTTGGCAGATAAAATATTGAACACAATGATTTTTATCCTGGCTCGTTGTTAACCAAACTACTCCAGTCCACCCCTTTAGAGTGATTTAGAACTCTCTCTATGTAATATCCCACATTAATCCAAGCAAGATTATAATTATGAAGTGCTAAAACGCAAACAATGGATTAATTATAATTAAGAGAAGGTTAGTTGGAATAGAAAGATGTTGGTTAGAAATCAACCAAATGGCAATGTAGTAATTTTGGCTTAGTTGAGGGGCACATTGGACTTTAAACATGAGTGCATGGAACTTAAGACATGTTTGGTAAGATAGTGTTCATAAAATCAGAATTTATGAGAGAAATAAAAGAGGAATAACTTAAGAACAAGAGAGAAGAGAAGAAGCTCATGGAGGTCATCTTCAAGTTCCACTTTCGCACCTTGGGTACAACTTTCACTAAAAAGGTAATATCTCTCTGCTCGTAACTCTGATTGAGCTGATTCTGGTTCTGTTGGAAAGCTAACGAAATTCTCTTCAGTTTGCATATAAATTTCGCACTCATAGCCTGTTTATTGTTGGAGATAAACACATTTGAAGTTGATCAATGGATGCTGAAAGTTAGCAAGAGAGAGTTGCGGATTTGGCTAGCTTGAATGTAAAGTTTGTTTCAAGTTAAGGATTCAATGGCTGCATGATCATCATATCAACCTCCTTTTTAGCAAGGTGAGTCCTTAGTTAGATGCTTTGGGGTTGCATGTGAGGGTTATGATTGGGGCTTAGGGATTGTGAGATAATTGATAAACATATGATGCTAAATTTGCTAATTTTCGTGTTAATCCTTGCATGCTGGTGGTTCTGATTATATTAATATGTTAGAAATTTGTTAGGACTATATGGAGGATGCAGGGGATTCATTATAGAGCATTTAGGACTGTTATAGAACCCTTAAAATGCAGAAAAATGATTCTGGTACAGTGTAACCGGTTACGGGTTTTGATGTAACCGGTTACGCTGTTGAAAAATTGGAAATCTGGCCATTTTCGTACCCGTAACCGGTTACGGATTTGGCGTAACCCGTTACACTGGGTTAAAAAGGAAAATTTTGCAAACTTTAGAAATTCATAACTTTCGCCTCGGGTATCGGAATTGCGAAAACTTTATATCGTTGGAAAGCTAGCGACGTGTACTTTCTAATTAAATTGGTCCCCAAACCAGAATGTTCACTTATCACGAGAATTTATGTCTTTCCGGTTGTTATTAATTATTCTATCATGCATGAAATAGATTGCCTATTGCTATTATGAACATTATATCCATGTTTGAATATGTTATGCCATTATGTATGATACATGGAATATGTGGACACCGTCGTTTTGGTTAAACGATCGGAATTGATTGTATTGTATGGATTAACGCTTGTTATGCGTGTGTATGGTTGAATCGAAGTAGAATCGGTACTAAGTTACGATTCGGACCGTGAGTCCTTGAGTAGTCCGTGGGACTGCCTTGATCATGGATCCCAGAGGCACATACCTGAACTACCGTTGCAGTGTGCTTGTGAGGGTCTGGAGGAATTTTACTCACTTGCTGTGTACACACTCGCGTGCTCGGTATGATGGCGTTGTGCGGCTAAGTAAGCCTACACATAACAGGTAAACCATCTCTAGTGATTCCATGTAGGCTACATCATTAGGTTCCTACCCGGATGGGCTCATGCATCGAGACGGTGTGTTGCACTTTCCGTTAACACCATGTGCGTACACATTGTTAATGGGATGATGTCGCCTCTTAGGCAAGGTCATCTCGCAGCCATGTAGGCTTGTGCGAACCCATTTAATCACTCTTGCAGGGTGCTTGTCCAAGTCTCTTGACAAATAGGCATGGGTGAACCCACCGAGGGTATGTTAGTATCTTAGTAGTGGTATTAACGTACTTCTGGATTCCCCGTATATGGATACGGGTTTTGTATACTTGGTTGCTTATATAATTGTATATCTGCATTAATCTTCCAATGGTGGATGATTCCTTGTTTTCTCCGTACTTGTACCGGATGTGAGGATGAACCCCGGATCAATGGTGGATTCGGTTTTGATGCATGTACCCTGTAGATCCGAGTGGACCCATAGGATAGGAGGACTCACTGATATTTAGTAATCTCATCCCAGTTAACTTATATTTTTCAGGTGCAGTTTAGTAGCGTTTGGTCAGTAGCAGGTTTGGACTGAAGACTTGGAAGTAGTGATGGCTCGGAGACCTTGTCAGATCTCATCTTCCGCTGTGCAGATCCATTGAAGACACATGTTTTGTTATTCTTATTAGAATTTCATGTTGTACTCAATATGGATCTTTCTATAACTATAGCTTTTGTATGTACTCAATATCAATTTTTAATGTTTCATGCATAATATACTAGTCAGTTATGTATGGGGTGTTACAGTTGGTATCAGAGGCAGGTCGATTCTCGGGCGAGCCATGAGACATCACTAGAAATTCCTTTCCTCCTCACATGTGTGCGTTGCTAGCCTGATTTTACTAATATCTCATTCAGTTGTTGAACTTGATCAACTCATCGAGTGAGTGTGAGACAGTAAAAATTACGGTAGAGCCGCCACGAGGACTCGTAAACCTATAAGTGTCGTGAACCCAAGTAGAAAGGATCGGTTGGGTGGTGAATTGTATATGGAAGCTGGATTTATTGGACGACGTAAGTAGAAGGAATATTGGAGTTATCATACTTAAGAGGAGCGTTTGATGCAAAGAAGTAATACCTGAACTACCAAGGTGTGGATTGAGACAGCTAGATCCCCCAGGATTTTGATTGGACGAAGCGAAATTTCCTATAAGTCTTGGTAATAGCAAGGGAAATCCAAACAAGATTGAGTAGGAGCCTTGTAAGTGAGATTCTTCGAAGGTGTTGAGCTGGGAATTAGTAGGATTCAGTACTGATGATGTTGCCGGTGTTAAGTGCGACTGATGAGCTGATAGGACAAAATAACCTTTGGAAGTGCGGACACGGAAGTCAGACCTTTCTGATTGTGCTGGTACAGACAGTAATTGGATGGGCGGAGTATTAGATCCTGATCCAACTTAAAGTACCCTAAGCGAGAGTAGTTACCTAGTAAATGTTGGTGGAATGTACTAGTGTGGTAACTTACGTTTGGGCGAGGGTTGAATACCCGGTCGATAGAAGAGGATGTGTATTTCTGTTCTTATCATTTTATATTTAAGTTCTAGAACTACGCTAGATGGAATATGAAATGATGTAGAAGCGTGAAATTATGCAGTAACCTAAGTTCTTGTTAGTTGTTGTTCGTCTGACCCCGACTGAAGCCATAGAACTACGCTTGGCGTTGGGCGTTCAGGCGAGTAGGAACTAAGATCTATTTGGAATATCAGCAGGATGATCGCAGTTGCGTCGGATTTTGGGAACTATAGTATTCCTGTCTAAACTGAATTATCCTGGGAATCTCATGCATGCGTGGGACGAGTGGGTACGTGCACTGCATGGTAATCCGAAGTTAAACTTTAAATCTTCGTGTTTGGCGTTTTGGCTTTCCGAGTAAGTAAACCTTGGTGTGTAGCACTCTCAGGTTTTAGCATCCTGAGGAGTGTAATTTGAAGGACTTGAGGAACGATGAACCATTGGAGGTCTGTTCAGACACTTGTCGGTTGTGATTTTAGGATACGCGTGGAGATCGTTATACGCCACGGAGCTAGATTACCTGGATACATGGCCTCGGAGTTGGACCAATGATCGCGACTTTATGTGTCTATTAATCTGATGACTGCAAGTGCACAGTCGTGTCGTGTAGTTTTAAAAGATATCGAATCCACAGGGACTATGAATCGATCTACCGTTATCTAAGGTTACTATGTAAAGCTAAGGCTACTAATATTTTGATTGTTCCTAAGGGAGAGTGATTTTGAATAATAAGAAATATAATAATGAACAGATATCAATATGTGTTTCGTTTAACTTTAGGTGATCCGAAGGTCCATTGGCTGATGCATAATTCAATTAAAAATCTTTACTAATTAAATTGGTTAAAAATCCTCGTCTCAAACTTTTGCTCTGTTGATTTAGATTACTATCCTAACTCTGAATGTACGCTTTCGCCATCCCATTAGATATTAGAAAAGCTTTTTGGAAACAACGTAACTAATAAAATGCCTGTTTTATGAAGTTGTTATCTATTTAAATCTCCTAATCTCAAACTTTCGCTCTGTTGACTCGGAACATGCTAATATCCCTAACGTACACTTTCGCCATCCCGTTCGGGTGTAAAAACATTTTTTGAAAATAAATAAGTCCTAATTAGTTTTAATACGCTTTCGCCATCCTTAAAACTAATGTCATATGTCTACTATCCAGTTAAAGATCTCAAGCTTTCATTCTATTGATTTTATCCTTTGACCGTCTTAAATCTCAAACTTTCGCTCTATTGGTTTTAAGACTTACTAATTAAATTAGACATACAAACCAAAAACAAGTGATAATTAATAAAACATAGTTTGAGCCAATTTATTTCAGATCCCATAGTTAACTTACTTTACATACCGATACCTTAGTAAATTAGCCAGACATATTAATACGGTTAAGCATGCATAAATTAATTTGGCTTATAATAAAAGGCATGTTAATTGGCATATAATATATCATGCAATAGCTATATAAATAAAGGCGGTAAATATTAAACCTGAATTAAATAAATTGCAATTGAATCTTCGAGTACTGAACTTCCACCACAGGTTGGCTGGATCGTTCTTCGGAATTTAAACGGACGGAAATTAAAACAAGAAAATAAAAGCGATAAATCTAACGTAAGGCTAGATTAATAAAAGATTCACAACAATTTCCAGTGTAGAAATCGTTGTGAGAAAATAGACTGTTTGAATGAAAGCAGGAAGAAAATATAAAGCACGGTACAATTTCGGCAGCACTTCGTTAGCAGGAAATGAGACATTGAGAACTGAGGTGACTGCTTCTATTTATAGGGGATGCTTTGCAGTTGCGTTGCGTGAAAAGAGGGACTTTTTCAGACTGGGCCTGGAGACGTGTGCCTCCGCTTCTTCAGGAAGCTCCCTTGAATGACTTGAGACGTGCGTCTCAAGTAGAGAAAATGTAGGGGACTGGAGATGTGCGTCTCCCTTTTGCTGATGTGGCATAGAGACGTTGGAGACGTGCGTCTCCACTTGCTTGTGTGGTTTGGGCCACGCACACTTGATTCTCAGTGGGCTGGTTTGTCTTCTTTTGGGACTTTGGGTCTTCTTTAGCACATTTGGGCCTTATTTGCACCTCCTTTTCAGTGCAGCACCCATTTTTCATCTTTTAGGCTTAAATAGTGGTCGTTTTAGCTCCATTTCCTCTCCTTTTCACAAATAGTCATAATAAGAGTGTAAAACCTGAAACAAAGCAAAAACTCGCGTAATATCATAATAAATCAACATAATAAACGGAAAATGCTATAAACATCTACGAATTTCAAGCTAAATATACGATATAAAATCGTGTTATCAAATTCCCCCAGACTTGAACCTTTGCTTGTCCTCAAGCAAAATAATAAGATAAAGATAGGAGGACAGCGAAAATGAAATACGCTTCCACCACGTCGTTCAGTCATACTCAGCTACATAGTGTTCTTGTTTGAAAATAATGTTGCAGATCCTAGCAATAAGCTTATAGTAGCGACACTAGACAACTCCCAGCATGCATACCAATCCGAATCATGCCATTATAGCTTGACCTTGACTCGTCATCATGTTTTACCCTTTTCATTCGCGTGCAGTCACATTAAGCCCATTATCTTGACACGCACATAGCAGAGCAGTCGGTTAGTGACTATGATCCTTCTTATGGAGTTCTGGCACAATTATGTGGTATACTCCTTAGCGCTCATTAGTAGATTGTGGGGAATCGGACAATAGTCCTTCCTACCAAGTTCAGTACCAGATAACTTCTGAACCAATCAACAATGAGTTTTTAAATTCTTTGTATTTGAAATTTGTGACCGTTAGGTTAAATGATCTTGTGAGGATCACCTTACTTAGTAAGCACATTTCTTTTTAGCGGTTAAGCACATAATTATTATTATGAGGATCATACACTTATATTCATCGACTCTCTGCATAGTTGGTATCTAAGACGGTGCCGACTGCTAGAATAAACTACTAAGGGTTACTTCAAAAATTAAAGTCGATGGTTTCGGTGTAAAGGGTATTCAAATCGGTTACGCATACTTGGGGGTTTTAGAGTGTTGGGACAATAAGGATATTGACTTGAATCTTTATCAATTTCTATGCGTTGAGTGTTTGAGTAGCTTCATATTTCTCGAACGTGTGGGGTTGTGCGTTTATCGTTTTGGAGTAAAAATTTTGTTATGGCTCAAGAAAATGGAAGAAATTGTAATAACTACGGAATTATACATAAAAGACTTGAAATTCCATAAATATTCTTTATTGAATTAGAAAAACATTACAAGGAAGGGAAATAAAACTGAAAGGAAGGGAAATAAACTAAGTAATACGACTCCCCCAGACTTAAATGATGCAGTGTCCTCAATGCATTCTAACTACTCCTCAGTGTTGCGGTTGCAAGAACTGCTTGCGCCTCTTGTACGAACACGACGACGTCTATCAGTAGGAGAGCCATTTGCTTGAAAGTTAAGATCATTCAATAGTGTAGCAATTTCAGCGTATTGGCCTTCGTTCCTAATAGCGTAGTCACGGTGCTCTTGTTGTATTTCTCGAATAAGTCTTAATGTTTCATCTTCATTAGTCTGCATAGCTTGAAAGAGTTGATCTTGGCGTTGAATTGCAGCATACATGGCGTCAACAGTGATAGGTGGAGGGTTGTTTTGAGGAGGTTGGTTGACATCAGCTTGTTCTTGGTTGGGTCTTTCTTCATTTGCATCCACAGGTTCATTAGGATGTTCAGGTTGGTTTTCTGGAGGATTTTCATTAATGAGCCTCCAATGCTGAACATAACGGATGTTGATTTGCTCTGGGCATGGCAGGATGACATAAGGAATCAGGACTTTGTTGACGACCAAAGTGTAGCGGTTGTCATGGCGGGGTGAAACCAAGTGAGAGTCACGGCAGTAGGTGAGATCGAGTGATTGAGCAGGCATCATGAGATGAGAGAGGGAGATGAGGTCATCAGCGAGACCTAAAGCACAGGCCAAGGAAGTAATAATTCCGCCAAACAGAAAGGGGTTTGTAGCGGTGGCGTTGATGCAGCCTTGGATGTGTTGGAGCATAAAAGGTGCGACATTGAAACGGATGTTGTTAAGCGCACAGTAGAGGAAAAATAATTCATTTTGGTTTACCTTGTGGTTGTTGGATCTAGCAAAAATAATGTGCCCCAAAACACGTTGAAAATAACGTATAGCGGGGTTTTGAATGTGAGAAGCATGTAGAGCTCTCCAACCGGTAGGAACTTCACCAGTAAGATTAAACCAAAATTCGGAAGCAAGTTCTTCCCAAGATCGGCCATTGAGTTCTTGAAAGATTGTGCGAAGAGCATTAGGTGCATTATTAAAATTCAAGTACGTAGCTACTACTTCTTGATCCAGAGTAAATTCACGGTTGAACATCCGAAATTGGATGCTACCGGTTAAGAGCGGTTGATCAGAAGGAGTGTCGTAGTTGAAAGAGCTCAAGAACTCTAAGACGAGTGGCTCATAAGTTGGTACGGGTTCGGTACAAAGATGGTGTAGGCTAGATTTAGTGAGTAAACGGGTGACACCATCTATGAGACCCAGAGTTTCTAGACATTCGATGTTCACATATTTTGTGGAAACAACCGAACGTTCATAGAATGCGAGGTATTTGGTTCTTTGAGCATCGTTGTCATCCTCTCGAAAGATAATATTTGCAAGGTTAGGAGGTGGCCTCTCTGGACGCACACTACGGATGATTGAACGTGGAGGCATGATGAGTTTGAAAAGAAAAGAAAAAAGTAAGGAGAGAAGAAGAGTAGAAAATGGTTTGGAGGTTGTGAAGAAGAAGAGTGGTGGTGGTGTGGTTTTATAGTGAGGTTTGAAAATGGTGTGGTTAATGGAGAATTAAAATGGAATTATAGTGGTGTTTGAAGTTTGAATGGAATGGAGAAATGGGAAACGATATGGAGTTAAAGAGGTGAATGATGGAGGATGAATGAGGTTAATGGTGTTTAAATGGAAGAGATAATGGGGAGAATGAAAAAGTTTGAATTTTGAAATTCAAATTCAAAATTCAAATCGGAGAGTAAATGAGTCTTCTGCGTGGTCAAACGCAGACTGCTGGCCTTGGGAGACGCGCGTCTCAGGCAGGCAGTCTGCTGGGGGACAGGGCATGGAGACGGGCGTCTCCTGTCCTTTGCGTGCAGTCTACTGGTCCCACGTGATTGGAGACGTGTGTCTCCTAGCTTAGGCAGGTGGTTGTCACGCATGCATGGGTGTGGAACAGTTCTGACAGATAGGATGAATTAGAGAATAGCACAGATTGGATATTTGATGTTACTATAAACAGCAAAATACCATACTGAGTAAGTTATATGCAAAATATATAGCAGTCAGACAGCAGAATATTATAACATAGTAGCAGTAATGAATAAAATATTGCATTTCAAATTAAAAACTGGTACTGAATGTTGACAGAATTAGAGTGTAAAAATGCAGAAAATTAAAATCTAAACTAGGAATTGGAAATTGCTAAAACTAGAAGTAAAATCTAATAATCTAAGCGGTAACATCTAGCCACGTCTATTGTTGTGCACATTAGAATAAATGTGTTTGAAAACTTCGTCGAATTGAGCATTGACGGTGTCGATGAAATCGAAGAAGTGCATTTGCAAAGTGTGTAGCTCGTTGCACACATGTTGTACATCTTGTTGTAGTGCAGTGATGGCTTGCTCATGTGTGTTCTGATTAGGCATTCTTTGGTTCACTGATGCGGTGGATGTAGCAGGTTGTTGAGGTTCAAGCTCGACATTAGTCATATCAACAGTATAATCATCAGTAGGAGTCTCAGGCTCATACTCGGAAATGGGTTCATCTTCAGGAAGAGGTTCATAATCAGGAATGGGTTCATATTCAGGAAGAGGCTCATAGTATTCAGGAGGAGTGTCTCGTTTAGATTCCGATACGTGCATTTCCTCATCAAAATGTTCATAAGCTTGTGGGGTTTCAGGTGAGGATTCTCTCTCAGGGATCTGATCATAGTAAATCCAGTTAGCAGGGTTGTGCACACTCGTCCTTGGGTTCGGTAAGGTGAATTGATCCAATACTTTGTTATCAACGAGTAAATCGAACTGATCAGGTCCATGGTTACCGATGATACCTCGGTTAAAGCAGAATTGAATGTCCATAGAATTGTGGGAACCCAGAGGTGTCAATCTAAGTAGAGGTATTCTCAGGCCTATAGCATTAGCAATCATAGTGACAAATCCGCCGATCCTAATAGGTAAAACTTCGTCTTGCGTGATGCGCTCGAAGTTTGTTAGCATGAATGCGATGGCATTGACCGGACGATTCTGAGAGGAGCAGAACATGATGAATAACTCTTCTCTAGAAACTTCAGTGACATTATCGGGTTTACCAAAGATGTAGTGAGCAATGATCTTATGAAAGTATCTGAAAGCAGGGTTATGGATGTTCTCAGATTGAAATTCGTTCTCTTCAGGGTTATCGTTTCCAGTGATCTTGCCCCAATATCTTTCTAACTCCCAGTATGCAAGACTGTCTTCAGCTACTTTGGTGTATGCATCTGATCCATGAGGTAGTTCTAGCATTTCAGCAAAATCTCGGATGCAAAAGTTAAATTCCATACCAAAGAGTCGAAAAAGGATGACTCCTTTCCTCAGCCCTTGTCCACTGTTAGGAAGATAGGCCAAGGAACTCAAGAATTCCAGAGTGAGCTTCCGGTAGGTACTAAACTTGCGGAACAGGTGAGAACCGGTCCAACCGATTTGGTTCAGCAAGTGCATGACGCTCTCTTCGATACCAAGTCTTTCCATAGCCGGCTGGTGAGGATAGCAAGTCAAATCCATTTGTCTTTCAGCCAGCTTATCAAATCTTGCTTCTTGTCCTCTACCACGGAACATAACTTCCATATTATCGACTGCTTGCATCTTGATTAGTTAGTAGTTAAGAAGACCTAGAAGTTGAAAATATTAAGATTAAGTTAGAACTAGGCTAGTGTTGATTTAAAAGGAAAATAAAGAGAAAAAATAAAATAAAATAATATAAAATAATATAATAATAAATATAATTATAAAAAGGAAATATTTTCTCGATTTAAGATAACGGTTATAATTATAGTGATTATTATAAAATGTAGGAAAAACATAAAAAAATAATTAAAATTAAAATTAAAATAATTCAAAATAGAATAGATTATTTAAATAAAAATAAAAAGTTAAAAATAAAAATAAAAATGATAATAAAATAAAAGAATAAATAAATGTGGGTTGTCTCCCACCAAGCGCTTTGTTTTATGTCGTAAGCTCGACGATTTAAAAATAGAAAACTATTTTTTCGAATGAGCGGGCAGCTCGTCAAGTTTAAAAAGTTCGATGTTTTCATCGTGTTCGAGATGGTGGTAATACTTAAGACGTTGCCCATTTACGACAAAAGGTTTGACGGTTTCTCCTTTGATTTCTATCGCTCCACTCGGAAATATGTTAGTTATTTCAAAAGGGCCAGACCATCTAGATCGTAACTTCCCAGGAAATAATTTTAATCTAGAATTAAATAGAAGTACTTTATCGCCCATGTTAAAATTTTTCCTAGATATACGCTTGTCGTGCCATTTTTTCGTTCTCTCTTTATAGATTTTGGCGTTTTCGTAAGCGTCTTGTCTAAGTTCGTCTAATTCGTTTATGTCTAGAAGTTGTTTCTCACCAGCGGCGGTGTAGTTTAGAATTAAATTCTTAATGGCCCAATAGGCCTTATGTTCTAACTCTACCGGAAGGTGGCATCACTTTCCATAAACGAGTTTGAATGGGGTAGTTCCTATTGGAGTTTTAAAAGCTGTTCTATAAGCCCATAAAGCTTCATTTAACTTGGTTGACCAATCTTTTCTAGATATAGCAACAGTTTTCTCCAATATTTGTTTTATTTCGCGGTTAGATACTTCGACTTGTCCGCTTGTTTGAGGATGGTATGGTGTAGCTATTCGATGATTTACTCCATATTTTCGAAGGAGTTTCTCAAGGATTCTTGAAATGAAATGAGACCCACCATCGCTAATTACCAGTCTTGGCACACTGAACCTAGGAAAGATGACGTTTTTGAAGAGTTAGATAACTACTCGTGTATCGTTTGTAGGGGAAGCGATAGCTTCTATCCATTTTGAAACGTAATCGACAGCTACGAGTATATATTGATTTCCAAACGATGATGGAAATGGACCCATAAAGTCTATTCCCCAGACGTCAAATATTTCTACTTCTAGAATGCCCTTTTGAGGCATTTCGTCACGTCTCGAAATATTTCTGGTTCGTTGGCATCTATCACAGTTTAGTACAGCAAAATAAACGTCTTTCCACAGGTTGAGCTAGAAGAGTCCAGATTGAAGGATTTTGGCGCAGGTTCTAGATGTGCTATGGTGTCCTCCACATGGTGCAGAATGACAGTGTGTTATTATGCTTCCTATTTCTTCCTCGGGTACACAACGTCTAAAGATTCCATCGGGGCCTCTTTTGGAAAGGAGCGGGTCGTCCCAATAGTAATGTTTTAGGTCACGGAAAAATTTCTTCTTCTGTTGGTAACTTAGATCAGGAGGAAGTACACCAGCAGCTAGGTAATTTACAAAATCTGCATACCAAGGTGTGTCAGAGCGGACTACAGCTACTTTTGCGAAGTTATTAGTTTCAGTGATTGGATGGTATGGTTCTAATTCGTTAGCTTCTAACTGAGCGATGAGTCTTTCGTAAGGGAAATCATCGTCAATTGGTACTTGTTCGGGTTTTAGATTTTCCAATCGAGAGAGGTGATCTGCTACGACATTCTCAGTTCCCTTTTTATCTTTAATTTTCAGGTCGAACTCTTGTAATAACAGAATCCATCTCAAGAGTCTCGGTTTGGCGTCCTTCTTGGTTAAGAGGTACCTAATGGCGGCGTGGTTAGTATATATGATTATTTTGGCTCCTACCAGGTAAGAACGGAACTTGTCTAATGCGAATACGATAGCTAGTAATTCCTTTTCTGTCGTGGCATAATTCATCTGAGCTTCATCTAGGGTTCTACTCGCATAGTATATGACATGTAGTTTCTTATCCTTTCTTTGCCCTAGAACGACTCCTACAGCATAATCACTTGCGTCACACATTATTTCGAAAGGTTCATTCCAGTCGGGAGGTTGCATAATTGGCGCAGAGATTAATGCTTGTTTAAGCGTATGGAATGCTTCGGTGCATTTATCAGTAAAAATGAATTCGGCGTCTTTCATCAGTAATTCGGTTAAGGGTTTGGTTATTTTAGAGAAATCCTTAATGAAACGTCGGTAAAAACAAGCGTGTCCTAGAAAACTTCTTATTTCTCTAACAGTTTTGGGAGGTTAAAGGTTTTCGATAATTTCGATTTTGGCTTTATCTATTTCTATTCCTCTATCGGACACGATGTGTCCAAGTACAATTTCTTGTCGAACCATGAAATGGCATTTTTCCCAATTAAGGACTAGATTAACGCTTACGCATCGTTTAAGTACCAATTCAAGGTTCTCTAAGCATTTTTCAAAACTTCCTCCACAGACCGAGAAGTCGTCCATAAAGACTTCCATTATTCCATCCAGGAATTCGACAAATATTGCCATCATGCATCTTTGGAAGGTCGCGGGTGCATTGCAAAGTCCAAAAGGCATTCGTCTATAAGCGAATGTACCATAAGGACAGGTAGATGTGGTCTTCTCTTGGTCGTCAGGGTGGATAGGAATTTGGAAAAATCCGGAGTATCCATCCAGATAACAGAAATGTGAGTGTTTAGCTAGGCATTCGAGCATTTGATCTATGAATGGTAACGGGAAATGGTCTTTTCGGGTGGCTTTGTTTAGCTTCCTATAGTCAATGCACATTCTCCATCTAGTTTGGGTACGTTGTGCTACAGATTCGCCTTTTGTGTTAGTGATTACAGTAACTCCTCCTTTCTTTGGTACGACGTGAATAGCACTAACCCATTTACTATCGGATATTGGATATATTATTCCGGCTTCTAGCAGGTTTTGGATTTCCTTTTTAACTACATCGCTCATAATTGGATTTATTCGCCTTTGATGTTCCCTAGAGGTTTTACAATCGTCTTTGAGCATAATGCGATGCATACAGAGGGAAGGACTTATTCCTTTCAGATCTGATATGTTATATCCTAAAGCGGTTGGGTATTTTCTCAGGACAGTAAGTAATTTTTCAGTCTCGGTTTGTCCTAAATCGGCGTTAACTATAACTGGTCGGTTTTGTTCTTCGTCTAAGAATTCGTACCTAAGATCGGTGGGTAGTGTTTTAAGTTCTATAGCAGGTTTCTTAGGTCCAGGTATAGGATCAGGAGTTAATGCTAAACATTCACTCAGGTGATTATCTTGATATTCCCCACGCCAGTTGTCATCTTCAAAGATCGGCGGTATAAGAATTCTAAGGATCTCGGTTTCCTTATTTGGTTCGGATTTTATTTCATTAACACATTCGTCGATTATGTCGGCAGAGCAGCATGTGTCAATTATAGAAGGTGCTTTTAGGAATTGGGAAAGGATAAATTCTATTTTCTCTTCTCCCACTTCGGAAGTAAGCTTTCCTCGCTTGACGTCTATAATTGCACCAGCGGTTGCTAAGAATGGTCTTCCTAATATGATCGGGATGTTAGAATCTTCTTGGATATCCATTATGATGAAGTCAGTGTTAGAACAAGATTTGTTCTGATCAATTATCTTAGTTTTGATGATAACAATAATATGAATTTTGCTTAAGATAATATGGTACTCTAATCCAATGCAATTTCCTTTTCAGGAAATATATAAAGAGTATGCATAATTCAGCGCTCAGAAGCTTTGTCTCAAAAGGGTTCAGCATGCAACATCAGAACATGGTCTGGCAAGACATCAGAAGATGGTCGAAGCAGAATCAGAACATGGGTCTATTGAAGCATCAGAAGAACATGAGATCAGAAGCACTGAAGTTCTGATGGTATCACGCACAAGAAGCACTTCAAGGTCAGAAGATCAGAAGATGCTATGCACCAAGCTGTTTGACTCTGATGATATTCAAACGTTGTATTCACAAACATCAGATCAGAAGGAAGTACAAGTGGCAGGCTACTCTGACTGACAAAAGGAACGTTAAAAGCTATTAAAGGCAACGCCAGTAGACACAGCGTGAACAAGGCTCGAGGTAGTTGACAAAAGCGTATAACATTAAATGCGATGCTGTACGGAACACGCAAAGCATTAAATGCACTCAACGGTCATCTTCTCCAACGCCTATAAATATGAAGTTCTGATGAGAAGTAAGATTACGAATTCTACACCTATTCTGTGAATATCAACTTGCTGAAACGCTGTTCAAATCAAAGCTCAGAATCTTCATCTTCATAAAAGCTCACTACATTGCTGTTGTAATATATTAGTGAGATTAAGCTTAAACGTTAAGAGAAATATCACAGTTTGTGATTATAGCTTTTAAGAAGCAATTGTAATACTCTTAGAATTGATTACATTAAGTTGTAAGGAACTAGAGTGATCGTGTGGATCGGAATACTCTAGGAAGTCTTAGAGGTTATCTAAGCAGGTTGTAACTAGAGTGATCGTGTGGATCAGTATACTCTAGAAAGTCTTAGAGGGTATCTAAGCAGTTGTTCCTGGAGTGATCAGTGTGTGATCAGAAGACTCTGGAAGACTTAGTTGCTGACTAAGTGGAAAACCATTGTAATCCGTGCGATTAGTGGATTAAATCCTCAGTTGAGGTAAATCATCTCTGCGGGGGTGGACTGGAGTAGTTTAGTTAACAACGAACCAGGATAAAAATAACTGTGCAATTTATTTTTATCGTTCAAGTTTTTAAAGCTACACTTATTCAACCCCCCCCCCCCTTTCTAAGTGTTTTTCTATCCTTCAATTGGCATCAGAGCGCCGGTTCTAAGGTGCAAGCACTTAACCGTGTTTAGAAAAGATTCAGGAAGAGAAAAACGCTTCAGTAAAAGATGGCTGATGAAACTGCAAAATCTACATCTACATCTGGCTCTGCTGAGCAACACAACGGTAACAATGGTTATACTAGACCGCCGGTATTTGATGGTGAAAACTTTGAATACTGGAAAGATAAACTGGAAAGTTACTTTCTGGGTCTAGATGGTGATCTATGGGATCTTCTGATGGATGGTTACAAACATCCAATAAATGCCAGTGGCGTAAAGCTGACAAGGCAAGAAATGAGTGATGATCAGAAGAAGCTTTTCAGGAATCATCATAAATGCAGAACTGTTCTGCTAAATGCTATCTCTCATGCTGAGTATGAGAAGATATCTAACAGAGAAACGGCCTATGACATATATGAGTCCTTGAAAATGACTCATGAAGGAAATGCTCAAGTCAAGGAGACTAAAGCTCTCGCTTTAATCCAGAAGTATGAAGCCTTCAAGATGGAGGATGATGAAGACATTGAAAAGATGTTTTCAAGATTTCAAACTCTTACTGCTGGATTGAGAGTTCTTGACAAGGGATACACCAAGGCTGATCACGTAAAGAAGATCATCAGAAGCTTACCCAGAAGATGGGGTCCTATGGTAACTGCATTCAAGATTGCAAAGAATCTGAATGAAGTTTCTCTGGAAGAGCTTATCAGTGCCTTGAGAAGCCATGAAATTGAACTGGATGCAAACGAACCTCAAAAGAAAGGTAAGTCTATTGCATTAAAATCCAATATCAAGAAATGCACTAACGCTTTTCAGGCTAGAGAAGAAGATCCTGAAGAATCAGAATCTGAAGAAGAAAATGAACTGTCCTTAATCTCCAGAAGGCTAAATCAACTCTGGAAGAACAAGCAAAGGAAGTTCAGAGGCGTCAGAAGTTCAAAGAAATTTGAACGTGGAGAATCTTCTGATGACAGAAGATTTGACAAGAAGAAGGTCATGTGCTATGAATGCAATGAGCCAGGACACTTCAAGAATGAATGTCCAAAACTTCAGAAGGAAAATCCCAAGAAGAAGTTTCATAAGAAGAAAGGTCTTATGGCAACCTGGGATGAATCAGAAGATGATTCAGACTCTGAAGATGAGCAGGCTAACTGTGCGCTGATGGCGACAGAAGATGACGGATCAGAATCTACATCAGAATCAGATTCTGAAGAGGTATTTTCTGAACTTACTAGAGATGAGTTAGTTTCCGGCTTAACTGAACTTCTGGAATTCAAGTCTCAGATTAGTCTCAAATACAAAAAGCTGAAAAAGCTATTTGAATTTGAAACAAAGAAGCTTGAGTTGGAGAATTCTGAATTAAAAGAAAAACTTTTAAAATTATCCAATAATGTTGGATCTCCTTCTGATTCAGAAAAATCCACTCCTAGTCTAAACCATATTCTGAAAGAATATGATTTAAGTTTCAGGAAGTTCTTATCTAGAAGTATTGGCAGAAGTCAGCTAGCTTCTATGATATATGCCGTGTCTGGAAACAAAAGAGTTGGCATTGGTTTTGAGGGTGAAACCCCATACAAACTTGAACCTGTTGATGAAATGAAACTCACATACAAGCCATTGTATGATCAGTTCAAGTATGGCCACTCCCATGATATTAGGCACACTTCACATGCTCAAAGTTTTCACATAACACACACCAAAAAGCATGTGACACAACCTAGGAAATATCATGAAACTCACATTAAAAATTATCATGCTGTTCCTCCTATTGCTTACAATGTCAAACCCAAGTTCAATCAGAACTTGAGAAAATCTAACAAGAAAGGACCCAAGAAAATGTGGGTACCTAAGGATAAGATTATTCCTATTGCAGATATCCTTGGCTGCAAAAAGGACAAAGCACAACATGTCGTGGTACCTGGACTCTGGATGCTCACGACACATGACAGGAAGAAGGTCTATGTTCCAAGACCTGGTGCTTAAGTCTGGAGGAGAAGTCAAGTTTGGAGGAGATCAGAAGGGCAAGATAATTGGCTCTGGAACTATAAAGTCTGGTAACTCTCCTTCCATTTCTAATGTACTTCTTGTAGAAGGATTAACACATAACCTCTTATCTATCAGTCAATTGAGTGACAATGGTTATGATATAATCTTTAATCAAAAGTCTTGCAAGGCTGTAAATCAGAAGGATGGCTCAATCCTATTTACAGGCAAGAGGAAGAATAACATTTATAAGACAGATCTGCAAGATCTTATGAGTCAGAAGGTGACTTGTCTTATGTCTGTTTCTGAAGAGCAGTGGGTCTGGCACAGAAGATTAGGTCATGCTAGTTTGAGAAAGATTTCTCAGATTAACAAACTGGATCTTGTCAGAGGTCTCCCTAATCTGAAATTCAAATCAGATGCTCTTTGTGAAGCATGTCAGAAGGGCAAGTTCTCCAAACCTGCATTCAAGTCCAAGAATGTTGTTTCTACCTCAAGGCCATTAGAACTCCTGCACATTGATCTGTTTGGCCCAGTCAAAACAGCATCTGTCAGAGGGAAGAAATATGGATTAGTCATCGTAGATGATTATAGTCGCTGGACGTGGGTAAAATTCTTGAAACACAAGGATGAGACTCATTCAGTGTTCTTTGATTTCTGCATTCAGATTCAATCTGAAAAAGAGTGCAAAATCATAAAGGTCAGAAGTGATCATGGTGGTGAATTTGAGAACAGATTCTTTGAAGAATTCTTCAAAGAAAATGGTATTGCCCATGATTTCTCTTGTCCTAGAACTCCACAGCAAAATGGAGTTGTAGAACGAAAGAATAGGACTCTGCAAGAAATGGCCAGAACCATGATCAATGAAACCAATATGGCTAAGCATTTCTGGGCAGAAGCAATAAACACTGCATGCTATATTCAGAATAGAATCTCTATCAGACCTATTCTAAATAAGACTCCTTATGAATTGTGGAAGAATAAAAAGCCCAACATTTCATATTTCCATCCTTTTGGATGTGTATGCTTTATTCTGAACACTAAAGATCATCTTGGTAAGTTTGATTCCAAAGCTCAAAAATGTTTCCTTCTTGGATATTCTGAACGCTCAAAAGGTTACAGAGTATACAATACTGAAACATTGATTGTGGAAGAATCAATCAATATCAGGTTTGATGATAAGCTTGGTTCTGAAAAACCAAAGCAGTTTGATAATTTTGCAGATTGTGATATTGACATATCAGAAGTTGTTGAGCCAATAAGCAACGCATCAGAAGCAGAGCTTCTCAGAAGCAAAGAGTCTGAAGATCAAGTATCAGCTTCTCTGGACAATCTAAGCATTTCTGAAGAACCATCTGTCAGAAGATCATCCAGACTCATTTCTGGTCATTCAGAAGATGTCATTCTTGGAAAGAAGGATGATCCAATCAGAACAAGAGCATTCCTTAAGAACAATGCAGACTGTCAATTAGGTCTTGTATCTTTGATCGAGCCAACTTCTGTTGATCATGCTCTAGAAGATCCAGACTGGATAATTGCTATGCAAGAAGAACTGAATTAGTTTACAAGGAATGATGTTTGGGATCTTGTTCCTACACCAGATGGATTCAATATAATCGGTACAAAATGGGTCTTCAGAAACAAGCTCAGTGAGAAAGGTGAAGTGATAAGGAACAAAGCCAGACTGGTGGCTCAGGGTTATAGTCAGCAAGAAGGGATTGACTATACAGAAACCTTTGCACCAGTGGCCAGGTTAGAATCTATTCGTCTATTAATTTCATTTGCCACTCAACATAACATCACTCTCTATCAGATGGATGTTAAGAGTGCCTTCTTAAACGGTTATATAGATGAAGAAGTTTATGTCCATCAACCTCCTGGTTTTGAAGACTCTATGTCTCCTAATCATGTTTTCAAACTAAAGAAATCGTTGTATGGATTGAAACAAGCTCCCAGAGCTTGGTATGAACGCTTAAGTTCTTTCCTTCTGGATAATGGTTTCACTTGAGGAAAAGTGGACACTACTCTCTTTTGTAAAACCTTTAAAAGGGATATTTTAATTTGTCAAATATATGTAGATGATATTATTTTTGGAACATCTAATGCTACACTTGGAAAGGAGTTTGCTGAGTCTATGCAGGCTGAGTTTGAAATGAGCATGATGGGAGAACTCAAGTATTTCCTCGGAATACAAATAAATCAAACATCAGAAGGAACGTATGTTCACCAAACCAAGTATGTGAAGGAACTTCTGAAAAAGTTTAATCTTCTAGACTGCAAAGAAGCCAAAACTCCTATGCATCCAACATGCATCCTAGGTAAGGATGAGGTAAGTAAGAAGGTAGACCAGAAATTATACAGAGGTATGATTGGATCTCTTCTATATTTGACTGCTTCTAGACCTGACATTCTGTTCAGTGTTTGTTTGTGTGCTAGATTCCAATCAGATCCTAGAGAATCTCATTTAACTGCTGTTAAGAGAATTCTAAGGTATCTGAAAGGTACTACTAATGTTGGCTTAGTTTACAGAAAATCTAAAGAATACAACTTAGTAGGATTCTGCGATGCTGACTATGCTGGAGATAGAATTGAAAGAAAGAGTACTTCAGGAAGTTGCCAATTTCTTGGAAGTCATTTGATCTCCTGGTATAGCAAGAAGCAAGCAACTATTGCTCTATCAACAACAGAAGCAGAATATGTCGCTGCTGCTGGTTGTAGTACACAGATGCTCTGGATGAAGAGTCAGTTAGAAGATTATCAGATATATGAGAGTAACATTCCTATATTCTGTGATAATACTTCTGCTATATGTTTATCTAAGAATCCTATTCTTCATTCAAAGGCTAAACACATTGAGATTAAACATCATTTCATAAGGGACTATGTTCAGAAGGGTGTTATATCTTTAAACTTTGTGGATACAGACCATCAATGGGCTGATATCTTTACAAAACCCCTGGCTGAAGATAGGTTTAAGTTCATTCTGAAGAACATCAGTATGGATTTATGCCCAGAATGAGAAGATGAGAAGTTCTCACGTATGAGTATCTTCTGAAATGAATGTGGATTTTTTTTAAATCAGAAGTTCTGATTGAAATCTTTTAGAAATTATGATTCGGTTATTACTAACGTTTCATTCTCTAAGTTGATTCAGAACCTCTTTTAAAGCAAAACAGCTGTATCGTTTTATCTCGGGATGGTAAACCTGTCGTTACTATTCATGGATAAGCGCGCGTGCAGTTGAAGGGACGCCGACCATAGGTAACTGTGCTAGTCACCTCATTTGTCTTTATTATCTCTCCTCATGTCACGCAACATTAAATGCTATCCATCATTTGTCTCATTTTATTTGCTTTTAAATATTCTTCAAACGTTTTTTTTCTTCTCTATCTCTATGCATTCCTCATCGAGTTTTCTTTTCTCTCTCTCTCTCCTGTTTTTTCTTTTCTTGCTCAAACAAAGTTTTTTTTCCTTTAAAAAATCCTAGTTCAAACCTTGAGTTCATCTTGAAACTTTTGTCTGGATCTATGACTCAAAGGCGGCAGATCTCTGCATATCTCGGGATGGCTCTCCTAATACCTCTCAAGTCAGACCTCTTCTTTGATGCTGTTATCAACTTTCATCCAAAGACATAAGACTTTCTTGAGTTATGGGAAGAGGTTAAGGATGATATTCTTAACTTCTATGTTAAGGGAAAGCCCCGTTTGCAACAGCAGTTCTCTGTCTGTGAACTGTCCCTCTCTTCCTCCTTGGTCTCTGGGATCTCTCCTACAGTGGAGGTTCTAGTCTGGAAGACAAGAAGTCCTCAGGGATTCTTGATGGGTTGACACAGAATGTGTCTTGCTAGGGTTTTGTTTTTAATTTTTGTAGTCATTTCCTCTTGGGATGACTTTTTATGTATTTGCTAGGAATGTTTCTCATCTTGTTAAACATAGGAACATTTTGTAATCCTTCTTGTTGATTATCAATGAAAAGTTTCTTTGTTTTTACATTCCAGTGTTTTTATTTGTCGTTTTATTCATCTAAATCTTTTGAAATATTCTTTTTGATGTTATGACAAAAAGGGGGAGAAGATAAATGATAAATTATTTGATTAATCTATCAGTTGCTGGGTAAAGCTCCCACACATTTACTAACAAGAGCTGCAAGTTAGTTCTATTTGGTTTAAGTGTTTTGCAGGTATAAAGAAGTGAAGACAAGAAGCAAAACCATAAGAAGAAGTGTTATTCTGTAAAAAGAATAAGCTCATGGAAACTGAAGCAAGCTGAGTGCTGTCAAGCTTCAGAAATCAGAAGCAAGAAAGGAGAATGAATCAGAAGCACTGATAATAGAATTTGATTAATATTTGTCTATTTGCTTTGACAAAATTCTATTTGCTCTGACACATTATTTTAGCCTATATGGCTCTGATACATATCATGTGTTCTAATATACATTTTATGTTCTGACTCGTTCATGCTGACTTTTGTCGTTTAGTTTTTGTTCTGTAACATTTCAGGATGTAGAGATGCTCTGATGATGCTCTGGTACATTCAACAATGTTCTGATACAAAGCTAGCATGAAGTGATGTTGGTAGAAATTCAAAGCTCTGAAGCTATCCGAGGGAAGCAGAAATCAGAAGCTGTGAATGTTCTAAAGATCCAGAAAACTCAAGTTCTGAAGCTGTCCTAAATGGAAGCAGGAATCAGAAGCTGTGAATGTTCTAAAGATCAAAGAAATTCAAGTTCTGAAGCTGTCCTAGATGGAAGCAGGAATCAGAAGCTGTGAGTGTTCTAAGGATCTAAAGAAATTCTAGTTCTGAAGCTGTCCAATGGAAGCAGAAGTCAGAAGCTATGAATTCTCTGAAGACAGAAGCTTATGTGATCGTCTCTACCGAAATAATCAGGGAAGTCTTTTATTAAAGTTCTTCGAGTATTTATTTCAGGGGGAGATTATTTATCTCAAGGGGAGATTGTTAATCTCAGGGGGAGACATATTCATATGCTTATGCTGTAGCTGTGTAATTTGTCTTTTGCCGTTTGCTCTTTCTGATCGCAAATTCATATCATTTATATATGTTTTTGTCATCATCAAAAAGGGGGAGATTGTTAGAACAAGATTTGTTCTGATCAATTATCTTAGTTTTGATGATAACAATAATATGAATTTTGCTTAAGATAATATGGTACTCTAATCCAATGCAATTTCCTTTTCAGGAAATATATAAAGAGTATGCATAATTCAGCGCTCAGAAGCTTTGTCTCAAAAGGGTTCAGCATGCAACATCAGAACATGGTCTGGCAAGACATCAGAAGATGGTCGAAGCAGAATCAGAACATGGGTCTATTGAAGCATCAGAAGAACATGAGATCAGAAGCACTGAAGTTCTGATGGTATCACGCACAAGAAGCACTTCAAGGTCAGAAGATCAGAAGATGCTATGCACCAAGCTGTTTGACTCTGATGATATTCAAACGTTGTATTCACAAACATCAGATCAGAAGGAAGTACAAGTGGCAGGCTACGCTGACTGACAAAAGGAACGTTAAAAGCTATTAAAGGCAACGTCAGTAGACACAGCGTGAACAAGGCTCGAGGTAGTTGACAAAAGCGTATAACATTAAATGCGATGTTGTTCGGAACACGCAAAGCATTAAATGCACTCAACGGTCATCTTCTCCAACGCCTATAAATATGAAGTTCTGATGAGAAGCAAGATTACGAATTCTACACCTATTCTGTGAATATCAACTTGCTGAAACGCTGTTCAAATCAAAGCTCAGAATCTTCATCTTCATAGAAGCTCACTACATTGCTGTTGTAATATATTAGTGAGATTAAGCTTAAACGTTAAGAGAAATATCACAGTTTGTGATTATAGCTTTTAAGAAGCAATTGTAATACTCTTAGAATTGATTACATTAAGTTGTAAGGAACTAGAGTGATCGTGTGGATCAGAATACTCTAGGAAGTCTTAGAGGTTATCTAAGCAGGTTGTAACTAGAGTGATCGTGTGGATCAGTATACTCTAGAAAGTCTTAGAGGGTATCTAAGCAGTTGTTCCTGGAGTGATCAGTGTGTGATCAGAAGACTCTGGAAGACTTAGTTGCTGACTAAGTGGAAAACCATTGTAATCCGTGCGATTAGTGGATTAAATCCTCAGTTGAGGTAAATCATCTCTGCGGGGGTGGACTGGAGTAGTTTAGTTAACAACGAACCAGGATAAAAATAACTGTGCAATTTATTTTTATCGTTCAAGTTTTTAAAGCTACACTTATTCAAACCCCCCCCCCCTTTCTAAGTGTTTTTCTATCCTTCAGTCAGTTGGGATGTAGAATTGGCCTACACGAACAGGGATATTTTCTAACATTCCTACAGGGTATTTAACTGAGCGGTCAGCTAGTTGAAGAGACATTCTCGTTGCCTTAAGCTCACCTAGATTTAGCTTCTTACAGGATGAACGGGGCATCAAACTAACACTGGCTCCTAAGTCGCACAAGGCTTTCTCTATGATGGTTTTTCCTATTACGCAGGGTATAGAGAAACTACCAGGATCTTTCAGTTTGGGAGGCATGTTGTTTTGGATGATAGCGCTACATTCAGCGGTAAGCGTTACAGTTTCGTTATCCTCGTGTTGATAGGATTTCTTTTAGGAACTTAGCGTACGAAGGCATTTCAATTATGGCTTCTGTGAACGGTATGGTTATGTTTAATTGTTTCAGAAGTTCTACGGATCTTTTAAATTGCGCTTTGGTTTTTGATTTAGCTAATCTCTGAGGGTAAGGAATTGGTGGCTTATAAGGTGGCGGTGGAACGTAAGGTTTTTCTTTTTCAGGTTCCACTTCGTTGTTGTTCTCATTAGACTTAGCAGTTTGATCATCAGTTGCTGTCTTTTGGGTTTCCTTTGGTTCTTGTTGGGACATCGGTGCATTTTGGGTTCTAGGATCAATAGGTCCATCGTAGTTCGTTCCACTTCGTAGTGTTATCGCGTTCGCATGTCCTTTAGGATTAGGTTGCGGTTGAGCAGGAAACGTGTCAGCTGGGGCAGCAGTAGGTGCTTGTTGTTGAGCTACTTGTGAAATTTGAGTTTCTAACATTTTGTTATGCGTAGCTAAGGCATCTACTTTGTTCGATATTTGTTTTAGTTGCTCGCTATTGTGGATGTTTTGATTTAGGAAGTCCTTATTGGTTTGTTGTTGGGAAGCTATAAAGTTTTCCATCATGATTTCAAGATTCGACTTCCTAGGGGCGTTTTGAGCAGCTGCAGGCGCTTTTTGATAGCCAGGTGGTACAACAGGTGCTTGTCCAGGCGCGTACAACGCGTTGTTGTTTTTATATGAAATGTTCGGATGGTTTTTCCATCCAGGGTTGTACGTGTTAGAATAAGGGTTTCCTTGAGCATAGTTTACTTGATTAGATGGGACTTCAGTCAAGAGATGACATTCGGTGACTGCATGTCCAGTCAATCCACAAATCTCGCAGTTAGGTGCTACAGCAGCAGCGGTGGCTGATGGAGTGATGGTTAGGTTTTCGATATTTTGAGTTAAAGCGCCTACTTTAGCGTTAACGCGGTCTATACCACTTATTTCGTACATTCCTCCTTTGGTTTGGGTTTTCTCTAGAGAGGCTCGTTCTCCACCCCATTGGTAATGGTTTTGTGCCATGTTCTCTATAAGGTTGTATGCTTCATCATGGGGTTTGTCCATTAATGCTCCGCCAGCAGCGGCATCTATAGTCATTTTAGTGTTATAAAGGAGACCACCATAGAAAGTATGGACGATCAGCCATGGTTCGAGTCCATGATGAGGGCATAGTCTAAGCATGTCCTTGTAACGTTCCCAAGCTTCGAAGAGTGATTCATTATCTTTCTGGGTAAATCCGTTGATTTGACCTCTTAGCATAACTGTTTTGCTAGGCGGAAAGTATCTCGCTAAGAATACTCTCTTCAATTTGTCCCATGTAGTTATGGAATTAGAAGGCAGGGATTGAAGCCATGCTCTAGCTCTATCTCTCAAGGAGAAAGGAAAGAGACGTAATCGAATAGCTTCGGAACTAACGTTGTTAGCTTTGACGGTGTCGGCATATTGCACGAACACAGATAAATGAAGGTTGGGGCCGTCTGCAGGGCTTCCAGAGAATTGATTCTTTTGAACAGCTTGGACCAACGAAGGTTTCAGTTCGAAATTGTTCGCCTCAATCGCAGGTGGTGCGATACTTGAGTGCGGTTCAGCGCGTGAAGGAGCGGCATAGTCTCTAAGAGGACAAATAGCAGCCATCTCAAACTTCGGGGTAATTTGATTGATTTGATCAGTAAAGGTCAATTCCTGATTAATCGGAATTGGTGCTACTTCGGGAAGATTGCGAGCTCGACGTTTGACGTTAATGAAACGTTCGATCTCGTTAATTCGTTGTATTAAATCTCCTCCTTGTGAACGAGTATTTGGCATACAATCGTTCAAAAAGACAGGAAAGAATTGCCCTAGTCTCTACAGTGTAACAGTGAGTTACGATATCGACTAAAATAGTCCCCGGCAACGGCGCCAAAAACTTGATCGCGACTTTACGTGTCTATTAATTTGATGACTGCAAGTGCATAGTCGTGTCGTGTAGTTTTAAAAGATATCGAATCCACAGGGACTATGAATCGATCTACCGTTATCTAAGGTTACCATGTAAAGCTAAGGCTACTAATATTTTGATTGTTCCTAAGGGAGAGTGATTGTGAATAATAAGAAATATAATAATGAACAGATATCAGTATGTGTTTCGTTTAAATTTAGGTGATCCGAAGGTCCATTGGCTTATGCATAATTCAATTAAAAATATTTACTAATTCAATTGGTTAAAAATCCTCGTCTCAAACTTTCGCTCTGTTGATTTAGATTACTATCCTAACTCTTAATGTACGCTTTCGCCATCCCATTAGATATTAGAAAAGCTTTTTGGAAACAACGTAACTAATAAAATGCCTGTTTTATGAAGTTGTTATCTATTTAAATCTCCTAATCTCAAACTTTCGCTCTGTTGACTCGGAACATGCTAATATCCCTAACGTACGCTTTCGCCATCCCGCTCGGGTGTAAAAAAATTTTTTGAAAATAAATAAGTCCTAATTAGTTTTAATACGCTTTCGCCATCCTTAAAACTTATGTCCTATGTGTACTATCCAGTTAAAGATCTCAAACTTTCGCTCTATTGATTTTAACCTTTGACCGTCTTAAATCTCAAACTTTCGCTCTATTGGTTTTAAGACTTACTAATTAAATTAGACATACAAACCAAAAACAAGTGATAATTAATAAAACATAGTTTGATCCAATTTATTTCGGATCCCACAGTTAACTTACTTTACATACCGATACCTTAGTAAATTAGCCAGACATATTAATACGGTTAAGCATGCATAAATTAATTTGGCTTATAATAAAAGGCATGTTAATTGGCATATAATATATCATGCAATATCTATATAAATAAAGGCGGTAAATATTAAACCTGAATTAAATAAATTGCAATTGAATCTTCGAGTACTGAACTTCCAGCACAGGTTGGCTGGATCGTTCTTCGGAATTTAAACGGACGGAAATTAAAACAAGAAAATAAAAGCGCTAAATCTAACGTAAGGCTAGATTTATAAAAGATTCACAACAATTTCCAGTGTAGAAATCGTTGTGAGAAAATAGACTGTTTGAATGAAAGCAGGAAGAAAATGTAAAGCACGGTACAATTTCGGCAGCACTTTGTTAGCAGGAAATCGGACATTGAGAACTGAGGTGACTGCTTCTATTTATAGGGGATGCTTTGCAGTTGCGTTGCGTGAAAAGAGGGACTTTTTCAGACTGGGTCTGGAGACGTGTGTCTCCACTTCTTCAAGAAGCTCCCTTGAATGACTTGAGACGTGCGTCTCAAGTGGAGAAAATGTAGGGGACTAGAGACGTGCGTCTCCCTTTTGCTGATGTGGCATAGAGACGTTGGAGACGTGCGTCTCCACTTGTTTGTGTGGTTTGGGCCACGCACACTTGATTCTCAGTGGGCTGGTTTGTCTCCTTTTGGGACTTTGGGTCTTCTTTAGCACATTTGGGCCTTATTTGCACCTCCTTTTCACTTCAGCACCCATTTTTCATCTTTAGGCTTAAATAGTGGTCGTTTTAGCTCCATTTCCTCTCCTTTTCACAAATAGTCATAATAAGAGTGTAAAACCTGAAACAAAGCAAAAACTCGCGTAATATCATAATAAATCAACATAATAAACGGAAAATGCTATAAATATCTACGAATTTCAAGCTAAATATACGATATAAAATCGTGTTATCAACCACCATGTTGGTACTTCCAGACGGGTATAATGCCACAGTATCGCTATCGTGCACATGATGCGTGAGTCATCCTTTTTCCGACATGTGTGGGACAAAGATGATCTAAAGCTCAAGGTAGAATTCTGATTTGGCACTCATGAGACACGGATCCAGACTCTCATAAGGTATGTGGGATAAAGATCCATACATCGCGCTTGATAGTGGAGGAATAACTAGACAGACGATGGTGAGATGGATCAAGATCCAATGCTATACTTATGGAGACTCTGAGTGATCATGATCGCGTGAGTTAGTATCAGATTGTACCTTGGGAATGCTCTCGTTTCATGAAGTGTTAAGTTGGCAATTTTACATGAGTGTCTAGAGTGAGACTCATGTGCGGTCATGATATCCTGGTCAGCATGGTGAGTGGCTATCATGTACCATTGGCTACCGGTGATGGAATATGCGAATTGTATCTTGGACTAGTTTGATGTGTGACATATCTGGTAGAGTGTCTGTAGATACTTTGAGTGAAGAAATGTCAATCTTGGTAAAGCATAGACATTTTGGTTTGAGAACTACTGAGGAGTTTATAAGAGAGATGTTCGAAACACATAGTGCAATTTCTTGCATTGTGGCTACACTCCGACCGTTGGAAGCATTGCAATGAAGGATGCAGCCGCCGAGGAAGTTAGTTGAGTGTCTGATTGAGAGGTGGAATAGGCATTAGATGACGGTGTGAATGGAGTGTGGCTATGGGAGGATTGTTATATCAGTAAGTCGCACGAGTTATCAGGGGTGATACTACGCTAAGAGAATGAAGGTGTATGGTTGGGTAGAAGTTGTGTAAAATTGCTAGAGTTATTATGAGCTGCAGTACGTTTTTGAAGGGTTTATTATACTGTCTAAGAAACCCTACTTGTGGGAAGGGAAAAAAATAGCAATTGTACGCTGTGGAAATCAGTGACAAGGACGATTTCTAAGTCAATGAGCATGTGGTTTTCAATGTCTTGAAACACGAGCGTGTGCTTAAGTTGTGATAGATGGATCTAATCTGAAATGATGGAGTAACTAGAGGCTTGGTTCTGGGAAGTATGCAACTTCGGAAAGTAGTAGTCGATGATGGATGTATATGGAGTTCTGGCACGTGTTGTAATTAGACGACTGTAGATAAGGAATTATCGTGTATTAACGGAAACTAAGTGAATTATGGATATAACGTGACTCTGGGGATTTCAAGGTGTGTGACTTGTTGGAATCAGAGTAGGGCAACGGATCAAGGAAGAATCAGATAAGTCTGAGGTAGGAACGAACGGACTATTTGTAGGATTTTATATTGGGATGAATGTATCTTCCTAAAGGAAATTGTCGAAGCAGTGTTTTGTTCATTCTAGTCTCTCAAGGATCACCATAAACTCGAGAGGTGTTGTCAATGGGCCAGCTTGGGAATACATTTTTGTGGATGACATACGGTCCGATGTTTGTAGGTTATCAATTTAGCTTGTAAGTCACAAGAGTTGGACTTAGTATCAGACTGTTGAAATGCTGAAGGCAAGTGAAGGATTGCAATTGACGTAAGTTCTTTGTGGTTATGCCTTGTGTACTATGATTGTACAGGAAGATTGGGACAATGGTTACAGGTCAGTTGTTGAATTTCGCCTCTCATCAGTAGAATCTTGTGCGAAGTTGTCAAATGTCAAGGCTAGAGTTGCAAGATGATTAAACCTTCGCGGTTTACGGTGACAACTGTTATGTCTAAACTGGAGTAAGGGTTAAAGTAAAAAGATTCAGTTGTATAAGTAAAGGTAAGTTTAAGACAATCATCCTAAGGCTTTGGAAACCAGAAGTTAAGACCAAGACATTTGGCTAACGCTTAACGTCATTGTATGGACTTTTGTGGAGAATAGTTTGAAGTGTCGTCATAGAAAGGAATATTGTAGCAAGAATGCTTGGATGGGAAGTAATTCAAGGAGCCTGAGTGAATCAGTAAGTGTGTTGGACAAGGGTGAGCACAGCAGAGTTTGAACAGCAGATATCCAACATTCAGTGCAGAGCAATGAAGGTCGAGGACCCTTGAAGGCTCTTTCCCCAGGTATGTCAAGACAAAGTATCTGAATAGACGAGTTGCTTGACGGTTAAGGTTTCTAATCATGTATAGTGGGACACAAGTATTTTGGCAGATTATGTTTCTTCGTATGGAATGATCCTCAGACAGAGTAGTGAGATTACCTAAGGAGGAATGCGAGTAACATTTCATCCCCTGGTTGGTATAGATTTGGACATGTTGTTTTCGTGGTGACTGGAAAGAATTCGAGGACGAATTCAATTTAAGGGGGGGAGAATGTAATATCCCACATTAATCCAAGCAAGATTATAATTATGAAGTGCTAAGAGGGAAACAATGGATTAATTATAATTAAGAGAAGGTTAGTTGGAATAGAAAGATGTTGGTTAGAAATCAACCAAATGGCAATGTAGTAATTTTGGCTTAGTTGAGGGGCACATTGAACTTTAAACATGAGTGCATGGAACTTAAGACATGTTTGGTAAGATAGTGTTCATAAAATCAGAATTTATGAGAGAAATAAAAGAGGAATAACTTAAGAACAAGAGAGAAGAGAAGAAGCTCATGGAGGTCATCTTCAAGTTCACTTTCGCACCTTGGGTACAGCTTTCACTAAAAAGGTAATATCTCTCTGCTCGTAACTCCGATTGAGGTGATTATGGTTCTATAGGAAAGCTACCGAAATTCTCTTCAGTTTGCATATAAATTTCGCACTCATAGCCTGTTTATTGATGGAAATAAACACATTTGAAGTTGATCAATGGATGCTGAAAGTTAGCAAGAGAGAGTTGCGGATTTGGCTAGCTTGAATGTAAAGTTTTTTTCAAGTTAAGGATTCAATGGCTGCATGATCATCATCTCAACCTCCTTTTTAGCAAGGTGAGTCCTTAGTTAGATGCTTTGGGGTTGCATGTGAGGGTTATGATTGGGGCTTAGGGATTGTGAGATAATTGATAAACATATGATGCTAAATATGCTAATTTTCGTGTTAATCCTTGCATGCTGGTGGTTCTGATTATATTAATATGTTAGAAATTCGTTAGGACTATATGGAGGATGCAGGGGATTCATTATAGAGCATTTGAGACTGTTATAGAACCCTTAAAATGCAGAAAAATGATTTTGGTACAGTGTAACCAGTTACGGGTTTTGATGTAACCGGTTATGCTGTTGAAAAATTGGAAATCTGGGCATTTTCGTGCCCGTAACCGGTTACGGATTTGGCGTAACCCGTTACACTGGGTTAAAAAGGAAAATTTTGCAAACTTTAGAAATTCATAACTTTCTCCTCGTGTATCGAAATTGCGCAAACTTTATATCGTTGGAAAGCTAGCGACGTGTACTTTCTAATTAAATTGGTCCCCAAACCAGAATGTTAACTTATCACGAGAATTAATGTCTTTGTGATTGTTATTAATTGTTATATCATGCATTAAATAGATTTCATATTGCTATTATGAACATTATATCCATGTTTGAAAATGTTATGCCATTATGTATGATACATGGAATCTGTGGACACCGTCGTTTTGGTTAAACGATCGGAATTGATTGTATTGTATGGATTAACGCTTGTTATGTGTGTGTATGCTTGAATTGAAGTAGACAAGGTACTATGTTACGATTCGGACCGTGGGTCCTTGAGTTGTCTGTGGGACTGCCCTGATCATGGATCCCAGAGGCACATACCTGAACTACCGTTGCAGTGTGCTTGTGAGGGTCTGGAGGCATTTTACTCACTTGTTGTATACACACTCGCGTGCTCGATATGATGGGGTTATGCGACTAAGTAAGCCTAGGCATAACAGGTAAACCATCTCTAGTGATGCCATGTAGGCTACATCATTAGGTTCCTACCCGGATGGGCTCATGCGTCGAGACGGCATGTTGCACTTGCCGTTAACACCACGTGTGTACAGATGGTTAATGGGATGATGTCGGCTCTTAGGCAAGGTCATCTCGCAGCCATGTAGGCTTGTGCGAACCCATTTAATCACTCTTGCAGGGTGCTTGTGCAAGTCTCTTGACAAATAGGCATGGGTGAACCCACCGAGGGTATGTTAGTAACTTAGTAGTGGTATTAACGTACTTCTAGATTCCCTGTATATGGATGCGGGTTTTGCATACTTGGTTGCTTATATAATTGTATATCTGCATTAATCGTTCAATGGTGGATGATTCCTTGTTTTCTCCGTACTTGTACCGGATGTGAGGATGAACCCCGGATCAATGGTGGATTCGGTTTTGATGCATGTACCTTGTAGATCCGAGTGGACCCATAGGATATGAGGGCTCACTAAGATTTATTAATCTCATCCCAATCAACTTATATTTTTCAGGTGCAGTTCAGTAGCGTTTGGTCAGTAACAGGTTTGGACTGAAGACTTGGAAGTAGTGATGGCTCGGAGACCTCGTCAGATCTCATCTTCCACTGTGCAGATCCATTGAAGACACATGTTTTGTTATTCTTATTAGAATTTCATGTTGTACTCAATATGGATCTGTCTATAACTATAGCTTTTGTATGTACTCAATATCAATTTTTAATGTTTCATGCATAATATACTAGTAAGTTATGTATGGGGTGTTACACTCTAAGTCTTATAAAGTCTACAGTTCACAACTTGATCACTCTAGGAATTCCTTTTACAATCAATGTAAAATAAATATTACAAGAGTTTAGATTGCTTCTTGAAAAGCTGTAATCACCAAGTGATATTTCTCTTAAGTTCTAATACTTAACACTCACTAAGATATTACAAAGTTGTGAGGTTGAAGATGAAGTTCTTCTTTGCTTTTCACGATTTTAGTTTGACGGTGTTTTTGTTCTTTTGCGCAAGAGTTGTCTTCTGCTTCTGAATCATAACTTTTATATATAGGCGCTGAGGAAATGTGACCGTTGGGAGCAATTAATGTTTTGTGTGTATAGTACAACCCTGCATTTAATGTTTCACTCTTTTGTCAACTACCTCGAGCCATGCTTTTGCTGCTTTTACGAACTTTGCTTTTTGTAGCTTCTAACGTTCCTTTTTTCTGTCAGAGATTTTACATTATAGGATTTTCATCTTGTACTTGCTTCTGGACTCAGACTTTGTAGATTAACGTTTGAATATCAGAGTCTTCAGCTTTTGGTACAGATGCAACTTCATTTACTCAAATTATGGAAGTGCTTTTAGCGTGATACCAACAAAGCTTCAGAGCTTTGCTTCTGACTTCCATCTTCTGATGCTTTCCAGATCATGTTCTGATTTCTTTAAGAACATCTTATGATGTCTGACATAGCATATTCTGATGAAGCCATCCAGAACTTCTGGGCCAGTGCTTCTGAGCGTTGTTTCAGTGCATACTCCTTATACTTTTCCTGAAATGGAAAACGTGAATTATTAGAGTACCATATTGTCATATACAAAATTCATACGTAATGTTATCATCAAAACAAAGAATATTGATCAGAACTGGATTGAAGGCAGAGAATTCCAGTAATACTACCCGAATACAAAATATGAAATTGAGGTTCCTCTTCTTTATATGGATTTGGAAAATCTAATTTGACTCTATTTTGAAACCTCTCACCAAAAAGTGAATACAAAGAGATAGAAAGTCTATCATCATGATCATAAACATACTGGTGTAGGAGAGGGGAAGTATCATTGTAGTAAGAGTGAGGAATAGATAAAAAAATTAGTGCGAAACTTGTTTTTGAAAGTGGGGTTTTCAAATAAAATATACCATGTTTTGATAGAATACAAAATACAAGATCATCTGGTATGTAATTCCTTACCTTTTCATTCATACATTTCACCATCATCAACAAATAAGGTTTGAAGAACTTGAAGATTTGTTGGGTATTTTGTGAGGAGGGTTTCAAGAATATATGGAGATGTTGAAGAGTTGCTGGGTTTTTTTGGATACGTGAATATGAATGCTTGAAGATCTTGAAGATTACCTGAGAATCGATCAACATTTTATGGGTGAGAGGCAAGAGGAGGAAATATTGTTTAGAGAGAGAAAGTAAAATGACAACCTAATAGTTTCAATCATGCGTTTTTAATTTATTTAAATAACTTCGATTGAAGAAAAAATCAAATGATATTTTACTTTTTTTTGACAAAAAATGATATTTTACTTAAAAGAACGAAATGTGTTTCCTTTTTTTTCAAATAACAAAAAGTAAAGTATAGAAAGTCTTATATTAGAAGAGACATTAATAATATTGATTTGCCACTTTACTATATTTTTTTACAGGGTTTTTGACTATTTGTTTATTCATTTGAAATGTCATATTTTATTTTATAATCTCTTTTACTTAAATAAAAAGGAAATAAATAAAATATTTACTATCTTTTAAGGTGATTCTATTTTTTTTATATAAGAGAGATCAAATTACACCAATATGTTAAACTTATAGTTACACTCATTGATAAACTTTGATTTTATTTTAATTCAATGGTTTGAAATGATTAATTAGTGACTTATGATTCTTACTTAAAATAGTTTTATTTGATTTTTAGTAAGAAATAATTATGATTTTATCAAATTATAATTTATTCTTTTTCTCATAAAATTAATTAGTTCTCTCCTAATTTTCTAACAATTAAATCACTCTTCAATTGTATAAAAAACGTGATTATAAATATTTCTTTAAAAAATCAAGATTCTAAATAAAAAAATAACTTTTTCTTATTTTAAAATAGTTCAATTTTATAATGGGGTGCAGTTACCGTGCATAGATAAAAATCTATGCACCGTGCATAGATTATTATGGCCCTTGGATCATTGGATCAAATTCTAGACATCAGTTGTGATTACTCAATACTCAATACTTACAACTCAATACTTACAACTCAATACTCAATACTCAATACTCAATCCTCAGTACAGGATTAAAAACATGATCCAATGGCTTATATAGGCTTATGTACGGTGCATAAGGAAAATCCTTATGCATATTATCCAAAGCCTTTATAATGTATTTTAAGTTAATATAATCAAAATTTATTTATATAAAAAGAAGAAATATTTGTTTAAAGTTAAAAGTCATATTATATAAAAATAAGTTTTATTATTAATAAATATTAAAATCATGTATTTTTAAGAAATATTAATAAGAATAAATGAATAGAATATCTTTTTTTGATCACAACAAACTCAATGTAATTCATTAATCAAAATGGGTTCAATACAATGAGGAATCAAAACTAACATACTACATCGAACCCAAGAATTGGCCGCCCTCGCAAGAGAGTGAGCAACCGAATTCGCTTGACGTTTGACAAACTTCACCTCAAAGTTTGGAAAGGAAAGCAATAAACTACGAATGGACTCATTAATAAGATAAAACTCGGAATCACCCTTCCTATTGGAATGGATAGCTTGTGTCACTATTTGGGAATCACTCTCTAAAGTTACAAACTCCAAATGCTAGGAAATAACTCCAAGAATAGATTCTTTAAGAGCCAAAGCTTTGGCTTCAAAGACGGGAAGAGTTTCGGGATCCCATGAAGTACCTGCGTAGATAAAGTTTCCAAGATGGTTACGCACACACCACCCCCTGTTAGTAGTCCCGTTATTGTTATTAAAATCCACATCCACACTACATTTAAGCCAACCCACAAATGGAGCACTCCAAACTAAAGCCTGTTGAGCTCGAGCATTGTTTGTTGAATTATCTTAAGCTTGAAACCAGTCATTCCATATCTGGATCGCTTTTACTCCCAAGGTTGTCGCGTCATTAAAAAATTGTGATTTGTTTAAAACTGGGAGTAAACATTATTTGATGAAAAATAATTTCTTTTACTTAAAAATATAAAAATTCACATATTTTTAAAAAATATTAACAAAAATTACGTAATTTCTACTAATATTTCTTAAAATAAGTTATTTTTATCAGTTCTTAGTAAAACTATAATTTATTTAATTAAATAACTTGTTTTCTTAATTTTAAATAAATTTTACTATTTTTTTAAAATAAAATTGTATTTGATCCACAACTAATTTATTATGTAATAATTATTTATTATTTAGTTTTTTGTAATTTTTTTATACATATTTTGAGTATTATTTTGTATATATTTTGATCAAAGTTTTACACAGCTAAATTATTATGTACTAAATTTTACTATTTTTTTAAAAATATTTTGATCCATGGTTAAAAAAATTGTTTTATTTTTAAATAAAATACAAATTAATACACGAAATATGTATAAAAAAATACAAAAAACAATATAATGTTATTTTCCTTAAAAATAAATCATATTATTTTTTCTTTAACATAGCAAGTGTATCTAGTGAGAACTGATATTTATGTGAGAAACGAGAATTGTCAATATCGGTCGTTTGATTTAATTAACAGTTATGACTTAAAAATTCTATATAAATTATAAACGTTAATTAAATCAAATGACCGATATTGATAGTTCTCGTTTCTCAAGTAAATATCAGTTCTTACTAGATACGCTCCCTATATAATTAGATTAAATTATCAATTAAAGTCGTTAGATGCATGTAACGGACTACATCTTCGTATTAATCAGTTACAACCCTTGAATTAGTTTTTTCAAACAACAAAGACCATGACAAAATATAAAAAAATAATACTCAAGGGAAGCAAGGAAAAGAGAAATCAAGCTTCACAAGTAATTTGCCTTCAGTTCATAACTAATTGTAACCTACATGTAACCGATTACAACACTTAAATTAGTGTTTTTCACACAACAAAGACCATAACAAAATCAAATAAAAAATACTGAGAGGGGAAACAAGGGAGGGTGATCAGTGCATTTTGATGCACGTTCCATTATGTTTATACTTAGACATTTCTATGGTTTGCTTTGCTTATTTTTATATTTTATAATATTTTTCTAATTTAGTTTATTTTTGGTTTAATTTCATTTTCGCACTTTATTTTCAGCATTAGTAGTCTGCGCAAAAATAATCAAAATTAGAGCTTTGTGAATCTGATTGACGCGTTCTAATAATCGTTGGAAAGCTAAGAGAAAGAACTGTTACTTTTATGTTGGAGTCGAAGTCAGATTCGGAACGCATATTTTCCAGAATTTCATTTGAAGTTGCATCATTAGTTTTATTTAGTTTTGGGTCGTTAGTTTTGGGTCTGGGTTATGTTTGTTTGACCCAGTTGGGTTATGACCTGAATTCTTGTTTCTCCCATTTACCTAGGGCTGGCCGTACTATTCTTTTTCTCACTTTTTACTTTTCACGAAATAATCTTGAAAGCTTTGTGTAGCGGGGAAAATCTGAGATCGAAGCCATATGATTGACTCGACTCAATATTTCAGTGAAAGTCGCCACCGCGCTTTATTATTTCCAAAGGAAAAGGGAAAAGAACGAAAAAACCCAAAGTTTGTTTTTAAAACAAAAAGAAGAGATCTTAGGTATGGGTGTTGTTTATACAAGGGGAAGTTTTTAAGCACCCCTCATATCTGTGGTATTCCACAGGAACCTTTTTGAAAATCTGTGTTGTGTGTGTGCTAAAAAAGGGTTTGTTTTATCTTTAAAATAAGCTCGGCAAGACATTAAGCCTTGTGCCTACATACCTCCTCGGTGCAATGGAGAAGTCAGAGCTAATGTAGTTCCGCTTTAGGGAAAACGTTTAAAAACGAATAAACACTTTATCGTCGTCGGAGAGAAATACCCAGCCGTAGATTTTGAGCATGAGAACAAATGAGTTCTTTGCATCGCAAATGAAAGAAGGGCTCCAACTCGGATGGAAATCAACGAGTATGCCACTAGCTCTCTCACGCGGAAAAGATCTCATTATATCAATCAATTTCAAAATCATAGGGGTATCGCCACTCGGTTCGACAATTAGTCATGTCTAAACTTTTTGAAGAAAAGGCCACTAAGGGAAAAAGATATTTTTAAAGAAAGGTTTTGAAAAGGTTGCAAATATAAGAAGGTTTTGTAAAAAGGGAGAAGATTTTGAAAATTAAAGAAGTGGGAGGAGATGAAGAGGCTATCCTATTGCGTAAAATAAAAGCTAAGGAAAGAAACGGTCTAACCAAAATAAGAAGCCAACACTTGACATTATGAGTCAAGGTAGATTTCCCATCCTTTGGATTTATCAATACCAAACCATCATATTACCACTTGGGGATCCAGATGAACTTATTATCTTAGCACCACTTTGCGTTAAGCACATTAAAATTCTGACGAAAATCGGGCAGAGTAACGGCTGTTTTCGGGTAAAATCCTTATATCAATGCATTGGAATTAACCATCAAGGGCTTTCAAGGAAATACCTGCACATACAAACAGACAACAATCCAATGCCAGACAGACAGAATAACAATAGAGAACAATATTATAAGGGTCTAGAGGTACTAAGTCCATAAGTCCGAATCTCCAAAATACTCGGGATAGAAACCAATAGTCCAAAAGAGAGCCTTAGGTGTTTTTTAGATTTTTGTTATTTATTAGTGTTTTAGCATAAAAGTAAAGTATGCTCCAAGTGGACAAAAGAAAAATAGCGGAAGCATAAACATAGTGTCCAAGTGGACAAATAAAAAATAGAGGAATATAAACGTCCAAATGAACAAAGGAAAAATAGCGGAATGTAAATATGATGAAATGATAAAATAAAGCAATAAAGCGAAAAATAAAGAGCGGTATAATAAATTGCGGAAATTAAAGTCAATTGTTAGATGTTAAAGATAACCATCTTGAAACTTGTCAAGTATGTTATCAAAGTTAGCAAGGAAGATCGATGGTGAGTGAAGGATGTTCTCGGATTTAAATTCAATGGACATTTATCAGAAGCTTGATAAAATCATAGCGACTACACGATAAACCTCCATAAGTCTTAAATCAACCGCATACCATTATCTTCCATATTTGATCTTTTTTTATTCGGGACACGAAATATTGCGCTATATTAAGCAGATCGCCAAATGATTTATGTAGAAATCACCCTACAACGAGGCCGGTCAAAACTTTATGTGCTAATGCATGCGAGAGAAATGATATGTAGATCATTCTCCGAAAGCAATGCCGCACGAAAAGAAAATAAGTAACGATCTAGTCTTTACTAAGAATCCATAAGAATTCTCAAAGTATCAAGACTTTCATCGATCAAAAGAAAATAAGATGAAAATAAGAATGAAGAAAAATAATGAAAAGATAACATGATCTAGTCTTCATCAAGAATCCATAGAATTCTCAAGATGTCAAGACCTTCATCGATCACAAGAAATAAAAATAGAACAATGAAAATTACACAAGCACATAATCAAGGAAGTATAGGAAGAAAAGATACCAAAACATGTTGAGAAAAAGGCAAAAAACCACATTCTGCCAGCAGGAAATCGATTTCATGCAGGGGGAAATCGATTTCCATAGTGCAGTTTTCAAAAAAAACAAGTTACGTACAGCATGAAATCGATTTCAGCCTTAAGGAAATCGATTTCACCAGTGCAAATTTCAGCAAAACAACATTTAAAGGCGTGAAACTTGACTTGAACAAATATACAAACACCTTATGATCACACATCAACTTGAGCACGAAATTTCCATCAATTCACCATCAAATATGACCAATATAGCATCAAAGATGCATTGAACACAAGCAACAAAGATCTACATCTTAGAGTTTAGGAATTTACCAATTCTTGAAACAAATGTTGAAGTAATTTCAAGAACAAGCACAAAGTGTGTAGATCCTTCAAAACTGGAGATGAACAAACAAAGCAAAGAGATAAATGTAGAAGGTTTAGTTCAAAACTAGTAAGATTCAATGTGAATCTCACTAATTCTATGAGAATGAACTTTGGGTGAGGGTTTTGGAAAGGGTGAGAAATGACTTTGCAAGCAATTTTTTGGCTCTCCAAGCTTGAGAAATGAGAGAGTAGAGGTCTCTATTTATAGAATTGGAGCGAGAGTAGTGACAAATTGGTCTTTTTGTGTTTGGTAATTAATTTGTGGTTAATTGGTGTTTAAATGATAAAATGAGGTTTAAGTTGGTTTAATGAAGGGGTTAATTTTGATGAGGTGGAAAATTGGTAAAATGATCAAATAAAAAAGGTGCCAAAATGATGTCAAGCTTCCCTCCTTATATTTTTTGAATTTTGCACACAGGAAATTGATTTCCCACAGGGGTAAATCGATTTCCACCTTCAATTTTCCAAAAAATGTTTTCTTGCACTGTTTTGATTTTTGCCCGATCTTTTACCTGTAAAATGTAAACAAAAGAGACAAAACACATATTTTTTTGATTATTGGTTAGTATAAACAAACAAAAGGCTATAAATGCTCGATAATTCCCCTCAGAGATAATCACAGTATCAAAGATAAAGCTTCACAATGGTGTTCTTGATGTATGATTGAATGCAATTAATGTATGATCTTAGGGTCAAAAATTGGGGTATGACAGATGCCCCTATTTAAGTTTCTTCGATTCGGAGATACGATAATTGGAAATCTTTGTTTTGACGGAATCGAAGAGACTTAAATATATAAAACAAAATTTTTGAACCTAAGATGCTATGCAATGTTTAATGAATGCATATGATGAGGATAAAACACGGCAACACCGGGGAGGAAAAGGAACTCCACTTGGGAAACAAATGTCTTGCGGGCAGAACTCCACTGGGGAAGGCAAGACTTTGTTGGAGAGACGAAACTTTGGTGGGAAAAGAAACTTCCCTGGGGAAAACATTTCGCACCAGAGAGGTTGAAGCATCACCTTTCACCAGGGGTGAGAAAAGGGGGCATCCTCTTTCATTGGGGATGAGAAAATATGCATCCTCTTTCACTTGGGAATCAGAATGCCGATCTTCCATTAACAGAAAACACAGCATCGTTCCACTGATGATATGAAAAGATATGCGTCGACGTACCACTGGCGATGAGAATATAACAATATACACCAACGTTCCACTGAAGGTGAGCTACCAACATTCCACTGGAGGTAGAAAATGGATGTACCGTTGTACCATTGACGATAACATATACCAACGTTCAACTGAAGGTATTAAAGAGAAATACATCGACGTACCACTGACGATGAACAAAATACACCAACGTTCCACTGAAGGTGAGCTACCAACATTCCACTGAAGGTATTAATAGAAATGCATCGACGTACCACTGACGATGAAGATATAACAAAATACACCAACGTTCCACTGAAGGTGAGCTACCAACTCAATAGTTGAAGGTAGAGAAAGATCAAATCACCGCCTCAATAGTAGACGATAAACTACCAACTCAATAGTCGAAGGTAGAAGACAATTGAATTACCGCCTCAATAGTTGACAATAAGCTACCAACCCAATAGTCGAAGGTAGAACCAAATTGAATTACTGTAACACCCGGTATTTAGTTAATTATTTCGAATTTAATTATTGAATTTGTGGAGTGTTGAGAATTGTTGACATGGGTTTTTATGATTAATTAGTCGATTAATTAATTGATTAAGTTGTAGAAATAGTATTGAAGAAATACTAGATTTATTATATGGACCTAATTAAGTGATGGTGGTAGTAAAACGTGGGGTGTGAATGTTAGGCCCAATAGGTTTAATGAAATTAGGTTAAGATAAAGATTAGGCTAATTAGAAGAGAAAAAGTCTTGGGAAATTGGTTATGGGAAGTTGTAGAAAAGAGAGCAAATAGGAGAGAAATTCATTCCCGTTTTTCTTGCAGCAGTCTCTTTAAATCGAAGATCCCCGATTCGTTAACCGTTGGATCATCACCAAATTTTCTGGGTAAGTTCGCAACACCTATATCTAACTTTTGACTGTTGGGATCTTCAAAATAAGGGCTGAGTTGTGAGATATCATCATCGCACTGTAGCTGCAAATTAAGGAAAAATTTCAGCTTTTTATTCGGATTAAAAGAGGCAATGTTTGGGAGCTAAGGCTAGATGGCTTCGATCGGTAGAATTGTAGAATGGACTCCGAATACAAGGTAAGGGGTGGGGTTCTAACTCTATAACCGGACTCATGATGAATGATATGTGGGGGTTAAATTTGTAGGAAATTATTCCTGATTATTTGTTGTGATTCTGTCATGTTGATTCGATGAAATTAGTTGTTGTTGTGGTGATAATTGTTGTTGTTTTATGCGAAGTTGAAGGATGTTTCAGTGACGATGTATACCTCTATTTATTAGTATAGCGACGATATAGGTTTAAGCCTTGTGATGATGATGTTGTTTGTTGTGTGTGTTTGTTGCATTCATATACATATGCATTTTTGGCGACGGCCTAGATTGGCAAATTAGTGACGAAGGCTTATGCCTTGATGCCTCTGTTTAACTGGAAATTGGCTATGGGGGCTGAAGCCCTAGGTACCACATGCATGTGCAGTTGTAGAGTCTCATTGTATGTGGCATGAGTGTGATTTAATTGTGATGTGGTGTGACTTGAGTTGTTGTTAAATTGTGATAATATGGAGTTGTAATTATAAATTGTTATACTAATGACGTGTTGTGACAGGTATTGTCTGGAAGATGAGAAATAGTTGTTATAACTATTAATATGTTGTTGTTATTGATTTTTGTTAATATAACTATTCAGGTTAATTATTATTATAAATGTAGTCTGAAAGCTGTAACGTGATAATTTCGTATGATTAAATTCTAATATATTGTTTATCATGCGTTTGTTTATATTGATAGATATCTCACCCTTTCTGAATGATGTTTCCCTACCATGGGAAACGGACACGTACTCAAGATAACGGTGGAAGTTTTGAAGTGATTTTATGAAGTCTTTAGTTGCTGTTAGTCGAGTTGGTGTCTTGCTCTGATACGTAGCACTCGGGGGGATAAAACGATTGTTTTATTTATTAGTTCTTTTGCTGAATTTTTATATGGTTTTGGTTTAAATTGTAACTTAAAGTTACCGTGCAATGATTCTACGACTTGATTTGAATAGTTATAAAGTTTGTTGATTCCACTGCGAGTTAATTATTGAATTTAAACAAAGTGATTTTTTTGTAATGATTTGATTATCGTTTTAAATTCTTGTGCTATGTATCTATATGAAGGCAAGTAAGCCGTAAATGTTTTTGAGATGACGAATATGTGATACCTCAAATGAACTTGTTTGGAATTTATACTCTGATTTTCTGTATAATTTATTGGGTAGATTTGGGGTGTTACATTAGTGGTATCAGAGCAGGTCGGTCCGTCCGGCCAAGTTGTCTAATGTTGTTTATTCCTCTGTACGCGACAAGTGTGTGAAACACTGTCGGTACTTGTTGCTTTCTGGTAGTTGCATGAATTAGTTTGAGGGAAGTGGGGAAGAAGCTTTGCTTCTCGGATGTGGTTCAGTTGTAAGTTTGCAAAGAGGATTGTTGTCTTGGTGTTTCGAAAACTGAATTTCGACGAAAGAAGGTGTCTCTCGAGTTATAAAAAGTTTGGGAGTGAGGAGATATGTTAAGAGTTGTTTGGAATATGTTTAAGTTGAAGAAAAACAGGTTTTGGAGTGAAATTTTCGTAAGCAAAACACAGGAAATTGCTGAATTTGTTATGAAACTTCAAAAATTCATAACTGGAGTTCTGGGTATCCGATTCGAGTCCCGTTTGAAGCGTTGGAAAGCTAACGAGAAGAAATTTATTTTAAAAATAGTTCCATAAGCTTTAATAGAATTATTTGTAACAAGATGATGTTGGAAAGAGATGAAGTTTGCGGTTACGCTTGTCCTTGGGACCAGACTTGTGCGTTGGTGTTGCGCTGGACGTTAGTGTCAGAGTTGAGTGAATTGAAGGAGTAATTAAAGGGTTTGTTTAGAAGAAATTTTAAGAATTAAGTGTCCCATTTGAGAAGTTTTGTAGATACCGTAAAGAGTGTCGCTGCATGGCGTCGATGTTCGCACTTTCGAATAGCGTTGGAATAGTTTACAAGTTAGTAACGGTTATGTTGAAGAAGTACCGGAATGGTCGACATATATGTAATCAATTTGAGATGTTTTAATGGGTTGTTATGTTGGATGGTTGGACGTGGAGGTGAAGTTGATGATGGTTGTATCGAATAAATTTTCGAGGACGAAAATATTCTAAGTGGGGGAGAGTTGTAACACCCGGTATTTAGTTAATTATTTCGAATTTAATTATTGAATTTGTGGAGTGTTGAGAATTGTTGACATGGGTTTTTATGATTAATTAGTCAATTAATTAATTGATTAAGTTGTAGAAATAGTATTGAAGAAATACTAGATTTATTATATGGACCTAATTAAGTGATGGTGGTAGTAAAACATGGGGTGTGAATGTTAGGCCCAATAGGTTTAATGAAATTAGGTTAAGATAAGGATTAGGCTAATTAGAAGAGAAAAAGTCTTGGGGAATTGGTTATGGGAAGTTGTAGAGAAGAGAGAAAATAGGAGAGAAATTCATTCCCGTTTTTCTTGCAGCAGTCTCACTAAATTGAAAATCCCCGATTCGTTAACCGTTAGATCATCACCAAATTTTCTGGGTAGGTTCACAACACATATATCTAACTTTTGACCGTTGGGATCTTCAAAATAAGGGCTGAGTTGTGAGATATCATCATCGCACTGTAGCTGCAAATTAAGGAAAATTTTCAGCTTTTTATTCGGATTAAAAGAGGCAATGTTTGGGAGCTAAGGCTAGATGGCTTCGATCGGTAGAATTGTAGAATGGACTCCGAATACAAGGTAAGGGGTGGGGTTCTAACTCTATAACCGGACTCATGATGAATGATATGTGGGGGTTAAATATGTAGGAAATTATTCCTGATTATTTGTTGTGATTCTGTCATGTTGATTCGATGAAATTAGTTGTTGCTGTGGTGATAATTGTTGTTGTTTTATGCGAAGTTGAAGGATGTTTCAGTGACGATGTATACCTCTATTTATTAGTATAGCGACGATATAGGCTTATGCCTTGTGACGATGATGTTGTTTGTTGTGTGTGTTTGTTGCATTCATATACATATGCATTTTTGGCGACGGCCTAGATTGGCAAATTAGTGACGAAGGCTTATGCCTTGATGCCTCTGTTTAACTGGCAATTGGCGATGGGGGCTGAAGCCTTGGGTACCACATGCATGTGCAGTTGTAGAGTCTCATTGTATGTGGCATGAGTGTGATTTAATTGTGATGTGATGTGACTTGAGTTGTTGTTAAATTGTGATAATATGGAGTTGTAATTATAAATTGTTATACTAATGACGTGTTGTGACAGGTATTGTCTGGAAGATGAGAAATAGTTGTTATAACTATTAATATGTTGTTGTTATTGATTTTTGTTAATATAACTGTTCAGGTTAATTGTTATTATAAATGTAGTCTGAAAGCTGTAACGTGATAATTTCGTATGATTAAATTCTAATATATTGTTTATCATGCGTTTGTTTATATTGATAGATATCTCACCCTTTCTGAATGATGTTTCCCTACCATGGGAAACGGACACGTACTCAAGATAACGGTGGAAGTTTTGAAGTGATTTTATGAAGTCTTTAGTTGCTGTTAGTCGAGTTGGTGTCTTGCTCTGATACGTAGCACTCGGGGGGATAAAACGATTGTTTTATTTATTAGTTCTTTTGCTGAATTTTTATATGGTTTTGGTTTAAATTGTAACTTAAAGTTACCGTGCAATGATTCTACGACTTGATTTGAATAGTTATAAAGTTTGTTGATTCCACTGCGAGTTAATTATTGAATTTAAACAAAGTGATTTTTTTGTAATGATTTGATTATCGTTTTAAATTCTTGTGCTATGTATCTATATGAAGGCAAGTAAGCCGTAAATGTTTTTGAGATGACGAATATGTGATACCTCAAATGAACTTGTTTGGAATTTATACTCTGATTTTCTGTATAATTTATTGGGTAGATTTGGGGTGTTACATTAGTGGTATCAGAGCAGGTCGGTCCGTCCGGCCAAGTTGTCTAATGTTGTTTATTCCTCTGTACGCGACAAGTGTGTGAAACACTGTCGGTACTTGTTGCTTTCTGGTTGTTGCAGGAATTAGTTTGAGGGAAGTGGGGAAGAAGCTTTGCTTCTCGGATGTGGTTCAGTTGTAAGTTTGCAAAGAGGATTGTTGTCTTGGTGTTTCGAAAACTGAATTTCGACGAAAGAAGGTGTCTCTCGAGTTATAAAAAGTTTGGGAGTGAGGAGATATGTTAAGAGTTGTTTGGAATATGTTTAAGTTGAAGAAAAACAGGTTTTGGAGTGAAATTTTCGTAAGCAAAACACAGGAAATTGCTGAATTTGTTATGAAACTTCAAAAATTCATAACTGGAGTTCTGGGTATCCGATTCGAGTCCCGTTTGAAGCGTTGGAAAGCTAACGAGAAGAAATTTATTTTAAAAATAGTTCCATAAGCTTTAATAGAATTATTTGTAACAAGATGATGTTGGAAAGAGATGAAGTTTGCGGTTACGCTTGTCCTTGGGACCAGACTTGTGCGTTGGTGTTGCGCTGGACGTTAGTGTCAGAGTTGAGTGAATTGAAGGAGTAATTAAAGGGTTTGTTTAGAAGAAATTTTAAGAATTAAGTGTCCCATTTGAGAAGTTTTGTAGATACCGTAAAGAGTGTCGCTGCATGGCGTCGATGTTCGCACTTTCGAATAGCGTTGGAATAGTTTACAAGTTAGTAACGGTTATGTTGAAGAAGTACCGGAATGGTCGACATATATGTAATCAATTTGAGATGTTTTAATGGGTTGTTATGTTGGATGGTTGGACGTGGAGGTGAAGTTGATGATGGTTGTATCGAATAAATTTTCGAGGACGAAAATATTCTAAGTGGGGGAGAGTTGTAACACCCGATATTTAGTTAATTATTTCGAATTTAATTATTGAATTTGTGGAGTGTTGAGAATTGTTGACATGGGTTTTTATGATTAATTAGTCAATTAATTAATTGATTAAGTTGTAGAAATAGTATTGAAGAAATACTAGATTTATTATATGGACCTAATTAAGTGATGGTGGTAGTAAAACATGGGGTGTGAATGTTAGGCCCAATAGGTTTAATGAAATTAGGTTAAGATAAGGATTAGGCTAATTAGAAGAGAAAAAGTCTTGGGGAATTGGTTATGGGAAGTTGTAGAGAAGAGAGAAAATAGGAGAGAAATTCATTCCCGTTTTTCTTGCAGCAGTCTCACTAAATTGAAGATCCCCGATTCGTTAACCGTTAGATCATCACCAAATTTTCTGGGTAGGTTCACAACACCTATATCTAACTTTTGACCGTTGGGATCTTCAAAATAAGGGCTGAGTTGTGAGATATCATCATCGCACTGTAGCTGCAAATTAAGGAAAATTTTCAGCTTTTTATTCGGATTAAAAGAGGCAATGTTTGGGAGCTAAGGCTAGATGGCTTCGATCGGTAGAATTGTAGAATGGACTCCGAATACAAGGTAAGGAGTGGGGTTCTAACTCTATAACCGGACTCATGATGAATGATATGTGGGGGTTAAATATGTAGAAAATTATTCCTGATTATTTGTTGTGATTCTGTCATGTTGATTCGATGAAATTAGTTGTTGTTGTGGTGATAATTGTTGTAGTTTTATGCGAAGTTGAAGGATGTTTCAGTGACGATGTATACCTCTATTTATTAGTATAGCGACGATATAGGCTTATGCCTTGTGACGATGATGTTGTTTGTTGTGTGTGTTTGTTGCATTCATATACATATGCATTTTTGGCGACGGTCTAGATTGGCAAATTAGTGACGAAGGCTTATGCCTTGATGCCTCTGTTTAATTGGCAATTGGCGATGGGGGCTGAAGCCCTGGGTACCACATGCATGTGCAGTTGTAGAGTCTCATTGTATGTGGCATGAGTGTGATTTAATTGTGATGTGATGTGACTTGAGTTGTTGTTAAATTGTGATAATATGGAGTTGTAATTATAAATTGTTATACTAATGTCGTGTTGTGACAGGTATTGTCTGGAAGATGAGAAATAGTTGTTATAACTATTAATATGTTGTTGTTATTGATTTTTGTTAATATAACTGTTCAGGTTAATTGTTATTATAAATGTAGTCTGAAAGCTGTAACGTGATAATTTCGTATGATTAAATTCTAATATATTGTTTATCATGCGTTTGTTTATATTGATAGATATCTCACCCTTTCTGAGTGATGTTTCCCTACAATGGGAAACGGACACGTACTCAAGATAACGGTGGAAGTTTTGAAGTGATTTTATGAAGTCTTTAGTTGCTGTTAGTCGAGTTGGTGTCTTGCTCTGATACGTAGCACTCGGGGGGATAAAACGATTGTTTTATTTATTAATTCTTTTTCTGAATTTCTATATGGTTTTGGTTTAAATTGTAACTTAAAGTTACCGTGCAATGATGCTACAACTTGATTTGAATAGTTATGAAGTTTGTTGATCCCGCTGCGAGTTAATTATTGAATTTAAACAAAGTGATTTTTTTGTAATGATTTGATTATCGTTTTAAATTCTTGTGCTATGTATCTATGTGAAGGCAAGTAAGCCGTAAATGTTTTTGAGATGACGAATATGTGATACCTCAAATGAACTTGTTTGGAATTTATACTCTGATTTTCCGTATAATTTATTGGGTAGATTTGGGGTGTTACAATTACCGCCTCAATAGTTGACGATATGCTACCAACTCAATAGTCGAAGGTAGAAGAAAATTGAATTACTGCCTCAATAGTTGACGATAAGCTACCAACTCAATAGTCGAAGGTAGAAGAAAATTGAATTACCGCCTTAATAATTGACGATAAGCTACCAACTCAGTAGTTGAAGGTAGAACCAAATTGAATTACCGCCTCAATAGTTGACAATAAGCTACCAACTCAATAGTCGAATGTAGAACCAAATTGAATTACCGCCTCAATAGTTGATGATAAGCTACCAACTCAATAGTTGAAGGTAGAAGAAAATTGAATTACTGCCTCAATGGTTGATGATAAACTACCAACTCAATAGTTGAAGGTAGAAGAAAATTGAATTACTGCCTCAATGGTTGATGATAAACTACCAACTCAATAGTTGAAGGTAGAAGGAAATTGAATTACCACCTCAATGGTTGACGATAAACTACCAACTCAATAGTTGAAGGTAGAAGGAAATTGAATTACCGCCTGAGTAGTTGACGATAAGCTGCTGAGAACAATAAGTTGCTGCTAAGAATAGGGATCAACTTCTTCTTTAATCAAGGACATGGCTTGAGAAAAGGAACTGGATGCAAATTGTCACTTCTGATGAAGGGACTTACCATTTGTTGAGCTTATTCCATTTGGATGCAAACTGTCACTTATATTGAAGAGACTTACCATTTGCTGAGCTTCTTCCATTTGGATGCAAACTGTCACTTACACAGAAGCGACTTACCATTCGTTAAGCTTCTTTCAGTTGGAATCAAGAAGTTCATAAAGTATGAGAGATTATCACTTGATTTGAAGATAAGATTAATATGTGGAGACATACAAACTTGCTCAAATAAAGAGGCTTGCATTTGTTGTCAACAAAACATGCTGAGGACAGAACCTGCCCCTTGCTTTCAAGTACAAATTCCAATGGAGTGCAATGACAACACTGCTGGGAAATAAGCCTTTTAATATCTGATAAGAACATCAATCACAAATGAATTTTCCATTGTTGAGGAAAGCAGAATCCTCAAGAGGTGCAAAATAAATGCCTCCTCAATCTAGGTTTCCCAGCCTAGAGAGGTTCAAAATAGTATTGCAAGAGACCAAAGTTCAACTCCAAGAACAAACTAGATAGAAGCGGTCAAACAAAGCTTTTCCCCTTGGGGAATAAACTCAACTGGGGATTAATTCCATCCTGACAAATGAGCTGAGGAGGAACACCGAAGAAAAATTCTTCCACGAGGAACAAACTCAGTGGGGATTATCAATCTCTGCGAGGAATTTACAGATAATCTTCTTCTTATTAAAAAGATTGGACAACACATCAAGCTCTATTATGGGGAATTAAAGAAAATTTCTTTGGAGAAAATCACCATTCCAAACTTGCAGAGGAAATAAGAAGTTAACATCAAAGCAAACAAGTTAACATGCAGAGGATTTTAGTTCAATACTCAACACAAGGTGAGAAAGAAAACCCAACAGTCAACCGTTGTCTCAAAACTTCTTGGTAGAGAGTGACATACTCTGGACTAATCATGGCAACAACCTTTGTACTTCAAGCTAATGAGATGATCAAGGTAACTTCTGATTCAAAACTTGCCCCAGACTACATAGTCTATGAAAGGAAACTACCTCAAAAAGGTTCAAAGAGATCCTTGGCATCATGAAGACTTGGAATAATCTGCCCCCGATTAACAGATTCTTGGAGAGATTTGTCAAATCTCGACGTAGCTGCTCCAGATTAACTAAACTTGGCACATTCTTTTACTCGAAAAAGTCTTCGAGCTTTGCCCCATGATGGTAATCAAACTTGCAAAAGCATTATACTGGGAAAACAACATGCCCCTGGCAATGTTTTAGTTTTCTACTGATGATCAGATGTAAACTTCCTGGATGTCAAACAAATGTTTACAAGCAGAAAAATGTTTATTCTGAGAATGATAGTGAAAATGCAACAATTATGTAAGTCTTGAAGTTTCAAAAAGATGTCGCAAAACCTTGTGAATGAATCACTGGTTAAGGAATGACATTGATTTTTGTATGCATATGATACCAACACAAGTTTTCAGCATAACCGATAGGAGTCAGGAACGCTTTCTTGTTTAAGTATGCTTTCGAAATAAACCCTGCTTCAATTAGGACTTTTGAGGGTTGTAACGTGGCCTGGTTCACGGTTTTTAGAAAAAAAGATTTTTAGGCTCAAAGTTTATTTAGCCCACCCCAACTTCGTGATGTTCTCCAGTCCTATGTTCAGTTAACCCAACATGAGTATTCATCTCTCAAAAGGATTTTGTGCCATTAAGGACCTAATGAAGCTTTCTTGGAGTAGCAGTCACCCTTTTGTCTTCATTTTTGTATTCACACAGATTTGTTCACTGTTGAGGACTTTTGCTTTGTAGTCCTTTCTTTTCACTTTTCACTTTTTTTTTTTATTTTCCCTAACTTTTGCCTGGACTAATTCTTTTGAATTGGTCGTCCAGCGGGATGCTCTAACTTTTGCCTAAGTCATTTATTTTCAAGTTTCTGACTTAGCGAGCTTTTTCTTCTTCTTTCTTTTTTTTTATTCTTTTGATTTGAACAAATCGTGTTACATTGACTTTGTCTTGACTTGTTGAGAGGGTTGTGACTGCCTCATTCCTTGGCATATGGAGGATAACCATTGTGGTTTCACATTTTCCAGCCTTTTGATCCGCGGGGAATAACCATTGTGGTTTCCCATGATCCATCCTTTGATGTGGATATGACGTATTCGACCCTTGGATGCACAATCTTTTTGAAATCTGAACACTTGGTCAAATCAACTGAACACTACCCTGCCCCAGGTTAAAAATTAGGGTTTTTTTGTTTAGAAAAGAAACTCCTACTTCAAGGCTCAAAGGGGTTATCAAGGGATTATCTTCCTTATATCTCCAGTGTTTGGGAATTTGAAACAATGCCTGTACATCATCAGCAGGGTCTTATTCAAAAGCATACAACCAGAAATTTGGCGTTTTCAGATCATCATCCTCCCTCCAATCTCTGCATAAGCAAGAGTTTGGCAAAAGCAATTGGTATAATAATGCATAAAAACAAATAAACATGAGTAAAACGAATGAATTACTTCAAGACAAACATTATTATTGTGTTAGCATTAACATTCAAAAATAAACAATTTTCTACATGCAAACAATGCATTGAAAAACAAGAAATATTACAAATGGAAATCAATAAGAATACTAAAAACTGAGGAGACTCTCTCCATCTGGGTTTGTGCTGAAGGAAACATCTTTCAAACTTCAGGCTATCGTCAATAGTGATTCAATCACGCTTTGGCAAAAAATTTGCTTGAACATCAGAACCAACATCTCGGAAAGTCAAAATACCAGCATGGATTAATCTTTGAACTTCAATCTTGAGAGGCCAGCAATCCTCTAAGCCATGTCCCGGAGCATTCTGATGAAAAGCACAAGTAGTGTCGACTTTGTACCACCTGGGAGTTTCTCGGGAACAGGAGGCGGTGACATTATCTAAACCAAATTCTTACAAATCAAAGCAAGGTACAATTCTGTGTAAGTCATGGGGATGGGATCAAAATTCCCCTTTTGAGGTTGATTTTGCTCGTTTGATGGAAGAGCTTGTTGATGAGTACTCTGCTTATAATCTGGAATTGCATGAACTGAATTAGATACAGGAATGACATAGGAAACATGCTGATGTTGATGATGATTGTTTCCTCCCCTGATTCTCTTCTTGAAAAGTCATTACCAAACTTCTTCACACTACCAGTTAAGCTACCTTCTTCAAGCAAACATTCCTTTCGGACATCTTTTTCTAGAAGTGCTTTCATATCCATCTTTCCATGGGAGTCAGTAGGTGAACGGACTATTATCCCCTTAGGAAAGGACGAGTTCACAGTTTCAAGAAAGACATTTGTCATCCTTTCTTCCTTCATAGGACGATTGACTTGGGAAGAAACTAGAGCCTCAACCAGAGCAGTCACATGCTCAATACCAGCCTTCAGAGTAATCACCTCTTCACGGAGTTCACGAATCTCTTGCTTAATGCTTTCCATTTATTCTTATCACAAGTGTTGTACTGATGATTCCAGGAGAACGGAAATAAGGCTCTGGAAAACTTCTTTAGAAAGCAGGACCAAATGCAGAATGATGCATGCAATGCAGATGATTTTTTTTAATTTTCATTTTTGAGTTTCAAGGAAATTAAGATATTAACTTGTAAACACTCAAACATTGGACTAAAGCTTCGATTAAGTTATCATCAAAATCAATCATCCATTTTGGTGGATTAGAATTTTCACCCCATCAACACCCAAGATCCGTTGAGTTTGATTAAACTTATGATGTTTACAAGGAAAGACCTCTAAGTTCCTTGAAAATCAAAAGAAAAAGAGTTTTAATGGATGCATGAATGCATGGTTTATGCATCAACCACAACCAAGAGCATGCAAGGTCTCATAAGATCATAGTTCAAAGGTTCGACGTCACGAGCATGGAGCCATGGGTCTAAACATCCCAAAAGGTTTGATCTAGGGAATTTTGTACCTGCCAATCGGGTTCTACCAAGGTTCCCAGAGTTTTCAATCTTTTATCGGATACTACCGGCACGCACAATTACTCATGGGCGCCAACAATATGCCTAAAAAGACCTCGTCTGAGCAAAGTATCGCATGACAACAAGCTCAAATTGGTACTTGATCTTGTTTCTGCGCTACATCCTAAAAAGGCTTAGATGGGTTAAAAAGGTTCTAGGCCATTCAGCTTCTACGGACACTCATTATTGAAAGTAATAGCGTTATCACGATGGTTCGTAACAACCTCTACTACCTTCCATGAGTTCTCCACTGATTGGGGTTCCACCATATGATGCTCATGTTAAGGATTGCTCCTGACATGCGACTATTGGTCTTACCACCTCCTATCTCAAGTTACTCACCAAAGTCCGGGTTAGGACTTTATCTCATCTCAGAGGAACCATCGATCACCAAAAAGAAAAAAAGAAAATAAACAAACAAAGCACACAATAATATATACAGAAAAAAACACACAAATGATCAAAAATAGGCTTAACACACTTAAAACTGGATTCCCAGTGAACTCGCCATTTTTCTGTAGCGGGGAAAATCTGAGATCGAAGCCATAGGATTGACTCGACTCAATATTTCAGTGAAAGTCGCCACCGCGCTTTATTATTTCCAAAGGAAAAGGGAAAAGAACAAAAAAAACCCAAAGTTTGTTTTTAAAACAAAAAGAAGAGATCTTAGGTACGGGTGTTGTTTATACAAGGGGAAGGTTTTAAGCACCCCTCATATCTGTGGTATTCCACAGGAACCTTTTTGAAAATCTGTATTGTGTGTGTGCTAAAAAAGGGTTTGTTTTATCTTTAAAATAAGCTCGGCAAGACATTAAGCCTTGTGCCTACATACCTCCTCGGTGCAATGGAGAATTCAGAGCTAATGTAGTTCCGCTTTAGGGAAAACGTTTAAAAACGAATAAACATTTTATCGTCGTCAGAGAGAAATACTCAACCGTTGATTTTGAGCATGAGAACAAATGAGTTCTTTGCATCGCAAATGAAAGAAGGGCTCCAACTCGGATGGAAATCAACGAGTATGCCACTAGCTCTCTCACGCGGAAAAGATCTCATTATATCAATCAATTTCAAAATCATAAGGGTATCGCCACTCGGTTCGACAATTAGTCGTGTCTAAACTTTTTGAAGAAAAGGCCACTAAGGGCAAATGATATTTTTAAAGAAAGGTTTAAGGTTGAAAACATAATAAGGTTTTGTAAAAAGGGAGAAGATTTTGAAAATTAAAGAAGTGGGAGGAGATGAAGAGGCTATCCTATTGCGTAAAATAAAAGCTAAGGAAAGAAACGGTCTAACCGAAATAAGAAGCCAACACTTGACATTATGAGTCAAGGTAGATTTCCCATCCTTTGGATTTATCAATACCAAACCATCACATTACCACTTGGGGATCCAGATGAATCCATAGAATTCTCAAGATGTCAAGACCTTCATCGATCACAAGAAATAAAAAGAGAACAATGAAAATTACACAAGCACATAATCAAGGAAGTATAGGAAGAAAAGATACCAAAAGATGTTGAGAAAAAGGCAAAAAACTACATTCTGCCAGCAGAAAATCGATTTCATGCAGGGGAAATCGATTTCCATAGTGCAGTTTTAATAAAAAACAAGTTACGTACAGCATGAAATCGATTTCAGCCTTAAGGAAATCGATTTCACCAGTGCAAATTTCAGCAAAACAACATTTAAAGGCATGAAACTTGACTTGAACAAATATACAAACACCTTATGATCACACGTCAACTTGAGCACGAAATTTCCATCAATTCACCATCAAATATGACCAATATAGCACCAAAGATGCATTGAACACAAGCAACAAAGATCTACATCTTAGAGTTTAGGAATTTACCAATTCTTGAAACAAATGTTGAAGTAACTTCAAGAACAAGCACAAAGTGTGTAGATCCTTCAAAATTGGAGATGAACAAACAAAGCAAAGAGAGAAATGTAGAAGGTTTAGTTCAAAACTAGTAAGATTCAATGTGAATCTCACTAATTCTATGAGAATGAACTTTGGGTGAGGGTTTTGGAAAGGGTGAGAAATGAATTTGCAAGCAATTTTTTGGCTCTCCAAGCTTGAGAAATGAGAGAGTATAGGTCTCTATTTATAAAATTGGAGCAAGAGTAGTGGCAAATTGGTCTTTTTGTGTTTGGTAATTAATTTGTGGTTAATTGGTGTTTAAATGATAAAATGAGGTTTATGTGGGTTTAATGAAGGGGTTAATTTTGATGAGGTGGAAAATTGGTAAAATGATCAAATAAAAAAGGTGCCAAAATGATGTCAAGCTTCCCTCCTTATATTTTTTGAATTTTGCGCACAGGAAATTGATTTCCCACAGGGGTAAATCGATTTCCACCTTCAATTTTCCAAAAAATGTTTTCTTGCACTGTTTTGATTTTTGCCCGATCTTTTACCTGTAAAATGTAAACAAAAGAGACAAAACACATATTTTTTTGATTTTTGGTTAGTATAAACAAACAAAAGGCTATAAATGCTCGATAATTCCCCTCAGAGAAAATCACAGTATCAAAGATAAAGCTTTACAATGGTGTTCTTAATTGATGATTGAATGCAATTAATGTATGATCTTAGGGTCAAAAATTGGGGTATGGCACTTTGTACAGATGATGAGGAACTAATCCCCGAAGATAATTTCTGCTGGTTACGATTTTCAATACTTTGAGGTTTTTAATCTTTAATTCAATTTCTTTTCCCTTTCAATATTAATATATATGTCTTCTTTTCTTAATTTGAGTTATATAGAATATTATTGATTTATACTGATTGATTGATGATCCTTTACCTTTATCGTATTTTATCGTTGTTTAATCGTTAAACTGTGAAAGTTAGAATCATGTTTGCTTAATTCATGATTGTGCTTATTCGTTATCTTAATTTGGAAAATATGAATTAAATCTTATAATATCAAGTTCGCTTGTTATTTGATGTTGTAATCGGTAAGGTGTGAAGTCAAGACTTTCCAACTATTTTTTTTTGATGAAGAAAAAGTAATAATCAAATGATCATGGCAAAAGTATAGAAAAAGTCTCAAGTACATTTAATTAAACCAAGTACTCAAAATTTATCATGTGTGAAAGCTTGCATCAAGGAATTCAAGAATTATATTTTGAAGAATAGCATTGATATTGATTTATTGAGGTATAAGCATGCAATTTATATTGATAACTTAGTGCTCAATATTCTCCTAAATATTTACTTCCATACATGGTCCTTTTGATTAAAATATCCAATTTCCTATAATGGTAAATCGATTTCCAGCGTACCAGAGTCAAAAAACAGTATGTTTCAAATCTGAACGTGAACCATTTTATGTCTATCAATCTTTGCACCTTTTCATTGAATCATACTCATTCCTAGGGGTGTTAAGACACTATATATACTCTATATTTTTTAATTTGAATCTTACCTCTTTCATAACAATTTACCATCATTTTTTCTCACAAATTTTCATACATTTGTTTTGCTTACTTGAACTTTCATTGAAATGTATTCTGCACATTGTTCCATACAAATTTAGAAACGTTTCTCATCCATACATAAACACTTGAGCACTAATATATCATTGTAAATTGTCTTGCTTGAAAGAGAAGATCAATCCTAGTGATTGATATATGTTCATCAACATTACTACTCAAAAATATTTGGTTATTATTGACTTGCTATCCAGGATTATTGGAAGAAAGGGTTGTTGATTAGAGAAAGGATTGTTCTCATAATCAAGTTAGTAAATCCAAGAGGACTGTTCTTGGTGGTTGAAATATTGTTGTCTAGGATTGTTGGAAACGAGTGAGTCATTAAGGGAGGATTGCTCTCATAGTGTACTTAGAGAAAATCCAAGAGGATTATTCTTGGTGTTTTGTTTTCCTTGTGTAAGTCACAAACTATAGTAAAATCTTTTTCATGTTGAAAGGGGACTGGAGTAGTCTCAGATTGTAAGGGGAACCAATATACATCATTGTGTTCTTTACTTTTCCACATTTACTGCTTTCATCACAAATCGAAAACCAGAAAAGAAAGAAACATATGTATAAAATTTTGCACCAAACCAGAAAAATAAGTATAAGTATTCTAAAACCGGATAATTTTCAAAGTCCTAATTCACCCCTCTTAGGCGCACTCTTACACTTACAATTGACATTAGAGCAGGTTATAGGTAACTTGTTCCTAAAAGATTCTGATGGCTTCCGCCAATGAAAATCCAGTTTTCAGATATGGTGGTAGTATCAACAAACCTCCATTGTTTTGTGGTGAACATTTCGACTTCTGGAAAATTCGTATGAAGACAAATTTAGAGTATCAAGGAAAAGAAATTTGGAAAGCTGTTATATATGGTCCTTACACTCCAGTAAATGTTGTAAATGGTGTTGCCTCTGTAAAACCTGAAGCATCATGGGATGAAGATGATGAGAAGAAAGTTCTCAATGATATGAAGGCCATAAATCTTATTCAAAGAGCACTTAGTATGGATGAATTCCTTCGTGTCTCGCATGCACAATGACAAAAGAAATATGGGATACATTGGTGGAAACTTATGAAGGAACCACCGAAGTTAAAAGATCAAGATTAAAAACTTTAAGTCAAGAGTACGAGTTATTCAGAATGCAGCCTCGAGAATAAATCCTCGACTTGCAAAAAAGATTCATGCACTTAACAAATCATTTGAGAGCACTTGGTAAGGATTTTACTAATGATGAACATGAAAAATAGCGAATGGAGCATGCAGTGACATAAATCTTTCGCGACCCCTCCAACACTCTCGTCTAGACCATACGAGTCTAACCCTACCCTTAATTCGTTCCAATTTTACTTCTAACACAAACCCCCAAATCAAACCCTAAAAACTCGATGAGGACGTTAATGGCAGAACGAGTTTTAACCACCCAACCTTCAATCTATCAACCCAGAATCATTCATAACAAACAATAAAAGCCTAACATGCAAACAATTTAACATATGAATGTCCAAATCATGCCATTCGATCGAAAGTCTAGAACCACTTACCTTGGTTAATTGGAGGCTGTTCTGGAGGTGTTGACGATGCGTGAGTATCCCAATAGCTTCAGTGAACGTCAATGAACGTGTTGCAACCCTTAGAAACCTTTGACAATCTCTAATTCCCCAAATCCGAATTCACCTTTCTTTGTGAATTTTTGAGTTCTTGCTAGTTCTTTTGTGGCCAGAGTTGCGTCCCCTATTCCATTGGCTTGTGTTTAGTACTTATAGAAGAACATAATTAGGTTAAAAAACAATGCTCAAGGTCCTTGAATCCAATCTTTCCAAGTTTGTGGAAATTGACTTTTTCTTTGAATATAATCTTTCTATTTTGGCCAAAACCTCACTTATTCTTTCTCAATCCAATTGTCACGAAAATTGCCATATATTTTGTCATTAATATTAATTGGAAATCACCAAAATATATTTTCCAATAAAATATTTGATTTTCTTTTAATTAACTTATTTTAAATCATAAAAAAATGAAATAAAATTATATATTAATTAAATAGAAAGTAAAATTTGTGGCATGGGGTTTGGGTAACTTGTGGATCAAGTTTGAGTTGTAAAACATAGGCCCATTTGTAAAATTTCTCAATTTGAAACTTCTTTTTTCACATTTGGTCCTCAAAAATCACCCGACTTTGATCGATCATATCTCACTCAATTTTTAAGCTATGAGGGAGTTCTAATACTTTTTAGAAACCTCAAGAGGTCCTCTACAAGCCACTTTGGAACATATTTTTCATTTGGGGCTTTTATCTTGATCATATCCCCTTTGACAAAAAACTGCTTTTGGAGGATGCCTGAAAAGGACCTGTAATCTTTTGCACTGTATCTCTCAAATGAATCATTTCTAGCCCTGGCTTGTGAGAGACAAATTTGTAGATAATCCAATTTCCTTCAACATAGGCTTTGAGTGGGGAATTTTTGATGTTCCATGTGAAAGTTATGCCCAGTCAAAGTTGGGTTGACTTTCTCCTAAGAAACCCTAATTTGAACCTTTTTGTATTTGTTCATCTCTGAGTTTCTATTAATGGAATCATGATCAATCCTTCATCAAATGATAGTTATACTTCACATACTTGATGTTGACCAAAATTGGGAGGCTTTGACTATGCTTTGATTATGGTTGACTTTTTAGGTCAAACAAGTTGACTGTGGATCATCTGGACTTTGGAGTGAGTGATCTTTGGGACTGAACCTTGAGCTTTGCATTATTGTGAATGGAATATGGGAGGGCAAATTTTGGGGTATGACCGCTGCCCCTGTTCAATCTTCTTGAACCTGAAGAGGTGGAAGACGATTGGACACTAAAATGCCCTGAAATTTGCTTGCATAGGAAAGGAGATTTCTGGGAGATGGGCTTATAGATGCCATCCATTCGCCTGGTAAGGTACTTGTCTAAAGCATATGCTTTTCATACCTGGATCATTTGATTGTATCTGAGAAGATACGGAGTAATGTCTTACATAAGACTACCTGAAGAGGGTGTATCGAAAGTTGATGAGAAGAAGCTTAGGCTTTGAACAACGCTTAGGAAGAATGTCTTGGAGAAGACTGACTGAGGAGTTCTTTAAAAGAACTAAGTGTGTCTTAGAAAAGATTGGATAAACATTTTAAGAAGGCTACCTAGAAAGGCATGATATGTCTTAAATAAAACTCACCTAGAAAGGTTCATAAAAAAGATATGAAACGTCTTAAACAGGACTACCTAGACAGGTTATGGTACGTCTTAAACAAGATCGCCTAGAAAGGTTCCTAAAAAGGGTATGAAACGTCTTAAACAAGACTATCCTAGAGAGGTTACTGGGAATGATATAATATGCCTTAAACAAGACTAGAAGGTTAACTTGGATATGTCTAAAACAAGACCGACCTAGAGAGGCTCCTAGAGAGGATGAGGAGGGATTGGGTACATGTTTTGAAAAGATTACCTAAAAAGGTATGATACATCTTAAACAAGACTAACCTGTAAAAGTATTTGGAAAGGGTGTGATATGTCTTAGACAAGACTGACCTGGAGAGGCTCTTAGACAAGATACGGGATATCTTAAACAAGACTTACCTGGGAAGGCTCCTAGAAAGGACATAGTATGTTTTAAACAAAACTATCTAAAAAGGTTTCTATAAAGGATTTGAAAGTGTTTTAAACAAAACTGCCTAGAAAGGTTCCTATAGAGGATGTGAGATATTTTAAACAAAACTGCCTAGAAAGGTTCCTATAAAGGATATGAAACGTTTTAAACAAAACTACCTATAGAGGTTCCTATAAAGGGAATGATACGTTTTAAACAAAACTACCTAGAAAGGTTCCTATAAAGGATACGACATGTTTTAAACAAAACTATCTATAAAGGTTCCTATAAAGGACGCGACATGTTTTAAACAAAACTACCTAGAAAGGTTCCTATAAAGGATACGATACGTTTTAAACAAAACTATCTAGAAAGATTCCTATAGAGGGCGTGGAATGTTTTAAACAAAACTACCTAGAAAGGTTCCTATGAAGGGCGTGGTATGTTTTAAACAAAACTACCTAAAAAGATTCCTATACAGGACATGAAACGTTTTAAACAAAACTACCTAAAAAGGTTCCTATAAAGGACACGATATGTTTTAAATAAAACTACCTAGAAAGGTTCCTATAAAGGTCGTGAGACGTTTTAAACAAAACTACCTAGAAAGGTTCCTATAAAGGATACGAAGCATTTTAAACAAAACTACCTAGAAAGGTTCCCATAAGGGTCGTGGACTGTTTTTAAACAAAACTGCCTAGAAAGGTTCCTATAAAGGCTATGGAATATTTTAAATAAAACTACCTAGAAAGGTTAGGATATGTCTTAAACAAGACTGCTTGGAAAGATTTGGATAATTGTCTTGGACAAAACTACCTGGAGAGGTATGAAATTATTTGATTGCTTCTGGATTGTCTTTGAAGAAAGACTTGGAATGAGGTATTAGAATTGTATATGTTGAGATTGAATCGTTGATACGATCATATTTGCGATTGTAATGTGATGATAACATCCTTTTGACTATGAAGAGACCTGAAAAGGCAGCGTTAGTTGTATGCAATGTCATGATGCATGTGTCATGTACTGAGATTCTCAATGAGAATTATGCATGTATGCCAATCCCACACTGCGGGATGTGAATAGTACAGGCGTGAGAAGATCAAATATGCAACAATGCTCCTTGTATGATGCTAGTGTGATTTCCTGAATATCAGAAATTTTGAGAGACGTGCCCTTTAATCTGAAGGAGGGACCTTTCGAGGGAACTCGAATTTCACCATGTTTTGCCTGATATGCATTGCCCCAGTGTTTAAATTCTTGAAAGATATGCCCCAGTGTTTGAATTCTTGAAAGATATGCCCCTAGTCAATAGGATTCTGGATTGTATGCCCCTGTTCTAGGAAAACCCTCTGAACGTGGTTTCCCCATCTAAGGGTCTTTATCAGGAATGATCGTCTTTGATTAGACCAATTTAGAGGTCTCCTTGATGCTAAGTGTTGATTTGAATATGAAGCAGATGCTGAGTCATGCGTTTTGGTCGCGCCTGACGGATAGTGATTTGCTGGGTACCCAGAATGAGATGATGATGATTTTTATGTGAGATTACCTGGAAAGGTCCTCGAGGAAAATGGGGAATTGTCTTAAATAAGACTGTGCTTTAAACAAAGCTCAAAGGATATGTTTATGAGGGTCAAAAAGATTCCTATAGAGGATAAAGACTGTTTGTGGGGTTTTGAATAAAACTTAGGAAAAACATCTTGAAGAAGATCGCCCTAGAAAGGATGGTGAACTGTCTTAGAGAAGACTCGGTACTTTAAACAAAGTTTGACAAGGTTCTTGAAAGCATAAGAGAAGTCTGAATATGTCTTAAAAGATTAACTGAAAAAAGTTAAGAGATGTCTTATAAAAGACTACCTAGAAAAGGTTCTTAGAAAGGCAACTGTCTTAGAAAAGACTGTCTGAAAGGGTTTGAAAATAGAAAGGATAGGAAGATGGGTCTTTAAAAGACTGTCTGAAAAAGGTTCCTAGAAAGGGTAAGAAGTATTTGAACATGTCTTCAAGAAGACTGCATGGATAGATTGAGAAACATCCTATAAAGGATGTGAGAGTGGTATTGACACCATCTGATATTGAGTGACCTTTGCAACGTGCCCCCAGATAATGGGCTTGCCCCATGGGCTATCCAACATCTTTGAGAGATTCTATGGATCTTGATTTGATTGCCCCATGTAAATGGGATGATGACGAGTTATGCCATGTATACACGTTAGCCATCCTAGTCATGCGTAAGAGATGTTTTTTTTTTTGACAAGCCTTTAAAAGCTACTTCATCAATCAGTAGGATTTTTAACCGTTAGCCATGCCCCATGCAACTTCTCCCTGATGTTAACATTTAAATCTATATAGACAAGTGTACTTTATGATGAAATGCAAATGCATACGTCTGTCTTGAAAGTTTGAAAACATTTTTTTTAGCAAAACAAAGTTTTTCTTTTTTTTTTTGTAAGAAAGTGATATCAACTCAAGAGTTATAGTAGACCTTAAGGAGTCGGGATACCTTTGGTAACGATATGCTTTCGAACTAACCATGCTTCAGTTAGGACTTTTATGGGTTGTAAAGTGGCCTGGTTCACGGTTTAAAGAAACAAAAGATAGAGGCTCAAAGTTTATTTGTACCCATCCCCATCTTCGTGATGTTCTCCAGTCCTATACTCAGTTAACTATGTGTTTAAGTTCCAAAAGACTTTGGGAATTGTAATATGATGGTTCAAAAACCAAAGGTTTATCTGCAAAGGCAGTCATTCTCCTTTTTTTGTAATATTTCCCTTTGTCGAAGATACATAGTAACCTTTTTCGACTTTGTTATCCCTAACTTTTTCTGAACTGTTTGTTTTAAAACTACAGTCAGCGGGATGCCCCAATTTTGCCTAAGTCTCCTTAATAGGTTTTGACTTAGCAGGCCCTTGTAATGCTTTTTCTTTTTCTTTGCTTTCCTCTGCGGATATTGACTGCCGGAATTAATGATGACGGAGAACCATCGGTGATTATGTTCAAAGGAACAACTCGGAATAATTAAATTAACTGAGCAACTACCCTACCCCAGGTTATGTATTAAGGGTTTTATTTTATATGAAGGAAAACTCCTACTTCTTTAGGCTCAAAGGGGTTGACGAGGGATTAACATCCTTATATCTCCACTATTTGGGAATTGAAACAATGCCTGTACATCGTCAACACGGTCTGTTCGAAAGCATGGTGTATGAAATTATGGTATCGTTTTCGTCATTCTCCCTCAAAAGGTGTAAAACTTTTCACAAGAGTTGAATATCACAAAGGAGAAAACCGAGTAAAAACATAGTTTTAAATATAGTGAGAACACTAGGAATGAATCAAGACAAACGTAAGCAATGCATTAATGATTGTTGTAAAGTACATAGCATATGTCATAAGACTAATGTTTAAACAAACGGAAAGAAATTGCGAATGAAAACAAAACTAATGATCTAAGAAATCCTTCTTCTAGCCACCTATGGTGTTAGACTTGCTAGGATCTTCGAACTCAATGAGCCCTTCTTCAATCAAATCTTGGATCTTGTGCTTCAATGGACCACAATCCTCTGTATCATGACCAGGACTATCTGAATGATAAGCGCACCTAGCATGATGCTTGTACCCGAGAGCGGGGTTAGCCGGAGCTGAGTAGGGAGGTAGCAGAGTTATCAGGTTCTGACTGAGCAGACGTTGCAAAGCTTGAGCCAATGGCATGTACAACGGAGTGAATGCTCGTTTCGGCTTGGACCTCCAGGTGCGCTGGCCAGCCTGTTGCTTTTGCTGATCCCTTTGTTGTGATACTGGAGTCTAATTACCCATGACTGCCCCCACAATGTTGGATTCCTTCTTTGCGTCATATGACTTCTTTGGAGGGTAGGAACCTGAGGATGCCCCTTGTATCTTCCCATTCTTGATTCCATTTTCAATTCTCTCACCAATGATTACCAGGTCCGAGAACCCTGAAGATATGCTTCCGACCATCTTGTTGTAGTATGGTCCTTGCAAGGTGCTCATAAATATGTCCACCAGTTCTTTTTCCATTAGGGGAGGTTGGACTCGAGAAGCCATTTCCCTCCACCTTTGGGCATACTCCTTGAATGATTCATCCTTCTTCTGTGACATGTTTTGTAACTGCATCCGATTGGGTGCCATGTCCAAGTTGTACTTGTATTGCTTCAAAAATGTGTTAGCTAGATCATTCCAGCTTCTGATATAGGATTTCTCCAGTTGCATATACCAGTCAATAGATGCTCCGCTTAAACTTTCTTGAAAGAAGTGTATCATCAATTTTTGATCGTGAGCATAAGCATCCATTTTTCGCACATACATGCGCAAGTGATTCCTCGGGCACGTGAGCCCTTTGTATTTCTCGAAGTCGGGAATCTTGAATTTGTGTGGGATAGTCAAGTCTGAGACCAAACTCATTTCGAAGGTATTCACGTCAAAGACATCGTATCCTTCTACCACTTTTAGTCTCTCTTCTAGCGCCTTGATTTGTTCACTACCCTTGGAGTCTTCCCTAGAGTTAGGAATAGACTGTTGTGTCTGAGGTACTTGGTCTGAGTTGTCCACCTCTTGCACTCCGTATTGTAGATCCAGGTAATCATCGTCCTTAGGGACATTGCTAGCAAGAATGCGCACTGTGCGGGTAGTCCCTTTTGTTTGTGGAGTGGGGACAAATCCTTCTTGGGAGGCCTCTCCTTTCTCTTGGAATTGGATAGCCCTTCTGACAGATCGGGCCTGAGATTTGTCCTTATCCGGGCCAAAGCCTGAAACAAATCCTAGCAGCGGGTTTTTGTCGTTAGGGATCTCATCCTGAACCAGGGTATCCCCAGACTGAACCTCTTTTGCCTTGTCTTGTTTGTTTAGGAGGGCCTTCATGAATTCTAGCATCTGAGCCATACCTCCTTTAACCTCTTCCACGCTGACCTTTAGTTGATCTACTTCCTCACGAAGGACGGCTTGATTCTGTTCCAACTGATCCATTGATTTCTTCTGCTGAAATCTTGTTTGATAGTATGGTCGGGATGTTAGGTTATCCTTCCCAATGGTCCCTTGCTCTGGAGATAGAAGAGGAATCTTCTCTTAATGTCATGAAAATGATGTGTATGCCATGCATGATATGTATGATATCCTTTTTTCTTTTTTTTTTTGAATAAATATGATGCAAGAATGCACATGATGTATGATGAATGAAAAAAGAAATAATAAAAATAATGATCAACACAATATATACATATAGCACAAATCACATAAGTTCATAGGTTCGACGTAGCGGCTCTTGGGAGCCAACCTTTTAATAGGGGGGTGTTCTAGAAGGTCTCATGGGGTCGTTCGTAGCCTCCGAGACTTTTTGTCTCTTCGGGTTTTGGAACAACTCATTTTATCCATGAGGTTCGAATTTTTGGGGTAGGTTCCCGGAGAGATCAGCTAAGTATCCAGTCCAGCCCTCCACAAAGTCAAGCTTCGTTTCGGACCTTTCCAAATACCTAACCCACTCCGCGTGGAGTTATCAGTGAGACTCGTAAGGCGATTCATGTCCCCTTTTGGTCTCAAAGTTAACTCCCACACTTAGGGTTTTAACACTACATAATATATCCAGCAGTATATAAAAATATAATAGTCAATAAAAAATATAAATATATTCACATAAGTGATCAGATATAAACATATCCTGAATAATTAAATATTTTTAAGTAAAAATAAATAAATAAACAAATTTAAAAAAATAAGAAATAAAAAATAATTACAAACCCTGAAAAAGGCGCGTTAGCCAATCCCTAAAAAGCTGCCAAACCTAAACCCTGCCAAAACCTAAAACCTATAGGAGCATAGTAATTCACCGAAATAGTTATCCCCAGCAGAGTCGCCAGCTGTAGCAACCTGCCTAAAAATTATAGATTAGAGAGTCGCCACCTATTCTACCAAGGCGAATAGGAAACCTTACGTAGTTGAGAGATCGGGGTAAGATACTATATTCAGGTCGAGGGAAGGTGTTAGGCACCCTCAACCCTTTCCTATTGGCTTTGAATCTAAGGTAAAGGTTTGTGGCTAAAATTATTGAAGTTTATAGGTAATGAAATGAATAAGGGGAAAATTGAGATTTTAGGGGAGGGGACTCGCCTTGTTGCCAAGTGCCTACGTATCTCCTTAGGGAGAATCAGAGTCAACGTAGTTCGGGCGACGGGTTGTACGCCCTTAAGGTTTGAAATTTGATTTGAAGGTTTGAAGGCTTTGAATAGCCTATCGTAGATAAAAATCTGTATTTTGAACTTGAAGTTTGAAAGATGTTTGAAAAGTGTTTTGAAGTTGTTTTAGATGTTCTGGGCGTACAACCCTGGTTTGGCACAATTAACCGCAATGATCAATAGGTTTGATCACCATAGTTAAAAGATTAGGGGTTTTGCACCATTACCAATTCAAATCGATTGATTCGATTATCACTAGTAATGAATTCATGTGTTTTTATTATTTTTATGAATTTTATTTTGTACCGTTATCCCTCATAATCGATTAACACGATTACAAATAATAATAAATTAAATTTAGAACAAGGGAGGATTAATCATCACAATCAATAAGATAATTGCAACCATTTAATCGAATATAATTTGATTTGTATTTTATTTAAATTAAAAAAAACATTTTAATTAAAATCATTATTGCCCATAGCGATTAATCGATTTAATCGGCGCGAACAATAAATTGTATTTTTAATATAAATATCATATAATAATTTATTTATAAAAAATAATAATTATTATATAAATAAATATACCAAAAAGCATTTTAATTTAAATGAATAATAGAAATTATTTAAATTATTAGGATTTTGGTTGAATGTGATCATCATTAAGGTGCATGGTACAGGGACTAAATTCTGGACGCTGATCTTAGCTGAGTGGGAATCCTATGGTTTAGATCAGAGGGTGTATGGTAGGATACGTCGCCTAGGCACACAGGATCCAGTTCAGAACATCTGAAAAAATATATGTGTGGGAGCAGGGTTTCGAACCCAAGCCCCTCTATGCAAACACATATCATGACCAACCCAACTAGCGCGCGCAAGTGTTTGAAACACGCTTCCAACATATCATAAGCGAAATAACATGGATAATGGAATTTCTGAGCGCGAAATTCAAATGAACCAGTGGCATGATGCCACGCCATCTTCTTCTCCACCAGACCTATGATTTTCTGCAAAATCAGCTACGATTTAGCTACGAATTTGCAGCGGATCTGCTTCGTAGCCAATGAACATGAAAAATAGCGAATGGAGCATGCATTGACATAAATATTTCGCGACCCCTCCAACACTGTCGTCTAGACCATACGAGTCTAACCCTACCCTTAATTCGTTCCAATTTTACTTCTAACACAAACCCCCAAATCAAACCCTAAAAACTCGATGAGGACGTTAATGGCAGAACGAGTTTTAACCACCCAACCTTCAATCTATCAACCCAGAATCATTCATAACAAACAAAAAAAGCCTAACATGCAAACAATTTAACATATGAATGTCCAAATCATGCCATTCGATCGAAAGTCTAAAACCACTTACCTTGGTTAATTGGAGGCTGTTCTGGAGGTGTTGACGATGCGTGAGTATCCCAATAGCTTCAGTGAACGTCAATGAACGTGTTGCAACCCTTAGAAACCTTTGACAATCTCTAATTCCCCAAATCCGAATTCACCTTTCTTTGTGAATTTTTGAGTTCTTGCTAGTTCTTTTGTGGCCAGAGTTGCGTCCCCTATTCCATTGGCTTGTGTTTAGTACTTATAGAAGAACATAATTAGGTTAAAAAACAATGCCCAAGGTCCTTGAATCCAATCTTTCCAAGTTTGTGGAAATTGACTTTTTCTTTGAATATAATCTTTCTATTTTGGCCAAAACCTCACTTATTCTTTCTCAATCCAATTGTCACGAAAATTGCCATATATTTTGTCATTAATATTAATTGGAAATCACCAAAATATATTTTCCAATAAAATATTTGATTTTCTTTTAATTAATTTATTTTAAATCATTAAAAAATGAAATAAAATTATATATTAATTAAATAGAAAGTAAAATTTGTGGCATGGGGTTTGGGTAACTTGTGGATCAAGTTTGAGTTGTAAAACATAGGCCCATTTGTAAAATTTCTCAATTTGAAACTTCTTTTTTCACATTTGGTCCTCAAAAATCACCCGACTTTGATCGATCATATCTCACTCAATTTTTAAGCTATGAGGGAGTTCTAATACTTTTTGGAAACCTCAAGAGGTCCTCTACAAGCCACTTTGGAACATATTTTTCATCTGGGGCTTTTATCTTGATCATATCCCCTTTGACAAAAAACTGCTTTTGGAGGATGCCTGAAAAGGACCTGTAATCTTTTGCACTGTATCTCTCAAATGAATCATTTCTAGCCCTGGCTTTTGAGAGACAAATTTGTAGATAATCCAATTTCCTTCAACATAGGCTTTGAGTGGGGAATTTTTGATGTTCCATGTGAAAGTTATGCCCAGTCAAAGTTGGGTTGACTTTCTCCTAAGAAACCCTAATTTGAACCTTTTTGTATTTGTTCATCTCTGAGTTTCTATTAATGGAATCATGATCAATCCTTGATCAAATGATAGTTATACTTCACATACTTGATGTTGACCAAAATTGGGAGGCTTTGACTATGCTTTGATTATGGTTGACTTTTTAGGTCAAACCAGTTGACTGTGGATCATCTGGACTTTGGAGTGAGTGATCTTTGGGACTGAACCTTGAGCTTTGCATTATTGTGAATGGAATATGGGAGGGCAAATTTTGGGGTATGACAATAAGGAAAAACAAAAGTCTACATGCAATAATTATGAATCACTTTCTTTCCAAATTTTCCAATTAAAGAGAGTTCTTGAAAGATATGAAAAATGACAAATTGGTTTGGAGGGTGTCCTTAGTCAACAAATATATTCTAATGATAAAAGTGGGCTTGGTTATTTAAAGTTCTCAAAACCAAGTTATAACAAAACTGTTTTTGTTAAGGCTAGTGACCAAACATTCCAAGAGAAAGTTAACAAGCCTAAAGTGGTTCATCATCATCCTAAGAAGATATTTCCTAAAAATAAATCCTATGTTCCTAGATATAAGAGTGATTTTGTTCCTACATGTTTTTATTGTGGTATACGTGGCCATACATCTAATGCTTGCTATGTTAGAAATTTTAGTGTGGCAAGTGGTCATTATGTGTGGGTTAAGAAAGGAACTAACTATGATGGACCCAAAGCACACTGGGTACCAAATCAAACTTAATTTGTTTTGTAGGTTTGATTGAGGACCACTTAAAATCTATGGTGTTTTTGATAAGTGGTGGTTCTAAGCATTTGATGGGGACATAAACTAAATTTCAAATCTAGTTTTTAAAGTTCAAGGATTATTTCATATGGGGATACCTTAAAGGAATAATTCTTGGCATTGACAAAATTGGAGTACTAACTTTCACATTCATTTGAAGATGTACTTGATGTTGAAAGACTAAAGAAAAATCTTATAAGAAAAAGCTAACTTTGTGACAAAGGCTTCAAAATCATATTCATCAAAGATGAATGTTTTGATGAAGTTATTTATGAGGTAAAACTCATAGGTAAAAATTGTTTTTATCTTCATAAATTTCTCTACATTTTTAAAAGTTTTTTCCCATCCTTTTTGCTAATGACAAAAGGGGAGAAGATATCTATGTGTATATGTGTATGCTTGTCTCTAACTATTGAAGCCCAAAAGAAAGATGTGAAATCTATATGAATCAAGGGAGAGCTTTGATCAAGCAGGAGTTATCAAATATAGGGGGAACATTAACATAAGAGATTCAAGTTTTTAAGAGATCCAAGAACTTCAAATTTCAATGATTTGTCATCATCAAAAAAGGGGAGAATGTAAAGTCAAGACTCTCCATCTATTTTATTTTGATTAAGACAAAGTAATAATCAAATGATCATGACAAAGGTATGGAAAAAGTCTCAAGTACATTTAATCAAACCAAGTACTCAAAATTCATCATGTGTGAAAGCTAGCATCAAAGAATTCAAGCATTATATTTTGAAGAATAACATTGATCTTGATTTGTTGATTTATAAGCATGCAATTTATATTAATAACTTAGTGCTCAATATTCTCCTAAATATTTACTTCCATACATGGTCCTTTTGGTTAAAATATCAATCTTTTCATAAATTTCAAATCAAAGTTGTTTGCTGTCAGGAAACAGATTTCCTGTATTTAGAAACAAATTTCCTAAACTGGAAACAGATTCCCTGTTTTTGGAAACATATTTCCTGAACTATTTTTTAACATGGAAATCGATTTCCAATATGGTTAAATCGATTTCCAGTGTCAATTTTTGAATTATAGACACAACGCTTCAGGGAAACTGATTTCCTATAATGGTAAATCGATTTCCAGCGTACTAGAGTCAAAATACATTATGTTTCAAATCTGAACGTGAACCATTTTATGTCCATCAATCTTTGCACCTTTTCATTGAATCATACTCATTCCTAGGGGTGTTAAGACACCATATATACTCTATATTTTCAAATTTGAATCTCACCTCTTTCATAACAATTTACCATCATTTGTTCTCACAAATTTTCATACAAGTGTTTTGCTTACTTGAACTTTCATTGAAACTTTTTCTACACATTGTTCCATACAAACTCAGAAAAGTTTCTCATTCATATAAAACACTTGAGCACTATTATATCATTGTAAAGTGTCTTGCTTGAAAGAGAAGATCAATCCTAGTGATTGATATATGTTCATCAACATTACTACTTAAAAATATTTGGTTATTATTGACTTGCTATCCAGGATTGTTGGAAGCAAGGGTTGTTGATTAGTGAAAGGATTGTTCTCATAATCAAGAGTAAAATCAAGTTAGTAAATTCAAGAGGATTGTTCTTGGTGGTTGAAATCTTGTTGTCCAGGATTATTGGAAACAAGTGAGTCATTAAGGGAGGATTGTTCTCTTAGTGTACTTAGTGAAAATCCAAAAGGATTGTTCTTGGTGTTTGGTTTGTCTAGTGTAAGTCACAAACTATAGTAAAATCTCTTTCATATTGAAAGGGGACTGGAGTACTCTCAGATTGTGAGGGGGACCAATATACATCATTGTGTTCTTTACTTTTCCGCATTTACCGTTTTCATCACCAATCGAAAACCAGAAAAGAAAGAAACATATGTATCAACTTTTGCACCAAACCAGAAAAATAAGTAAAAGTATTCTAAAGTCCTAATTCACCCCCGCTTAGGGGGTTGATGTTTTATAAAACAGTGATAAGTTGGTACCCGAACTAGTAGAATTACCGTTTCAGCTTATTTTATAATCACTTAATTTAATCGCTTATTTTGTCTAAAATTCCTAAATCGAATCTTAAAACCCCCCAATCAAAACTACAATTGATTGATAATATTACAAGAATTCTTGTGAGAACGATATCCAAGTTGCCGTTACCGTTACACTATATTTGCAAAAGTTACTCATTTTTTATCCGTGTGCGACAGCGGATCAAATTGGCACCGTTATCGGGGATTCTTGTCATTATTAACTGATATTAGAGTCGTAGGTTTAGTGTTCCCGCTTTAAGGCCGTAGTTTCCTCATGGTTTTGGCCAAATCCGCGTTTAGAGTCGAAAAATTCGATTTTTGGAAAAATTGTATCCGATTGTAAATAATTGATGTTTAGAATTGATGTTTTACTGTTTAGAATTTGATCCAATGATCCAAGGGTCCATAATCATCTATGCACAGTGCATAGATTTTTATATATGCACGGTAACTGCACCCGAAGCAGAAGAGTAAGGGATTTCGACCTCAAATCTTCAAATTCCTCTTTTTTCTATTTTTAATTAATTTTTTACTGTTTTTGCTGTTTCGAAAAAATCCAAAAAATTTTCCATAATTATTATTTCGTCTGATTAGATGAAATTATGTGTTTTTATAATTTTAATTTAATCTTTTATCTTCTTTCTATTTGTTTATGCCTGTTTTATAATTTTATAAATTTATGGTGTTTCTGTTTTGTTGATAACATGGCTGAACAAAGAACTTTCAGGCAGTTGGCTGCCTGTGATGCAAACTATAATGGTTTATGCATTGAGTATCCTGATGTTGATGTACCTTTTGAATTTAAATCTGGTTTAATACTTTAGTTGCCTAGGTTTAATGGTTTTGCATGTGAGGATCCGCATAACCATTTGAATGAATTCTAGGTTGTGTGCTTTGCACCTTTCGAACCTTCACTAGAGGATATTGTCAAACAAATAGATGCAAATAATCTTCAGTATCAACAACAAATAGATTCTACTCTTCAGACTTTGCAAACATAGATTGGACAGCTTCCCACTTTGATGAATGCCATGCAGCAAGCTCGAGGATCAAACCAACAACCCTTGGAAGAGCAGTCTGTTTTTCAAATAGAGTTGCTTTCTGAAAAATGTTGATGATACTTGTAATGATTTGCTTGCATATGATTTTCCATCCCTGTCTGATTTTGATGATGTTTACTCATGTTCTAATTGTACTGACACTAACATTTATGTTGTATGTGCTGAGATTGATGCTGCCTTACAGGGTAACATATTTACTACAGGTGAAGTTCTTATCGATGAAGCTGTTCATGCAGTTGATACTCTTGACATCCCGGCTTCCCCAAGCACTCCTTCCATTGAGAAACCACCTTCCCCCGAGCTGAAGCAACTTCCTGAAAATTTTAAATACACTTATTTAGAGAGTAATGAAAAACTCCCGGTTGTAATTTCTTCTAATCTTGATTTTGGTCAAGAAAATAAGTTTTTGCAGGTTTTAAAGAAGCATAAGAAGGTGATTGGGCGGAATTTGACCGAAATTCTCGATATTAGCCCATCTATGAATATGCATAGGGTTTCAATTGAAGGGGAAGATGAAACAAAAGTAGTGGGGCAGCCCCTCAATCTTTTGATCTCTGATGTTGTGGAAAATAAGATCACGTGCCCATTCGAAACTTTTACTTATCGAAGGTTCTTCTTTGATCCTGGAATAAAAGGCAAAGGCACTAACAAATATTTTAAGTTGACTGGACATTACCCAAAGCTACTCCATGAGATCCCCACTTTGGAAGAAGAAAATGTAGAATAACTTTGCAGTCGGCACCATCTCACACCTGCTCTACGTAAGGAAGCCGATGAAAATAAGTGAGTGATCCAAGTTTTTTTTGAAAAAAAGAAAGAAAGAATAGGAATTCACCTTCTAAGTTTGGTGACCCATACTTGGTCATTTAACTCAATGGTTGTAGAACCTACAAAACAAAAATTATTTCAAGACCTGTTGTTAGTTGGTTCAGAGGTTTCTAGTGCTGAACTTGGTAGGGTGGATTACGGTCCGATCCCCCGTAACTACAATTGGGTAAGTAAAGGGTTATACCACTTAGGTACCAGAACCCCATGCAAAAAGGACAGAGTTACTAACTGGTCGCCTTACTATGAGTGTGTGGAGATAATGGACTTAATGTGATTGCACCAGAATGAAAGAGAGGAGGATAAGTAAGTTAGGCTTAGGCATAATAACATGATTCATATTGATTTGTATATGTAGGAGACGTAGGACAGCACAATTGCGGAGTAGTGTTCTTACAATATCCTTAGTGTGCAAGATTAGTACCTATCAATGCAATCTTAACCGAAGAAGAGTTTGTAGCCTGAAATGCGTAACTGATGCTGTGTGTTTTTTGTATTTGATTTTATTTTGCTCGGAGTGCAAAAGTTCAAGTGTTAGGGAATTTCATCAGTGCATTTTGATGCACGTTCCTTTATATTTATACTTAGGCATTTCTTTGGTTTTCTTTGCTTATTTTTATATTTTATAATGTTTTTCTAATTTAGTTTACTTTTGGTTTAATTTCATTTTCGCACTTTATTTTCAGCATTAACAGTTTGCACTAAAACAATCATAACTAGAGCTCTATGAATTCGATTGACGCGTTCTACTAATCGCTGGAAAGCTAAGAGAAAGAGCTGCAACTTTTGTGTTGGAGTCAAATTCAGATTCGCGACGCATATTTTCCAGAATTTCGTATGAAGCTGCAACATTAGTTTTATTTAGTTTTGGGTCGTTAGTTTTGGGTCTGAGTTATGTTTGTATGACCTAGTTGGGTTATGACCCGAATTCTTGTTTCTCCCATTTATTTAGGGCTTGCCGTACCGTTCATTTTCTCACTTTTTACTTTCCACGAAATAATCTTGAAAGCTTTGTACAAATGACGAGGAACTAATACCCGAAGGCAATTTCTGCTGGTTACGGTTTCCAATACTTTAATTCAATTTCTTTTCCCTTTCAATATTAATCTATATGCCTTGTTTGCTTAATTCGAGTTATATAGAATATTATTAATTTATACCGATTGATTGATGTTCCTTTACCTTTATCGTATTTTATCGTTGTTTAATCGTTAAACTGCGAAAGTTAGAATAACTTTTGCTTAATTCGTGATTGTGCTGATCCGTTTGCTTAATTCGAAAATAGGAATGAAATCTTATAATATCAAGTTCGCTTGTATTTGGTATTGTAATCGGTAAGGGAATAGAATCCGCTTAGGGGATTGATGTTTTATAAACCAGTGATAAGTTGGTACCCGAACTAGTAGAATTACTGTTTCAGCTTATTTTATAATCACTTAATTTAATCGCTTATTTTGTTTAAAAGTTCTAAATCGAATCTTAAAACCCCTCAATCAAAACTTCAATTGGTTGATAATATTATAAGAATTCTTGTGAGAACGATATCCGAGTTGTTGTTACCGTTACACTATATTTTCAAAAGTTACTCGTTTTTTATCCGTGCGTGACAGCGGATCAGAGGACGAAATCAAACTTCAAAAATACTACTTTCTACTTCAAAGAATTTCTAGACAATTTTCTAGGAATGAAGATGTATAAAACTTTTAAGCTCAATCAAACTTAACTAAATCAGATCACAGACCCATAAACTGTGTTAATAGACGTGACTTATTCTCACCTCCACTCAAACCTCATTATATCCTCTATATAATAGACAAATGAAATGTGACTCCAAAGCTAATGTGGTTAAGAGTTAGAATCTAACCACCATGTCACGTGCTTCGAACTAATCACGGTGAAAGAGCTAGAAAAACATTTTTTTTTAAAATTTGAAAATTGCAACAAAAAGCGAGACAAAAATATTCAAATAAAATTTATTGAATAAAGAATAAAATTTAATAATTTTATTGGCCAAAGGGATAATAGATTAAAGGACGGTGCATGTAGAGACCAACGTGGGAAATGCTAGAATTGCAGTACCCTCTGCATAAACGGACCATAATTTGTTTGCCTAATTGTGGTGCATCTTTAATCACTTACCTATTTGGTTAATAAAATCAAGATAATAAAAGAGAGAAAGATATCATATTCATAAATACTTTCCAAATTATTTAATTTCTTTTCGAAAGGGTCATCATCTATAATTGTGTTTGCTTTCTATTTTCTACAGTAACTTCTAAAATAAAAATCATGTTCTGTTTATCATTAATGGTCTTTCTTCTACAATTATCAATTGGAAGGGTTTAAGATTATATTAATTAACAATTTAGAACTTCCATAAAAAAAAATTAACAATTTAGAACACACATATTTTACTAGAATGCCATAATTGGAGATTAAAAAAAATTATTATATGGGGTAAAATTGTAATCTACATAGATAAATAAGTTATGTAAGCTTCGAGGAAGTTGCTGAAAGAAAAACTAAATATGTCAACCAAAATATCATTTTTCTCCATTATTACACTTAATCATTTTTCTCTAATATTGTAAATAATTCTTTAATAATTTAGCTTTTTAATTTGATAAATTTAGGCTTGTATATAATTTTTAAAACAAAGAGTTTTATTTACTAATCTGCAAGTTCTGTTTAAATTAATTGACTTGGTTAAAGGTTGAAGTAAATATATTTCATAACATTTCAATAAATCTAATTTTAACTTTTAATTTTATATATATCCAAAAATGAAGCTGGGGTAGTCCGTAGTTGTAATCTCCATAACATGACAGTTTTCGTAACCTCACTCACAAAAAGTCAAAGTTTGCATATTAGGAAATAAATTGATTGATGAAAGTAGTATTAGGAACTATACACCATTATAATTCTTAAATTTTTTTACAAAATATAGTTTCAGAAATATGATGTCGAAATCTCTAGCTAACAAATTTTCAGCTAACAAATTTGTAAAAAAAATATAGTTTCAGAATCTTGGAACATCAATATTATTTCGAAATCTTCGGCTAACAAATTTCTCTCAATAAATGTTTGTTTTGAAAGATAAGTAGAAATAGGCATTTCTTGATACTTTTAGATTTTGACCTCTCAAAACCCTTGTGTTCCAAGATTCTGAGTGACGTCATAGTCATTATGACATTTCTTTCAAAACGTCTTCTCAAAACCATGTGCCATTATGTCTGATCATTACTCCTAAGAACTAGGAGTGAGGCCATTAACTGCAAAAGCGTCTAGCGAACCAATCGTCTCTAGACACGTGCCCCACTAACTCCATTAATAAATTAATTAGTAATTTGAAGGGGCTATTTTCTAACCCTGTAAATAGTGAGTTCAGTTACTTGTGTAATTTTTCCGTTTCCTTTGCAATCACACTCTTTGTTTACTTTCTGAAGAACGCTAACCTCTTCAACCTTTTCTTCATCTTCTTCAAACAAACTCTCTTAATCAATGGCTTCCTCAATTGAACATACCCAGCAAACGCAAATCACGGAAGCTTCTCAACCTGTTCTAGAGCTTCAACATCCAGTACTTTTTGGGAATCAAGAGTACATACCAGAACCTTACTTGGAAGAGACGCACACCATTTATGCTTCTCAGGTAATAATCCCTTACAAAGTTTCTGGAAAGACTCGTGCATTAATGGGTCCTCTACTTGGTCTTGATGCTCATTTACAGGCTAACTTTTTCCCTGCTTACTATAAAACTAGGCCTCTAGTTAGTAAGAGTAAATTAGATGATAAGGGTAAACTGCTCTTTGTTGAGAACACAGATGCTGCAAGTTCTTCAACTGGGACTTCTATAGCCCAAGAGGCCATTTGGTTAGAGTACCTGACTAATACTCTTAGGGTATTTAGGGCCATTCCTCTAGAAAAAGATCCTAAACCTTACTACGTCTGGTTAGCTAAGGTCAAATCAAAGAAAGCCCCCTTCTGGAAGGAATTGGGGATTTATGACTTGATCTAGTTGTCGAAAACTGGGTTAGAGTATAACCAAACTATTATGGTAGCGTCTTTATATTTCTGGGATGCATCTCACAACACCTATCATCTCCCATGTGGGATGATTACCCCTACCCTCTTCGATATAGCTGCTATCACTGGGCTTCGGCCAACGGGAGCAGAATTCGATCCTAACTACATGGATACTGACACCATTAAGTTTGGAGAAAGTAAAGCCACCTATACCACTTTTATAACGAAACATCACATTAAGGATAGTGATGAAGGAACTGACGAAGAGCACATTGCCTTCTTAGTACTCTGGCTGTCGAGATGTGTTTTCTGCTCGAGGTCTCTGCAAGTGGCAAAAAGGTATCTTTGCATGGCCAATCAACTTAATGCTGGCATGAAGTTGGATCTGAGCCAGATGATTCTAGGGTACCATTACGAGTGCCTGGGCGAGTCTATTGATTTCTTTAGAGCATATGAAGCTTGGACTTCTCTGCTTTTCACTGAGCCCTTTTGGTTACTAAAATTATGGCTTAATGCAACTTTCAAAGATGTCCTCCCAAAGAAGGGATTAGTTGACGAAGATGACACAACTTTCAAGAACCGGACGGTCGAAGGGATGAGCCTAGCCTACTTAACTCCCCAAGAAGAAGAAGGTCAACTGCCAGAGGCGTTTCGAGCCTATATAATGATGTTTGCTAAACGTTATCGTTTTAGCCCTTCAATGGCTCCATTTGACAAAAGGAAAGTAGGCCCGGAATGGTATACACGAGAATTTCCTGCTTCTTCTCCAGATCAACATGCTAAATCAATGGCCATTTGGGAGGCCTTTTAAACTCCTAAAATACTCTACCATCTACTGCGAATTACGAAGAGCCACTATGGCCTTCTTAGCTACCAACCCAATCTTGTTTCGAGACAGTTTGGGCTTGTTCAACTTAAACCCAAATTTTTGTATAACAAGAAGACTCATATGAGTTTGCACACCATGTATTCGACCGAAGAGAGCTTCGAATAAAAAACTGCCAGATACATTGGTGTCACCTCCCTTACTCCCATCTGTTTTGAACCTTCATTCTACACCACCGTGGAATTTCATAAATGGTGGGCTGACTACTACAACCAACAAATCTTTGATGTTGTTAGTCTTTTGCACGAACTGACTGAGGCTTTTGCTTCTACGATGTCAAAATGTCACAAGCCCAATCCAGATCAAAAGTCGAGTATCCCTTTTCAAAAGAGAAGCTACTCTCAAGTTCTGACAAACGAGAATTTGACTCTCACAAGATAATGATTCTATGCTTCTCATTAAGTAGTTTTAGAACCACAAATCTGAATCATTACTAGAGAAGATGAAGACAAGTTGATCTCTTCCAAGCTTACTACTTCAAAATCAGAAGTACATTATCTGAAGATAAGATCAAGAGCTTAGTCAAAAATAAAATATTACAACATTACATTATAAATTCTACTATGATCCAGTACGCGTACTATTTTACAGAAGGTGTCTCCCACCAACTCACAATGTATCAAGCTGCAAGATAAAAAGAAGTACTATCTACAATAATGCTTGATTCTATCCGTTGGAAGCCAAAAGACCTCCTTATCCTTCAACGTCTCTTTTGAGAACTAAAAAAAGAAGATCAAATCATGTAACAAAGATTGACGACATTGGAGACGCCTATGTTATTCATATGACATCTATTAATTCAAACAAATATGATGTAGCTTTTGATGATATTACCATAGACGTCAAAGTTGATGTTCATACTTCTATAACGACTTTTGTCGTTGTAGGTATTAATTTTGATTTGGTTTGAATGGAACTCAACCAACACAGATAAACAAGAACAGAAGGATCAGCAACGAAGACAATGCTTAGTAGTTGATGTTAAGAAGTATATGTCAAAAGGAGAAGTTGAAGCACATGCTAATAAAAAATGCTACTAGGAAAATTAGTTGATGCTAATGCCTAACTTGAAATGCAGAAGCTGATTAAAAGATGAAGAAGAAGATTCTACAAGATGCTACTAAACTACAATCATATACATCTTGATAGAAATTAGAAGAAGCAAGGAGTTGTTGCTCAAAACTTGCTCAACAAAGAAGATGAAGAAGAAGACCGCTACAAGATGCTACCCAACCTCTTACTATATACTACTTTGTAGGACAATGTAATGAACACAAGAGTTATTGCTCGTATTGTGTTTTTTGTCTAGGTATCTTCATGTAAGTTATTTTAACACATGGATTGTTGCTCAGAAATATGTTAAACAATATGTGCTTAGTTTAGTGTTTACATCCAGGTTGTGTAGAAGCATTATATTGTAAGTAAACCTTTATCAAATAGTTGTTTGATTGTTTCTTGAGAGACCGAGTGAAGGTCAAAAGCTCGAGAAGACAATGGTTGCAGTCATTGTGGAAATCCTTATAAGAGGCCAAGTTGGTCAGATCTTATTGGGTCAGTGCTAGTCATATCTTAAAGAGGATCAAGTGAAGATCAGACTCTTGTGAGAATTGATGACAGATATTACTGTAAAATCGGATGAACATATCATTGTTGGTCAGTGACAAGCGGTTGCTTGTGTAGAGGTCAGTGATTATTATATTTGTTAAGTCAGATCATTGAACAAGTCATTGGTTGCCAACACCGGCGGTTGCCCATGCAAGGTAGTTAGTCACTTGTTGTTGCTTGTGCATTGTACTGTGAGTCACTGGCGGTTGCCTGTGCAAGGTTGTTAGTCGTCTGTTGTTGCTTGTACATTGTACTGTGAGTCACTAGTAGTTTCCCGTGCAATTGTAATCAGTTTGGCTATAGTTGATTAAGAACTTGGATAAGGCAAAATCACCTTGGAAGAGTGGACTGGATTAGCTTGAGAATTTCTCAAATGAACCAGGATATATCTGGTGTTATTTACTTCTGTTTATTTTCTTCAACTTATCAGAAGCTCTATGAAGACTCTAGTTTCGAAGAAGATTGAATACTTCTAAGAAACGCTAAGCTTCTAAAAAGTAAGAGCTTAATGCTTCTGATAAACAAGCGACTAATTAGGCTTCCACGTAAGTTTTAAGAAAGGGAAATTATTGAAACCCAATTCAACCCCCCCTTTCTTGTGTATTTCTCAACCTTCAACAACCACATTGTCAGAAAGACTTTCGTTACGAGGAACCGATCCCTTAATTGAACCATCGGCTCTGATACCACTATTGGATCATCATGAGGAGCATTCACATTGGGTCAATAACAATACACAATGAAAGAGACACCACATATTCACCCATTACCTTAATGTGATAGTTGTGTGAATCATCTCACTTATATAGTGCTCAACCTCTACTTTTCTAAACAATGTGGGACTAACGACTCACACTTGTGCACAACTAATAGCCACTATTATATTATGTTAATATGTTTAAGAATTATAATGGTATATAAAATATGCAAACTTAACTTTTTGTAATGAGGTAAAGAAATCTTTCATTCTAACTCCAGCCTCATTTTGGATTTAGTGAAATGGTATAAAATATACTTAATTCAATCTTTAACAAAGCCTAATTTTAGATTTCGTGAAATGTTATAAAATATACTTACTTCAAAGTCAATTAATTAGACAGAACCTACAAAATAGTAAATAAAATTTATTGTTTTAAAATCCATTGCTCTTTCCTCAGATCAATGCAAATTTCTATGACATACTTGAAATAAGTGAAAAGCAATTTTTTTATATTAATTAATAACCCTAATTTTAATAGAACAAACCTTATTAACGCAGATGAACAAAATCTTTGTCAAATTATATCTTTGGTAAAATTATTTATAAAATTATTTATCTTTCAAAGGATAATTTTAAACCGGTGAAAAAGTTGAGTAAATATAAAATAATTTGACTTTGTTTATTTTTGCTGAGAAAATTTCTATGAATCATGGTTTTGGGCATTGTTTTAATAGCTTTTTTTTATTTGGAGTTTTTCTAATTGTTTTATCTTTTTGTGTGTGTATATTGATTGAGTTTTCTAATAAACACTTATGTCTGTTCAGTGTGATAGTGAAAAGTGAAATTGAGTTGTGTGTAGAAATTAAGTAGCTTAGGGATATCATTTGGTAAAATATACGTAAGAAATTAATTTACCCTAAAAAAGTTTTGGAAACTTATTGGTTTTCAAAATCTCAGAGCAAATGAAAAAACTTACATTAAATAAAAAGAGGCAATTCTTCTTGAAAATATTGAAAAAATATTTTTCTTTTAAAGGATTACGTGAAAAAGTTGTTTTCTCATTATTTGACATGAATTAGCTTATGACAAAAGGAATATGAAAAGGAATCACGTAGTTACTGAAATAAGACAAATAAGACAAGAAAAGAAGCGGGAGAAACATGTGAGATGATGTAAATTGAAACTTATATGGTAAAGAATAAATAACACGGCAAACTAAAAAAAGAGCTCATAAGAGTGAATAATAAATATTGATAATGACTTAAAATGTTTTTTTTGGGATCACTTAATGACTTAAAATGTTATATTATTATTAATGCATTCTTTTCTCAAAACAAAAAGTGAGTATATTTGGTAGTAATTCACATTATTTGTTGCCAACAACAAACAAACTAACAAATTGATTTGCTTAAACACAAAAACTATCCTACGTGAACTAGTAAATTAAAAACCCACATTCATTGGTTTGATATATACTGTGTGAGTTCATTATAAAACTTTTTCTATATCTATTTAGAAAGAAGAAATAAGAATTTTTTTCTATATCTATTTAGAAAGAAGAAATAAGATTTTTTTTAATGAGTTGAATAATAAAATATTTTAAAATAAAAATTAAAAGAATATTGTGATATTGTGAAGCTCCCCCTATAAATAGATGGATAAATAAGTTTTATAATCACAAATACGAATATCAAAATGAAGCTCTTAATCATTTTGTTGATGGTGGTTTCCTTTTTACAAACACGGGTAGGCTCCTTTGACCATTACATGTTAGCTGAAGTATGGCCGGCAGGGTTTTGTCAGACTCATACCTGTATAAAAAAGGTCAACAAATTTATAATACATGGCCTATGGCCACAGACTAAACCAGCTGTGGATCCATCTCACTGCCCAGAAACTTCTGAATTAAAGGTAGGTTATATAAAAGTTTTACACTTTAATATTTATTATTTTTTAATATATAACATGATTATTTATTTATTTAATTTGTTTATCAGCTTGATGGTTCATTGGTGAGGAAGCTTCATGTTGATTGGCAATCTTTAACAAACACGAAAGACGAAGTGTTTTGGAAAGCGGAGTGGGATAAACATGGATCTTGCTCCATGTTGGAACAAAATAAGTACTTTGAAATCGCATCAACAGTTTATCGTAAACATAGTATCAGAGATATACTTAAAGCAAAGAATATAGGAGATAAGTTTATTGCGGAATCCTTATCGAAACAAGTATTTGAGAAGGCTATTAAAGATGGCATTGGCAGTAAACCGCAACTTTACTGTGACACTCAACATAATTTAGTAGAAGTAAGACTTTGTTTGGATAAAAATGACCCTTATGATTTTAAGGACTGTTCTGCTGCTTCTGCATCCTGTCCAGATAAGGGTATAATATTCCAATATTCATATACCCCGCATGGTGTTATGACCCATGATGACCCTATGGACTCTGAAGAAAAGCAATTGCCAAGGGTCATGCCCCCTCTCTAATATACAGACGCAGCAGCAATAGTATGTCACATTTCCATATTCATATTCGTGGTTGAGATAGATATGCATGAATCATCATGAGTCATGTAATCACTTCTTCCTTTTAAATAAATGGAAATTTATTTTACTTATGTCTTTCACTCAAACGCTACCATTAGCATTTTTTTATTTACTAATTTGCATCTTCTGTGTAAATTCCATTGACTTGGTTTAAGATTCAACTAAATTTGATTTTAACTTTTGAATTTTTTATATCCGAAACTATATACTCACTTTTCATAACATCACTAACAAAAAGTCAAAGTTTACAGATTTTATATACCATTATTATTCTTTAACAAAATATGTTTTTTTTTTCAGTTTCATTATTATGATTAACAGATGAAAGACTATGCTTAAGAAAATGCTGAGAAACTTCGTTTAAATAATAACCATTTATGCAACATATTATAAAATAGTTTGCTTTCCTAGGAATTGTTAAAAATTATTTATCTAATTTCTAAATATAAATTAAAAAATTTATTAAAATGAATTGACTATTTCTATCAGTAACATCTAATGAAGTGAGGTATACCTTGTTGGTGAATTTGAAAATATTCACTGTTACATTTAGAGAATGGTGACAATTTGTTAACATTAAAAGTGAGATTTACTATTATTCACTAACACACTGAGTAGGCATCAGTGTCTATTAGAAAAACCAGTTAATATACACACCAAAAGATAATTAGAAAAACTCAAAATAAGAGAAAGATATTAAAATAATGCCAAAACCATGATTCATAGAATTCTCAGCAAAAATAAGCAAATTCAAATCATTATATATTTATTCAATTTCTTCACCAGTTTAAAATTATCCTTTGAAAGATAAAATAATATTATAAATAATTTTACCAAAGATATAATTTCACAAAGATTTTGTTCATTTACTTTAATATGGTTTGCTCTATTAAAATTAGAGTTATTAATTATTATAAAAAAAATTGTTTTTCACTTATTTCAAGAATGTCATAGAAATTTTCCCTGATTTAAGGAAAAAACAATGAATTTTAAAACAATGAATTTTATTTATTATTTTACAGGTTCTGTGTAAATTAATTGACATGGTTAAAGGTTGAAGTAAATGTATTTGATAACATTTCACTAAATCTAAAATTAGGCTCAAGTTAAAATGACAGATTTCGTAATCTCACTACAAAAGAGTCAAAGTTTACCCATTTTATATACCATTATATTTTTAAAAATATTAAGATAATAGTAGTTCCTATGTCTAGTTTTTCAGTTTCAAAATTATGATTAAACAGATGAATGGCTATGCTTAAAAAATGTAGAGAAATTTACCTATTTACGCAATTTATTAAAAAATATCCAATTATTTTTATTTTAAAATCGGGCCTAATAGCGACCCTTGTATGGTTATAGCCCACCGGAATACTAAAAAATTTGAAAGGGGTAATAATGTTAACTCCATACTATTATTTACCCTTGAAAAAAATATTTCTCAAGCCCAAACAAATTTAAAACCACTTAGTAAGGTTTGAATTGCCGACAAATAATGCTATGAGACGACTCCGACAATGATGGTATTATCCACAAAATGAAGAATATTGTAATCCGTCAAGTTATTAATTTTGAAACCTTTAAAAAGCCCATAATCAAAGGTTGATCCCATCATCCCAATTGACCCGAACGCTAAAATTGAAAAGAGAAAAAGGCGAGAGTGATACTCTGATAGAGAGTATTTAGTTATATTTTAATATTTTTTAGTTTAATTAGAATTATTAATTTAAGGTTTTATATTAGTTGGTATTTTAGTTCAATTGTTATTGAATTGGGTTTCCACTGGTGTTTGGGCATTTTAGTTATTGGACCATTAGTAACATTATATATGTAGTGTCATTGACACATTAAAATCAATCAATGAAATCAAAGTTTATTTTATCTTTTATTCTCTTAGCTTGTAGTGTTCTTCCCCTTTAGTGTAGAAAACCCTAATCTCATAGTTTTGGTAGGAATAACTTCCTATCAATTGGTGCTTTCATTTCGATCTCATTCCTGCTAAATGGGGTTCTGGCGTAATTTTTATGGAGTAGAAGAATCATCTTGTTGGATCTTTTCAATTGAAAAATATTTTAGAGTCAACAATATTGTGGAGGATGAGGAGAAAATGAAGGTAGTTGCAATGGCAATGAGAGGATGTGCTCTTAAATGGTGGCTATGGAGGATTCAACCTCATCCATCAATGTCTTGGAATACTTTCACAGAAATATTTTTTTGGCATTTTAAACCCAAATGGAGACATTTTTTCATGGATTTAGATGTGGAAATAGAAGAGGAGGAGGAGGAACTAGATCTGGTTATCGAAACAGAACCACCACATAAGCAACCCCTATTACCGACAGAAGATGAGGAAGAGGCCCAGGTTGCAAATTATTCACCGCAGAAGAACAAAAAGAAGAAAACCTCGAAGCAATGTGTCGCCGAACTCAAAACCCTGGGTAACGAATTTCTATCACCAGCCTCAAACATCAACAACCTCCACTCTTCTTCTACCTCTTTCGTTTCTACGGAACCAGAGAATCTCCAGATTCCCGAAGCCATTCTCTACACCACTCTCACTCCACTTGCTCTCGCCGCTGAGGAATCCCTAAATTCCGACAACCACGGACAATACTCCGTTTTTCATAACGAAATCTCTGTCAACACGCCTCAATTCGAATTCGTTCATTCTACTACCCAAGACGAGTTCTCCCTCGATGCCGCCGGAGAAGCCGAAGACAAAGACACCCTCCGTAAGCCTACGACGCTAGCGCTTGGGAAATCGATTCAACCACGACCTTCTCCACTTCCTGAGCCACCTAATTCACTCACGGTAAACCTTTCTTGTGATTCTAAAAGTCCTTTGCTTGAGATTTTGCTTAAGACTGCATCGTTGATTGACGCCGCTGCTACGTCGGCACCTCCACCACCTTTGGAGAACCTGCGTCAACTGTTTGAGTCACAAAAATTATGTTGTAGTTTATTTTACTTGTTGAATTTTCAAGACCTCCCTGAGTTATTTGAGAATCATTTGAGGGAATGGACCACGTTTCGAAAGAAGCAATTGTGTTACATACTTGCATGCCATGGAATCACTTTTGAGCTTGATGAGGAAATGGTTAATGATGACGCAGACCGAGAAGTGTTGCAGGATATCATAAACAATTCTAAGCTAAGTGAAGAATATCTGACTCTGGCTCGTGATATTGAAGTCATGGAGCCCAAGTCCCATGAAGATATATACAAGGCACATTTGCTTGGTGCAGAGGTTTTATCAGCATGTTTCATGTCAGTTGCTATGATAGGAAATGAAAATGGCGATGAGGCTGATTCTGTTATACCGAGTCATATACGAAGTCAGGATGAGGACGCGGTGAATCGATATCATGTGAAGATGGAATCCATGCCAATATTAAGAAGAATAACGGACAAACATGGAAATATTGCTCGCAATTGTGTCACGGAATCGGCAAAACACATATTAGAACTGTTGGAGATCATTTGCAAAATCATATTCGATTTCAGAAAAAAAGATGTTTGCAGTATTAAAGAAAGTTCCTTGAGAAACAAGATTACTCTTGTAGATGGGATAAGAAATGGAATTTCTAAGTTATTTTTTGTTGCATCAACTCACAGTGGGTTAGCATATAAGGGTTGTGACGGCTCGGTTTTGTTGAACTCCACTGCCAATAACACTGTAGAGAAGGTACTTGTCCTTATATTGAATTTTACTAATGGTACTGATATAGCCTTCAAGGGAGCTGCCTTACTTCAAAACTTTTATCATGGTTTCATCTATCATTATGGCTTAATTGGTAGTGTTGTAAGTGAGTTTTTGTTTGCTGATATAGTATTTTATGGTTATGCTCAAGAGATTTTGGTTAGATTGAATTCAACACTTATTGTGTTGTTTGAATTAAATGCTGTCAAGAATAAATTTATGAGGATGATGTGTGGCTTTCAAAGAATATTCATGTCTCGCCACCAAGAGGTAGCCTCTCTTTCATTTGTTGCTGAACATTTCCTGAACATATTCCAGCAATGGCCCTTTGGTTCCACTTTTTCAAGTAGTTTACTAACTTGTTGGGAGAAGTTCTCAAAATGGAGCATCACTGTGTTTGATTTCAATAGATGTTCTTGTTGTTCTCCTTATACTTCAAATTGTGGAATTCATACATATGGTTTACTGGTGCTAATTACAACCTTATGGGAAAATGTATCATGGAGGAATGGAGTACTTATGGTTTCTTGAACCACTTAAGGCTAATTTTGGAGAAAATGCAATCACTTCTTTTGACTTTAAGCAATGGGATCCGAGTGTTATTTTAGAACCTTGAGGACAAGGTTCAAGTGAACCCCGCGGCAATGATAGAGAGTATTTAGTTATATTTTAATATTTTTTAGTTTAATTAGAATTATTAATTTAAGGTTTTATATTAGTTGGTATTTTAGTTCAATTGTTATTGAATTGGGTTTCCACTGGTGTTTGGGCATTTTAGTTATTGGCCCATTAGTAACATTATATATGTAGTGTCATTGACACATTAAAATCAATCAATGAAATCAAAGTTTATTTTATCTTTTATTCTCTTAGCTTGTAGTGTTCTTCCCCTTTAGTGTAGAAAACCCTAATCTCATAGTTTTGGTAGGAATAACTTTCTATCATACTCTGTCTCAATCACTTATCCACCTTTAAATCTTTAGTTAGACTCACAATAACAAAGAGTTTCTGAGCTCATACAAGCTTTCATCCATCTTATCCAAAGCTCATCTTTTCCTAATTCTCTGAACTGAAATGAAGGAAGCTCTTACGCTTTCTCAAAGGAAACATTGAATAATATGCAATATTTTTTATTCCTTCTTGTCAAGTAAATAATATAATTTGCAACCAAAAATCCATCAAGAATTTATCTACCAAAAATAAAATTAATCTTACAAGATGACATGACCTTTCCGATCACTCTCTTTAGTCTTGAAACCAACGCTTTCACTAAGATCTTTTAAAGGCTACTAACTAATATTGGTCTATAATCACCTATATATTTGGGGGTTATAAAACTTAGGGACTAAAGGCAAAAATGAAGTCAAGATAGCTAGCACTAGGAAGTTTAGTTTTCCGAAGGAATTTAACTATATATAGTTAAATATAGTCTCTTTCACACACTCCAGCATTTTTTGATGATTCTAAAGGTGGTTCATGTGGACCTGGGCATTTGTCCCCATCACTATCCTGAACTGCTTCCTTAAAATTCTCTATAATGAAAGAAATGAAGTCCCTAGAATTAATTACCTTATGTTGTTTAGGGTGAGATTGAATCTCTATGGCGATGGCTATGAGAAAGAAAGGTTTTATTTAATAGAAAATAGAAGAATACAATGAAAATTGAAAGCATCTCCTTCACTTCTTCTTCTTCTTCTTCTTCTTTTTTTTCTTCTTCTTCTTTAATCCTTCATATCATTAGACCATAGTGGTTAGATAGAACGAGATACATATTCGTTGGGACACAAATTTTTAAGTATTTAAGTTTCTTTTTCTAAATAAAATTCTGCTTTAGATAGTTATGGATAAGTAGCCAGAGATGGAATGAGTATTATCGGAACCTGGATGTTTCAAGTTTGAGACCAGTAGTTGACAAAAAGTTATATTTTTTTGTTATATTTTTTAAAAGTTAATAGGTGGGTATCAAACACGCCTGTTGGACCATTCAAACATGTAGTGAAATAAAACTTCTTATATCAGGTGGGCGACAAATGACTTAATAAAATATTTCTTAAGTCAGGTAATGAATATGGGCGACTTAAAAATTTAAAGTGAATTATATTTTTTATTTAATCTTTGTTAAGTCGGTTTTAAATGCACCTAACCTTACTAATTTACAGAATTGTTACCGCGTCGCTTCTTAAGTCAGGTGGCAGGTGAACTGACTTAACAATCTGTGTTAAAAAGGTATTTTTGTACTAGTGTAAATTTGTTTAAAGTCTCTTCTATAAGGGATGACGTTCTTTGTGGAGAATCTTGAGGAACTTCTTGATTGAAATTTTGAAATTGATTATAACTCAATTTCACTATTATTCATTATCACACTGAAAACAAATCAATTTCACTATTATTCATTATCACACTGAAAACAAATCAATTTCACTATTATTTATCATCACACTTAATATGAATCAGTATCTTTTAGAAAAATCAATTGATACTCAAAAAAAAAAAAACCAATTAGAACACCTTCTAGATTTTAATCCAATAATGTGCCACAACCAATTGACAACCTTCGTATTAAAAATTACTTTTTCCTACATCTGCAACGCCGCCTTTAAACATAATATTATTTCTCCTAGCCCAAATACTCCAACATGTAGAAAGCATAAGACTAGCATCTCACTAACTGGATTTTGTTTTTAAAAATCCTAAAGATCAATTTTGCATGAGAGTACATTTTCGTGGGAAAATTAACAACCACCTCAAACCACCCAAAATTTAATTCCAAACTTTCATTGAGAAAGGGAAAGCAGACAATAAATAATTGAGATCTTCCTTCTTTCCAAAGAAAAAGACACATGATCTACTATAAGCATAAATCATTACTAACTTCCCGCACCGCGCTCCACCCACAAACAATTGATGTTTTGTTTGCAACTTATTTAACATTGCTACAAATAATACATTTTACAACAGAACTTTCACCTCACATAAAAAAAATAGATGGATACTAAAGATGTGATATATTTGAATTAAAAAAAAACATATACTCCCTCAGTAGAGCTGGCAACACGGATAAAAAGTGTTTAGAGGACACACCTTTGAATTCTAGAACTACATTTTAAATCCTTTTAATTAATTTTTTTGACTTATTACCTTTGTTTTGTTGAAAAACTGAGGAATAAAGTATTTAGAGGGCACATCTTTGAATCCCGACAACTACATTTTATCACCTAAGTAACACAGTTTTGAAAATCTAAAAAATCCCGTTGCTAGAGGTCGAGTCCATGATCAATATCACCTTTTAAGTTTTTTATGACATATTACCTCGGGTTTGCTTAAAACCGAGGGGTAAAATAGTGTTTTTTTAAAAGTTTTTTATTTATGAGTAATTTGACAAAAATTTAAGTAACGAACTTTTGGCGTCCATTTATAAAGTAACAATTGTTAAGACAGTGTCAATCATCACTAACCAACCAAAATGTAAATGCCACAAAAGATAAATAAAATATGCAATACAATGTGAAAGCTAAAAAAAATCACAGTCGCTTAGGTGTTTATGAATTTGTCCCTGTATCGCATTCTAATACTACAAAACAGTCGTGTGACACCATTCAATACACTCGTAAAGATATAACTAAGGTAAAAAAAGACTAGAATGAACATGTTAAACAAAATAATAATGTAGTGATATAATTGTATCGTGCCCTTAAGAAGGGATATTCCGTGAAGAAGATGAAGGGTTACTCTTCAAGAGTTGGGTTGGTTCTTTAGATAAACCATTAAAATTATTGATTGAGTTATAGAAATCAACTTGTAAAAGTTATTTTTGTTTGTTTTGATTAGTAAATGAAATCTCTACTCATTTTGTGAGTTCATCCCATTGAATATCTCTCTTTTGATTCGGATACTAAGCTAGTGTAAAATATTTCGATTCTCTTTTATCAAGGTTTCATCTTCAAAACCCATAAAGGTTAAATATTATACTTTAAAGTTTCACCAAACTTGAATAATTTGGAATGCAAAGAGACAAATTGATATGGTAGAATAAAGAGGTATTTGCGGGGATCGATTTGAAGATAGAGAATGTAGTTAAAGGATTAAACCAGGTAGATAGGTTATTTGAGAATACTAGATTGATTTTTCGAGTAATTTTCGCCTAAAAAAAAGCTTCTTGAGGAAAAACTACGCAGTCATGGATAATGGAATGTGACTATAATACTAGATTCTTTCACGTATTGCCTAAATCTAGATTGAGGCTTAATTCCATATTTAGAATTAATATTATAGAGGGTAGACTATATAATGTAGAGGGGTAAAGGAGAGGCAGACAATTTCTTTGGAAATAAGTTTCTGGTGATTCGTTCGAGAAGACCAACCATATATAGTATCTCTTTCAAGGTGTTATTAAAGTCTGAGAGGGTTTTGTTGGAGGAGGAGTTCACTATAAAGGATTTTAAGGAAGCGATTCAGGATAGTGACGGGGACAAATGTCGCAGTCCATATGGACCACCTTTAGAATCATCAAAAAGTTCTTGAGTGTGTTGAAAGAAGATATATTTAAGTTTATATAGTTAAATTCCTTTGGAAAGCTAAACTTCCTAGTGCTAGCAATCTCGATTTTCTTTTTGGCCTTAGTACCTAAGTTTTACAACCCTTAATACTTAGGTGATTATAAACCAATATGTTTAGTGAGTAGCCTTTAAAAGATCTTAGTGGAATTGTTAGCTTCAAGACTAAAGAGGGTGATCAGAAAGGTCATATCATCTTATTGGATAAATTTTATTTTAGGTAGACAAATTCTTCATGGATTTTTAATGGTGAATTATATTATTGACTTGACAAGAAGGAATACAAAATACTGAATATTATTCAAGGTTGACTTTGAGAAAGCATATGACAACGGGAGTTAGAGCTTCCTTTATTTCATGTTAAGAAAATTAGAAAACTGACGAGCTTTGGATAAGATGGATATAAGCTTTTATGAGTACTAGTAGCTCTTTGTGATTGTGAGTCCCACTATGGATTTAAATGTGGGTAAGGGATAGAGACAGAGAGACCCCCTCTCACTCTTTTCTCTTTTAAATTTTAGCGTATGGGCCGGCTTGGATGATGGGATCAACATTTGAATGTGGCCTTTTTAAAGGTTTCAAAATCTATTAATTGGTTTTTCTAATAGACACTGATGCCTACTCAGTGTGATAGTGAATAATAGTGAAAAGTGAAATCGAATTGTGTGTAGAAATGTTTAGTAATTGTCACTTTTAACGTTAATAAATTGTAACCATTCCTTAAATGTAACCGTGAATATTTTCAAATTTACCAACTAGGTATACCTCACTTTATTAGATGTTACTAATAAAAATAGTAAATTCATTTTTATAAAAAAATTAATTTATATGTAGAAATTTGATAAATAACTTTAAAGAGTTTCGAAGAAAGCAAATTATTTTATAATTTGGAATCTCTCTCCTTTCCATTGTTGAATTTGTACTTGAAGAAGATTTTGTACTTTGCCATAGTTGATTTGACACTTGAAGATAATTCTCGTTTATTCATTTAATTTCAGGTTTCTATTTAGATTTTTTTACCTCCATGCCACTAATATGAGATTATAATACCATAATGCCACACAGTGAAAAAAAATACCAATGTGCCACACTTCCAGTTCAGGTCCGGCCAGGCCTTGGACGGACTGGAAGTAAAAAAATTTGCGTGGACGCAAACTAGGCCCTTTTTTTTGTTTTAATTGATTTAAATAATTATTAATTACTAAATTGATTTTTTATTTTAAATAAAGATTAAAAAACCATAAAATTAAATAAAAAACATTAAAATATAATAAAAAAAATTATTTGCCAATATTTATAAAAAACATTAAAATATAATAAATAACATTAAATATGAATAAAAAAAATTGTATTTCCAATATTTATTTTATTCAATACATAAACAAGTACAAGGAAAAAAGGCCTATTTTTTTTTGGGCTTTGGTTGGACCATATGGCCCCCAGTGAGACATTTTTTGGGTATCTTTGGTCTCTTACCCTTACCTAACGGTTGCTCAATGTTTGGTGGAGGTTGCCTTTGTGGAGAATCGTCGCTTGAAAGATCATCGTTTTGATGCGACAGACCATCATTCATAAACGTAGCCAGTTGTTCTGGAGTTATTGTCGGTAAATTTTCGAGTACTTGATCATCAGTGATGTCAATGAATGGTTGAGTAGAAGCTACAAAGGTTTGTGGCACATTTGATGACATGTCTATATAGTAGACATTTGTGGTGTCAAAGGTATGTTGTGGTTGGGAGAGTGAAAGCGGTTGAGATTGAGAGTATGACTGGTCGAAGTCGGGTTGATGGATTGGGGTGTTATGTAGCGGTGGTCGAAGTGTTGATTGTTGATATTGTTCTTGGTGATAGTAGTAGTTTGTTTGGGGGTTGAGGTGTAAGGGGTTGGAATTTGAGATGGTGTGGCAAAAAATGTGTGTTGTTGTGTGGTTTGAGTGTGTTGGTATGTTTGTGGAAAGGAAGAAGTTTGTTGTTGGAATTGTGCTTGTTGGAATTGTGTTGTAGGTTGGAATTGTGGTGTTGTTTGAAATTGTGGTGGTGGTTGGAATTGTGGTGTTTGTTGGAATTGTGGTGTTGTTTGGAATTGTGGTGTTTGTTGGAATTGTGGTGTTGTTTGGAATTGTGTGGTTGGTTGGAATGATTGTGGGATTTGTTGATGAAAGGTTGTTTGTGGGGTTGATGTAGAGGAGGTGTAATGACGTGGGTCTGCCAAATACGTTTCTTTCGACAAATATAACAATGGAATATTTCTTAACCATTGCATATATTCATCGGTGTGGCGTAAAGTAGTACTCAACTCACCTGTCATTATTAAGTTTCTTCTACCTTTCCACTCATTGTTCTCGTGAATGTTCAAATCTCGATAATTACAATCCTTTACATCATTCTTCGTTACCAAGTGATGATCTCCAAGATACCTCGGGGGTTGAGGGATGTTTTGAGTAATCCCAAATTGAAGCCTAACCCTGTCGGCGTGTGTCGCTACCGCGAAAATTAACAGAATCGCCACTAACATATTTATCCTGAAAAGGAAGGGAATTCCAGCAAACCACAAAACAAAACAACGGTCTCACGACTAGAGAAAAGGGGTAAGGGAGTCGGTTACGCGAGGGGAAGGTGTTAGCACCCCTCGCGCCCATCGTACTCGATGGTATCCACGTCTGTGTCTAAAACTATGGGTGTGTAAGCAAACTGCGCTAATTTGGACTAAAATGCATGCAAAATGTAGGGAAAAGAAAGAGTTATGCTCGTACGGGCCCTACCCCGCTGCCTACGTATCTGTTTTGCAGAATCAGAGCTACCGTAGCTCGGCTAACTAATTTCTGTTTGTTTTGTGTATTTTAGGTGAACGAGTTACATTCACACTCCGCTGCTCGACCTTTGGAAACTTATGCTGGGAACGGAGCGGAAATAACAAGTTCTTAAGAAAAGAAAATCAAAGAGTGTGGTTTGTGTTTTAAAAGATGCATGAGGAAGACCTAAGCTAAGGGGGAAAGCTTTCTACCTAATGTTAGCATACAAAGGGTATCAGTCTAAACTAAACTATCAACCTACGAGGGGAAAAGCGAAAGCAAACAAATAGCACACAAACGAGCATCCGCTCGTAAAGCAAACAAACCAACGGCACGAGCCGAATGGTAGAAAGGCAGTCCCACCATAGCCAAGGGGAGCAGCTCAACCCAAGTCAACCAAGCATTAGACCTCGCGAAAATGATCGGGCCATAGACAAGAGGAGCGAGTCCCTCTCAGCAACCAAGCCGTCACGGATCGTAAAGGAAAACGGTGCGTGCGTACACCGAGCATCAACGTCGAGCGACGCGAGCTATAGGAAAGGCGGGCAACGCGAAGCGTGCGCATACTGAACAGACTCGATGAAACTAGGCGGGGATTGATTGCTAACCCTTCCCGCGTGCCTTCCATGAGGACTTAACGGAGTGCCATATAGGACTTATTACACCGTGACTCCCTGCCGCAAAGCACAAATGTAAACACACCAACAAAAATAGAGCCTCTTTCGAGGGCTTGGCTAGATGCATGTCTAAGTCCTACTTCTCATGTTATAGGATGATGCGAGAAAGCGATAAAAGGGACAAGGAGACAATACTGAACGGATAGCAAATTCGCAATGAGCTAGCAAGCGTAAGCAGAGAAGTCCGGAGTACTTCGCGTAAGCCAACATCAAGCAAAGTCGGAAAGCATCGTCGTGAAAAGCAATCACGAGCGACATGTGGTACGCATCGAGCATAACCACGCAAGCAACCTGCAAGAGAAACACAAGCCAGACATTACAGGAATATACATCTCAATGAATGAGAGATCAGATGAACTGATCGGAAATACATTTGTGTCCCACAAATAAAGTGGAACACGATGCAAATCAAGTCGCATCGGAAGCGAATTCGTGTCCCAGAAATAAAGTGGAACACGAAGCAATCAAATCACAATCAAAGGCTCTCTCGAAGTACCTCGCACATCACAGCAAACAAATCAGTAATAACAAGGAGACACACACCCGCCATAGAAAATAATAGAAGTTAAATTCTAAAACAAAAATCTAACAAAATTAAATTGTTTTTTTATGGCATTTTTATCTAAAAATTAGAATAAAACTATCTACAAAACATCTAAATTCTAACAAGGAAAAGATATTTTTTATCACTTAGAACAAATATAGAAAACAAAAATCTAATTCTAACTAGAAAAGAATACGTGTTTTTATTATTTTTATCATGCAAAAGTCTAATCAAACATCATATTTTTTATAGCATTTTATCAAAGAATTAAAACTAAATAATATAGCAAAACGTTTAAATTCTAACAAGCAAAATATTAAATGTTTTTATTCATTTTTATCAAGCAAAAAGCTAACAAAATAATTGTTTTTTTCTATTTTTATTACCTAAAAGAAAATAAGAGAAAACTATGTGAAAAAACCTAAATTCTAGTAAGCTAAAATGTTGGTCGGGGGGTTTCAATGTGAAAATAGGAGTGCAGTCCAGAATAAAAACGCAGGGCCCAAGCCTGGTGGCCCAACAATTTGTTTTATTGCTCATTTTTGTTTCAGAAAAGAAGGTATAACGGGCTCACAGGGGGTATGGACAATGGCAATTTTGTGTGAGAATGGCCCAATCAATTGTTTTTTTTGTTCAGTCCTAATCTACACCAAAAGAGAGAATGGTGCGTGGGCCTTAGGGGGTGTGGATGAGCAGTAATTCGATGCTAGGCCCAAGGAGATTGTGATTCAAACTGTATACAGATTGTTATACCATGCTTTTCTAATTAATCACATGAATTTTATCAAATCTCATTTCAAATGCTAAACTAATTTCAATTAATCTCACTTAACCACACATTAATCATAAGGAGAATTAAAAAGGATTAGGTTTTTGTGTTTACGTGAACATCATGCTCTCCTTCTCAAGCGGTGAACGGCGCGGATCTTCCTCCCCCTCTCCGATCACATCTCAGCGTGCACCTTCCTCTTCCGACCGAAGCAACACGACGGAGACTCCTCCGATTGCTCTGCTTTCTCTTCTGTTTTACGCTCAAGAACCTCTCAATCTCCCTCTTCACTTAATTCCTCCCACCTCTGTTCATTGGAGCGTATATTAATGTTGCTCCTTCAATTGCAATTTTATGTTAAGGTCGTTCGTTGAGATGGTGATGTTGACGTTTCGATCTGCAGGCGCTGTTCGGATATGGTGAATGTGATGTAGCAGGTTCGTTGATTTTCTAATCGGAATTGAATGTGAGTCGGATCGGCGCCGCTGAGTTCAACTTGACGTTGCAGAAGGTTGATTCGGTTTGATTTGTTGAGTGCTTGCGTCTGATGGAGTAAGTTAATGGCGAGTTGTTACTGATGTTTGAACGATTCTGTTGCACTGTTGGCTTAGCTTCAACGAAAACTGAGTTCATGAATTGAAACTCTCATGAGATTCAGTGAGGTGTTGTGGTGTATGTGTTGTGACTATGCTTCAATTGTAGGTTCTGAGAAGTTTTGTGTATGGTTATGGCTGCAGGTTTCATTGTTGATGATTGAAAGAAGGTTGAAGATTGGATACGTTTGGAGTTTTGAAGAAATTTCAGTGAGATGTTATTTGAAGATGCATCGAAGGAGACACGGAGAAGGTGAGATTTGTGGTTATGGCGGATTCGAAGATATCAGTGACGAGAAATCGAGGTAAGCGTTAGCGTCAATCTTCTGTTTCCCCTATCCGATTCACACTTTTTCTTCTTCTTGATTTCTGTCACGTTTCTTGTTTTTGATTTCTTAATGATTTTTATTGTTGTTGTTGCTACATGATGATGAAGATTGTTGCATTCTGAAGGTGAGGAAGATGAAGGTTCGGTGTTGATTGTTGGAGAAGAAGATCGAGAGAGAGAAATTTCTGTTCAAGAGTTTGTTACAGGTGGTTATTCTCTTTTCTTCTGAATTTTTTCTCTGCTATTTTCTATTAGTTCTCTTTTTCTTCTGACCCCATTTTGATACTTTTTTTTTTCTTCAATTGGTAAACCGGTTTTTGTTTCCCTTCATGTGCAGGTCGGTCTGAGTTTAGATGCCAGTTGGATTGTGAAGCTTTTTTTTCTTTTTTCAGCAAATGTTAGATTGTTTCAATTGTATATTTTTTGTAATGGGCTCGAACCTGGGCTTTGGTGAAATTGAATGTAATAACATGGATATTGTATGGACTTTTGAATAGTATGATGATAACCATAATGATATGTAGATCTTGAACAAATGATTGAATAAAATTGAATTGAATTTGCATCAATACTTGAATGAATATTTTTTGATGACTAGTCCGTCATGTCTTAATCTCTTGATCTCGCAAGGTGAATATCAAGAAATCTCGCGCAAATGCTTTTAATGGGAACCTTCTACACTTTTCTTCAATTTTAAAATGCCAAGTTCACCTTAAACTTTTACGCGAAAGTGCCTTCGAAACGAATGTTGAATCAATGGGCTTGTCTTAATGATCACACGTGACAATTAAATCTCGCGCAACAAGCTTGCAAAGTATTGACATAAATCACCCTTTAATTCAATGATCCTCAGTTGAACCGTCTCGAAACAAAGGACACTCTTTATTTTCATAACTTATAGCACCGAGAAAGAGGGCAAATTTTGGGGTGCAACAGCGTGATGCATTTCCATAATATAAAAACAGATAATATATGTAGTTGCACTCCACGCTCGAGCTTGTCGTTGAGTGCAACGTGGATATTTTTCGTAAGGCCTCCACAAAAACTGTAAGACATAAATAATTATAAGAGTCGTATATACGTGGATATTTAATATATGGCTTTGAAAAAAACTTACATCTCCTTGGACCATGTGATCCAAAATGAAACGGTATCCATCAAGAAAAGCATTTGGAGATGAGAAATACTCCATACCTCGTTGTGCAAATCTTGCATATTTAAAAAGTTTAATTAGGAATATGAGTTAATTTAGTGGAAAAATATGCGTTAAGAAATAAATATATAGAATAAAAAATTTACCTAGTGGCGTATGGATAGGATGGAGCAATTTCACTCCTTGGAGCAAGTCGTGGAATGCGATAGTAGGTCCACACAGCGAGAATGAGTGAGCAGCCTCCAAGACTCATGCATCCTACACGACATGCTTTGCACATCTCCCTATAAAGATAAGACAAACACGCAAATCCCCAACTATATTTTCCGCATTCATCAAAATCTTTGACAAATTTGAACCAAGAAGAATGCAACACATTATGAGATTTATCAGGAAATAAAACTGCAATCATACTTAAGATATATAATTTTGCATGCAGTATATTTTCCTGCTCGGTTTGTTGAGAATGTTCTTCTAACTCAAACAACTCGTTATGGATCCATCTCAATTTTACTGCACCCTTCACCCTATCACCAATAGGTTCTACGCCTAAAGCATCTACACAAGCATAATCGGGGCCTTCGGTTTCGCCTACTACAACCTTACCATCTATGCGGAGACCAAACAACATATTTATATCCTCTAAAGTGATTGTACATTCACCAGTTGGCAAATGAAATGTGTGTGTCTCAGGCCTCCATCTCTCAAGCATCGCAATTACAAGTTTAGAATCAACACTTCTAAAGTTGATTTTGGAGACGATTCCAAAACCGGCTCTTTCCAAGTAAGGCTTGATAGCCTCACTTGGCTCCCTATTTTATGGTGGCCGAAAGAATGAACCGCAACGACAGTCGACCAACTGGTACTTACGGTGTTGATCTGCGAAAAAGAACATGTGATTGCGGAAAATTTCAAGCGTTCCATTTGCCTTGCTCACATGTAATTGCAGCATGTGAAAGTATACGCCAAGACTACACCATTCACATACCCGACGTGTTCAAGATACAACATGTTTTTAATGTCTACCAACAAAGCTTTCAGATCCTCCCACATCAAGACAGTTGGCCGCAATATAGAGGAGCTACTCTTTGTCATGACGAAAATATGCGTAGGAAGAAAAGAGGCCGCCCTAATAGTACTCGGATTTGAACCGAAATGGACGACGTGGAAAAGGAAAAGAGAATGTGTGGGATATGCCGTGAAGTAGGCCATATCCGAAGTAAATGTCCAAATGTAGTCGGCCCGTCCAATAGGCCTCCTTAATGTTTACTTCAACTAGCTTTATGAATGTAATATAATGACTTTTTAATTGAGTTTGCAACCATCAATGACTAAAACAACGTTTCACATTAACCATAACTAAGACAACATTTCACATTACTAAAACAACATTCAATGACAACGAAATAAAGACAGCCAAAAATAAAACAACAACACAGGAAACAATTAAAACGACCTCACAGGAAATAAACAAAACATATTCTAAGAGATTACAACCATCAACACAATATCATGTGGTCCTAACATCATCATAAGGACACCAGCATCATTTTTCACGGCTCTCCAAGAATGAGTTACTACTCCGTTTGGGCCTTTCTCTGTGACCTGCCTTTCAATTTTCCTTATCTTTTCACCCTCGAGAATGTTATCGTCTAACCATCCGATCAAGTGCCTCTGCAGATGCTCGAAAGTTTGGGTGTTCCATAGTTTGATCTTCAACGGAGGCTTTGTTGCATCTCTCCTCATAGGTGGAAACGTTGGAAGGGGTTCAGAAGACATCTCCAATAGTAACACTAAACATTCAACTGTAACTGGTGTGAGTGGAAATGTGGCTGTACAATCTTATTTATAGGCAAAAAAAAAATAATAAAATATATGTCCTCGTCCATCTATTGGCCGAACTTAAACATGCTCGTCCATCTATTGGCCGAACCTACACATGTTCGTCCAACCCGTGTCTTACTCATATTTTTAATAATTAAAATAGCATTTTTTTTAATTTTTTATTATATTTTATTATATTATAATGTTTTTTATTATATTTTATGTTTTTATTCATATTTAATGTTATTTATTATATTTTAATGTTTTCTATAAATATTGGCAAATAAATTTTTTTTATTATATTTTAATGTTTTTTATTTAATTTTATGGTTTTTTAATCTTTATTTAAAATAAAAAATCAATTATAGTAATTAATAATTATTTAAATCAATTATAAAAAAAAGGGCCTAGTTTGCGTCCGGCCCACCCCTGGCCGGACCCTAACACGCAAATTTTTTTACTTCCAGTCCGTCCAAGGCCTGGCCGGACCTGAACTGGAAGTGTGGCACATTGGTATTTTTTTTTCACTTTGTGGCATTATGGTATTATAATCTTATATTAGTGGCATGGAGGTAAAAAAACCTTCTATTTATATGCATTATTTGTTTTCTTATTTGATTGACATGCTTGAATCCATGTTTCTATATTGTTCTTGCATGTTCGTAATTAAAAATATGTCTAGCTAAATTTCCTAAATCGGTACGTAAGATCATAGAACTGAACGATTCAGTAATGATTTGGCATAAACTTTAATTAAACATTTTTTTCTGGTCTTAATTTCTAAAATTAATACTAAATTGTTTTGTTACGAGATTAAATTATCAACTAAGGTCTAAAATCAACACAACGAGAGTTTGAGGATTTTACCAGATAGTAGTTAACAAACATTAACTCTAAATACAACAAGAACGCTTTAGAGTTAATTAGGCTTTATTATTTTTCAAAAAGTATGTTCAGTTTTAAATGAGACAGCGAAAGCAAGCATCTAGGCCTGATCATACGACCTGAGTCAATAAACACGAGAGTCTGAGATGAAAGTTTTTAATCCGATAATTCCCATTGAAAATTGTTTTATACTTAAAAATAATGTCAATGACATAATGAAACCCCGGAGCCCGACTATTGCATACCGGTGTCTAAATCTATGATTATTTAATTAAAACTCTATTTAATTCCCATTTCCCCCAAAAATCAAAGAAACCTATAGCTTTAGCTAAACTTAGTAACATATATTGTACTAGAATTGACCCTCAGTCCTTGTGAGTTCGATATCTTTTAAAACTATGCGATTAGACTGTGCGCTTGCGATTAGTATCCTGATACACTCGTAAAGTCACGATAAAAAAGAGAATAGAAATATTTTACACTAGCTTCGTATTCAAACCAAAATATATTTATTCGATGGGATGAACTCACATAATGAGTAGAGATTTCATCATCTAATCACAACAAACAAACATAACTTTTACAAGTTGATTTTTATAACTCAATCAAGATTTTTAATGGTTTATCTAAAGAACTAACCCAATTCAAAAGTAGATTTGGAATTCAAAGGCGTGTTCAATAAATACTTTAACCCTGCTGTTAGCTCTACCGGGGGAATATAAATTTTTTAAAATTAAAATATGTCTCGTCTGAGCCAACTTTACGTTTCTACGTGTTGGAGTATTTGGGCTTGGAGAAAAATATTATATTTAGAGGTGACGTTGTAGTAGTAAGAAAAAAGTGATTTTTAATACGTAGGTTGTGGCACATTACTCGCTTAAAATCTAGAAGGTGTTCTAATTTTTATGATTGAAAAAAGACTCTCTTGTATTTTAACTTGTGTTAATTTTTTGTATTTTGATTGATTATCTCTAGTACTCTCGTTTTTACAAAATTGTTTATTTGACAAACAAAGTCGGACTAGTTTAGACTTTATAGTCGGCATTGTTGTAAAATTTAATAAATCGATACTCTATATTTTAATAAATTTTTATCTTTCAAAAGATAATTTTAAAGTGGTGAAGCAATTGAGTAAATATTATAGAAGGTAGAATATAAAGTGCAGAGGGGAGGGGGGGGGGTAAAGGAGGGTCAGGGAGTTTCTTTGAAAACAAATTTCAAGAGGTTCGTTTGAGAAGACTAACCATATACATTATCTCTTTCAAGGTGTTATTAAAGTCTAAGAAGGTTTTGTTGGAGGAGGAGTTCACTATAGAGGATTTGATGGGGACAAATGCCTAGGTCCACATGGACCGCCTTTTGAATCATCAAAAAGTGCTGGAGTGTGTGAAAGAGAATATATTTACCTATATATAGTTAAATTCCTTCGGAAAACTAAACTTCCTAGTGCTAGCTATCTCGACTTCCTTTTTGGCTTTAGTCCCTTAGTTTTATAACTCTAAACACATAGGTAATTATAGAGCAATATGTTTAGTGAGTAGCCTTTAAAAAATCTTAGTGAAAGCGTTGGCTTTAAGACTAAAGAGGGTGATCGGAAAGGTCATATCATCTTCTTGGATATATTTTATTTTTGGTAGACAAATTAATGATGGATTTTTGATGGTGAATTATATTATGTACTTGACAAGAAGGTATAAAAATAATTGCATATTATTTAAGGTTCCCTTTGAGAAAGCGTAAGATCTTCCTTTATTTTAATTAAGAGAATTAGGAAACGATGAGCTTTGGATAATATGGATGAAAGCTTGCGTGAGCACTAGAAACTCTTTGTTAATGAGTCCAACTAAGGATTTAAAGGTGAATAAGTGATTGAGACAGAGTATCCCCTCTCACCCTTTTCTCTTTTCAATTTTAGCAGACGTGTCGGTTGGGATGATATGATCAACCTTTGATTGTGAGCTTTTTAATGGTTTTAAAATTATTAATTTGGCGGAGTACAATATTATTTATTTTGTGGATGATACCAATCATTGTCGGAGTCGTCTCATTGCAATATTTGTGGGGCATTCAAATCTTATTAAGAGGTTTTAAATTAGTTTGGGCTTGAGAAAGATTTTTTTCAAGGGTAAATAATAGTATGGAGTTAACATTTATGAAGACTTTATGCATTCTAATTCTAATTTCCTATTCTACAACACTAGTAAATATAAGCCCTTTCAATTTTTTTAGTATTCCGGTGGGTTTTAACCATACAAAAGGGTCGCTTCCAAGAGGCCTGATTTTAAAATAAAAATAATCGTAATTTTTTTTAATAAATTGCATAAATAGTTAAGTTTATCTACATTTTTTAAGCATAGTCATTCATCTGTTAATCGTAATCTTGAAACTGAAAAACCAGATATAGGAACTACTAGGAATGTGTTGATGTGCATAAGTATCCTTATGCACGGTGTATAAATACTCAAATATTGTTTATATTACTCAAATTATTATATTTATTACTCAAAATAATACACAGATTACTCAAAATAGTATAAATATTACTCAGAACAATGAATATATTACTCAAAATAGTTAAAATTTGATATTACTCATAATGGTGTAAATATTTCCCAGAATAGTGTCCTCATTATTCACAAATAATAATTACTCATAGAGTATTGAACCCATGACCTAGTAATTACAGAGGACCACCAACCACTAGGCTACTTTAGTTTTGCTGTTCTATTCTTACTTTAAGTACTTATATTATAATAAACTAGTTATATTTATCTACTTTTATCAAATATTATCTTATGCACCTCAACCTAACTCGGAACTACTATATTATCTTTAATATTTTTAAGAATTATAATGGTATATAAAATCGGTAAACTTTGACTTTTTTATAGTGAGATTACGAAATCTGTCATTTTAATCGGAGCTTAATTTTGGATTTAGTGAAATGTTATAAAATATATTTACTTCAACCTTTACCTTTATTCATGTCAATTAATTTACACAGAACCTGCAAAATTAAAATTAAAATTCATTGTTTTAAAATTTATTGCTTTTTTTCTTAAATCAGTGCAAATTTCTCGACATACTTGAAATAAGTGAAAAGCAATTTTTTTTATATTAATTAATAACTAATTTTAATAGAGCTAACCATATTAAAAGCAAATGAACAAAATCTTTGTGAAATTATATCTTTGATAAAATTATTTATAATATTATTTATCTTTTAAAGGATAGTTTCAAATTGGTGAAGAAATTGAATAAATATATAATAATTTGTATTTGCTTATTTTTGCTGAGAAATTTCTATGAATCATGGTTTTTGGCATTATTTTAATAGGTTTCTCTTATTTGGAGTTTTTCTAATTATCTTAATTGGTTTTTCTAATAGACACTGATGCCTACTCAGTGTGTTAGTGAAAAATAATCAATTTCACTTTTAATGTTAACAAATTGTAACAATTCAGTGAATATTTTCAAATTCATCAACGATGTATACCTCACTTTATTAGATGTTACTGATAAAAATAGTCGATTCATTTTAATAAAAAAATTAATTTATGTTTAGAAATTAGAAAAATAATTTTAAACATTTCCCAAGAAAGCAAATGATTTTATAATATGTTGCATAAATAGTTATTATTTAAATGAGGTTTCTCAGCATTTTCATTAGCATACTCTTTCATCTCTTAATCATAATTTTGAAACCGAAATTATTCGTGATATTGTCAGCACCGATGATATTGATCCTACAAATTCCAATGAAAAGTAGGAGGTTCTTCTCTCTAGTATTCCACACAGTCACTACCAAGGCTGTCTAAAGAGAAGAACTTCCTACTTTTCATTGGAATTTGTCAGCACCTATGAAAAAAACCTTAATTTGCAGGAACCTAAAAATATTTACCCAATCTTCAAGAACGATTAGTTTCAAGAAAACGTCTCTCTCAATCTACAATTTTCTTATTATCATGATCTGAAATCAAAACTAAGGTTGAAAAAGAAAAAAATTTGAATGCAAGTGTTTTGAACATTTCAAAAGTGAGAGGATGTTAATTTGATGGAAAATCACACAAAATGCTTATGAGATTTTCTAGATATTAAGCACAAGAATGAGTGGGAAAATGTAGTTAGATTCAAATAAAAAACATCTCATGTATGAGTCAAATGAGTGAGTGAAGTGGAATAATAAGAGAACACGTTTTTGAACCAATTTATCGTTTATTAAAATAAAAAACAAAGTCTGATTCGAATCAAATACCCCCACGATTTTAATCCTGCAAATCATGATTCGAACCAAATGCAACAAAGACAAATTGAAAATGGTGAAAATCTATCTTATTTGAATCATGTTTAAAATTTAATTAGAATCAAATCAAGAAGCGATGACCATAAGGAAATTTATTCCAATCATGTGTAAATATTGGTCTGAATCAATGAGTTATAAAATTCTTGGTTTTCCTATATCCAATTTGTTTTGAATCAAAATGTGTATTTGATTTTCATGAATCGAATCAAACACATAAAATCTCAAATTTTCAAGGTTTGGAAAGAACTTTGAGATTTTCATTTACACCTAACTTAAATAAAAAACACATACAGTTCTTATTCCACTAACTCATAAAATTGATTAAAAGAATCATGATCAAGTTCAAATCTAAATGTTGATTTGTGCATCCTAAAAATGAATAACGAATCGATGCAAACGTGATTAAAAGGTGTGAAATTATGAAGGAAACTCAATAAAAAAACGAAAGACATAAGATAATCGATAAAATAACTGTGTTGCTTCCCCCTGAGTGTGTTAGGGACATGTAATAATCTCCCCCTAGAGATATAAATGTAATACCCCGATCTGGTAACATCGATAATTATCACCTAATGACAAATTAAGAAAGAATTAGTTGGAATCCAAGTTTTTGGTTAAAGCCTAAATAAGTGCAAATCGGTAATTATGGTTTAGTTAAAGGACATTTTGAGCATAAGGAGAAATTATATCATATAAGGGATTGTTTGGTTCACTTCAAAATCAGAATTTTAAGAAGGGGAGGCTTAGAAGCAAAGGGAAGGAAGGAAGAACTCATCTTCATGTTTCCATTTTCGTAACATTGGTATAATTTACACAAAATTACCTTCAATTTGCATATAAATTTTGTGTCAGGGAGGTCTATTTTGAAGGAGATAAACATGTTTGAAGATGAGGGGCTGATGCTAATTTTTGGAAAGACATGCATGCAGGTTTGACAATATTGGTGATAAAGTTTTGATCAAAGGAGAACCTTGAGGGCACCATTATCATCCTCTTAACCTTTACAACTCAGAATATTAAAACTTGAGGTAAGTTCCATTAAATAGAACTTGGGTAGGAAGATTGGGAACAATTGCATGTTGGGTTTGGGATGAGTTTGATGCTTTGCATGCTTGATCATTTCATAAAAACGTGTTCTTATAATGTTCCTTGTGCCTTGGATGATTAGTACATGCCTTGGATCGTTATTTTATGTTAGAGTTTGAATTGGGATGAATTGGGATGCAAAGAGTGGAGATAGAAACTAAAATTCGTGTTCTGCACTGTCAAGTTCGCTTAAGTGAACTCTGTGTTCACTTAGCAAATGTTTGCTGACTGCACAAATTGTGTTTCACTAAAACGACCATAACTTGAGTTCTACAACTCGAAATGGAATATCGTCGGAAGCGTTAGAAAGGTATTTGAGTGCTCTTTGTGTTCTTTCTTAGATACCATACTTTTAATGTAGGTATAAATTATGGTACATGAAGGTGTTGCATGACATTGGAATGAGCACAATTAGCCTTAAGTTTATGTCTATAAGATGATACCCTTGTGTTGAGCTTAGGATAGGATGTGTACCTTGGTTATTAGGTTGTATAATATCATCGTAACCTGATTATTAGACCCTTGATTATATTTTAAGGATTGTAGAGGTACTATGGAGAGTTCTGGTTTTCCTTGAGTTAAGAACTTCGCTTAGCAAACTTAGTTCGCGTAGAGAATCGGGACTTTATTACAGGTCCGCGTAGCGTACCTTCCTTTCTAGAACTAGGTGAAGCTTCTTACTTATTTGCTAGGAGTTTGCTACTTCTCGCATAGAGAATCGGGGGCTCGCTGGCAATTCGCGTAGCAAACTTGTCTGAAGCAGAATTTGTACTTTTCCCTCTTGAGTGCAGTTTCGTTTCGTATCAAGAACCGAAAGCCTCAAGTTGTGAAATGAGAATTATCATGGAATCGTTTGATTAAAAATATGTTTCTATGATGATTGAATTCATGATTACAATATGACTATAACATTGGTATGCATGTTTGATGAGTTAGGAATCACATGAAATGTTATGTATAATTATGCATTGTTTACCGTTTGTTCCGGTGGAACATTTGGAGATGTGTTGTTGTGTGATGACTTGTACCATGCTATGTGATGTTGGTGATATATGCTTGAATTGGATTAGGCCTGGATAATAGAGGGTAAGTCGCTTAAGACCACGACTATTGATGTGTGATCTCTAGTTCGTGCCTTGCTATGTGATCCGGGATATCTTGTTGTGTGATCTGGGTATGTCTTACGCACCTGAGATACCATTGCGATGCCATTGAGAGGGTCTTCCATGTTGTCCTCTAGCATGTAAACATCTGCGTTCTTGGTATGGTGGAGAAGTAATTCCATGTAAGAAATATTACTTTCGATTCACATCTAGTGATGACACATAGGCAAGATCACTAGAATTTCTCCCGGTGGGCTCGTTTTGTCAAGATGGCATATTTTCACTTGACGTTAACACATCGACGTATAGACAAGCGATGGTGCCGGACGCCACTTAGGAAATGTCACGGCTATAAATCATCCCAGATGGAATCCATTTAGGAAAAGAATCTGATTGGTCTTGCGATGTGCTTGTGCAAGTCTCTTGATGGGATGTACGGGGGCGACTCACCGAGGGAGTGAATGCATAGTCTATGTAGCCGGCAAGTTAAATTACTCGTGGATTCCTCGTACATGGGTACCGGTCTACATATATGTTTGTATTTGGCTGTGAGCCTGTTTGTTTTGTTATCTCATTGGTTAGTCAAGGGACTTCCAATGGAAATGTTATTCTTTCTTTGTATTTATACCAGACCGTGAGGAAAATCCTGGATTCTCGGTGAATCTGTTTGATTGGATGCACCTTCTAGAACCAAGCAAACCCGTAAGATAGGGGAACTCACTGAGATTTAGAAATCTCACCCCAATCCTCTTAATATTTTTCAGGAACGGGTTAGAAGTAGGCGGCTTGCTTGATGGACTGCTTTGAATCCTATGGACAAGCAATTGGCAGGAAGACCTCATCAGACGTTATCTTTCCACTGTGCATTGTTGAAGACAACCCGATTGTATACATTTTAGTTGTAAACTTGGATTGTATATGATTTTAATTTCTTGTCTTTAACACTTATGTATGTTTCTTGTACCATATATAGCATCACTACATATTATTCTAGACAGATATGTACGGGGTGTTACAATAAATCTACAAAATAATGCTTGAGAATAAAATGAAGAGCCTGAACTTTAACAAGAAGTGCATCTAGTGTTCGAAACATTTAAGAGAAAAGGGATGTACATTTGGTTGTTCTATCTTTTATCACTCTGATGTGTAATTGTAAACCGATATTAAGTTTTTTTTAACTTTGATATTGACATAAAGGTTGCAAGTTGACATTGGGATAACAACTTTGATTGAAATGGAAATCTCAAGTGTGAACCATTGAGGTCTGAAAAAGGCGACATTATTTAAGGCAAAACCAATATAACTACTTGTGGATTCTTTCATATCTCTTAACTTTTTACATTGGCACAATTTTATTTTTTGCCCTAATTCTCTTATTGTACTCTTTTGTCAAAATTAATGTTAAAATCAACCTTTCTCTTTTAAGTTTATTGAAAAGCTATTTTATCACAAATAATAATCCTCTTGTTTGAAGTAACTTGGGAGACAAGTGGCTTCAGAGTCTAACTTGTGTTTAAGAATAATTAACCCATGATATAAGATGACTTGAACAAAAAAATTAAATATAACGCCATCTTTCATTTGTTAAAGCTATACTTACTAGAAGGAAAAAATGAAGAAAAAAATGAAGAGCTATATTGTGATATTTTGACAGCTGTTCAAAATGGTATGTTTATTTTTAAACGTCTAGTTATTGATGTGGCAGTTAAAAAAACCTAAAGATCCATGGATTAAAAAGGATAAAGAAAAGGTTCAATATAGTGTAAAAGCTAAAAACAAAATCAATTTCGCTTAGGTATTGATGAATTTGACTGTATATCACATTGTAACACTACAAAAGAGATGTGTGACACCATTCAAGCTACTTGTAAAGATACAACTAAGTTTAATAAATATACTAGAATGATCATGTTAAAGAAAGAGTATTGTAGTGATATAATTTTATTGTGCCCTTAAGAAGGGATATTCTGTCAAGAAGATGAAGGGATACTCTCCAAGAACTGAGGTCGGTTATTTAGATAAACCATAAAAAATATCGATTGAGTTAATAAAATTTGAAAATTCTGGTATGAAAAACTCAAGATGTCATTCACGATGTCAAGACATCTGATCTGTTATCAACTTAGCAAAGGCAGAACAAAAAGATCCCCCAACTTAGTGATACCTAACTATTACAACCCTGCAACAGCTACTTAAACAATTGACAATAAACACTAACTTGATCTTGCTTCACATCTTCAATCATGAACAAAATACTCAACCCTTACCTACATGTTTTGAGTGAGAACAATAACTTCTCTTACTTACAGGTTTTGAGAAGAACATGGCAGCCATCCCACAGCCTGGGTGGCCTACCTCTAGAAACCCTAATGACTACATCTTTTCTACACACAGTTTTCTATATTTTCTGTCTGTCAAACTAGGTTACAAAGGTTTCTATTTATAACCTATTCCCTATTGGACTTGGGCTTACAAATTGCAACACTACTGGCTGTTACAAATCTGCAGATATCTTCTGCTAAAAGAAAGTTCTTCAATCACAAGTTTCCTAATTTATCTCCTAAATTAGAAACTCTGGAATCTTCAATATTCTGATTTGATTCTTTAATATTCTGACTTGATTCTATTGACCTTTAAATCTGCGCTACATTGGATTACACAATATTCATAGAATATTATGTATCTGTTGAGAATCAAACTGAATCTTCATTCCAGTTCTGCAAGCGCGATGTCATGACATTCCATATAACATCTTGCTTGTGTACATGTTTTATTCTTTTATATTTGCAAGACTTATACATTGTATTATATTTTACTGCTATTATATTTTAGCCAAACATAGATGCCAATCAAACAATAAAAACATCAACAAAATTAACTTGTAAACGTTATGTTTGTTTATTGTGATTCGTAAATGAATTCTCTACTCGGTTTGTGAGTTCATCCCATGGAATATCTCTTTTTTTTTGTTTGGATGAAAAGATAGTGTAAAATATCTCGATTCTCTTTTATCAATCTTTCATCATCATAACCCATAAAAGTTCAATATTATAGTTAAATGTTTGACCAAACCTAAAAAATTAAAAAAGCAAAAAAGGTAATTGATATGGTGGAATAAAGTGGTCTTTGGGTGGATCGATTTGAAGATAGGCAATGTTGTTAAAGGATTGAACAATATATATAAGTTACTTAAGAATAGTGGTGGGGAAGATGTAGATAAGGTTTTGAACAAGAAAAAAAATCATCAAATTGATTTTTATGTACTCTTCACCTCAAAGAGAGCTTGTCGAGTAAAAAAATAGGCAATCACATATAAAGGAATGTGGCTTTAATACTACAATCTTTCATGATTGAGGATACTGTGTGATTTTAATACTATATCTAGATTGAGGATAAATTCCATATTTGGAGTTAATATTATAAAGGGTATAATATATAGTGTATAGGGGGTTAAAAGAGAGGGAAAGAGTTTCCTTGAAAAAAATTTATGGAGGTTTGTAGGAGAATACCAACCATATACGGTATCTCTTTTAAGGTGTCATTAAACATATACGATATCTCTTTTAAGGTGTCATTAAAGTCGAAAAGGGTTTTGTTGGAGGAAGAGTTCACTATAGAGGGGTTTAAGGAAGCAGCGCAGGATAGTGATGGGGACAAATGCCCAAGTCCATATGGATCACCTTTAGAATCATCAAGAAGTGTTGGAGTGTGTTGAAAGAAGATATATTATAGTTTATAGTTGAATTCCTTCAAAAGTGAAACTTCCTAATGCTAGTTATATCGACTTCCTTTATGGCCTAAGTCCCTGAGTTTGATAACCCCCAATACTAAGGTGATTAGAGACTATTTTGTTTATTGAGTAGCCTTAAAAATATCTTAGTGAAAGTGAATTATTCAAGACTAAAGAGGGTGGTCGAAAAGGTTATATCATCTTGCTAGATAAAATTTATTTTTGGTAGACAAATTCTAGATGGATTTTTGTTGGTGAATTAAATTATTTACTTGAAAAGAAGGAATAAAAAAATTTCATATTGTTCAAGGTTGACTTCAAGAAAGTGTATGACAATGTGAGTTAGAGCTTCCTTTGTTTCATGTTAAGAAAATTAAGATCTGATGAGCTTTGGATAAGATGGATGGAAGCTTGTATGAGCTCTAGTAGAGTCTTTGTGAATGTGAGTCCAATGAAGGATTTAAAGGTGGACAAGGGATTGAGACAGAGAGACCCCCTCTCACCTTTTTCTCTTTTCAATTTTAGCTAAAGGGTCGACTGAGATGATGGGAACAACATTTGAATATGGAATATTTCAAGGTTTCAAAATTAATAACGTTGCGGAGTAGAATATTATTCATTTTGAGGATGATACCATCATTGTTAGAGTCGTCTCATGGAATAATTTGAAGGGCATTAAAACCTTATTAAGAGGTTTTAAATTAATTTGGGCTTAAGAAAGAGTTTTTTTCAAGAGTAAATAATATGGAGTTAACATTCATGAAGACTTTATGCATTCTAATTTTGATTTCCTATTCTACAACACTAATTCTATCCCTTTCAATTTTTTTAGTATTCCGGTGGGTTATAACCATATGAGAGTTGCATCTAAGAGGCCCAATTTAGATACCCTAAAACAAAAACTTTCTTTTTGAAAATGAATATTTTTATCTTATGGTGGAACTATATCTTTAATAAATTTGGTTTTAAGTAATTACCACATTTTTTCTCTTTCTTTTTTAATGCCCCAAAACAGGAAGGGAAAGAGATCATAAACTTTCAAAGGCATCTTTTAGATTGTAGCCTATACATGAAAAGGATTTGTTGGATTAATTGAAAAGAAGTGTGTAAACCTAGAAATTTGAGAGGGCTTGAAATAAAATATGTGGGATATTTCAATTTATCTTTATTTAGTAAATTCAAATGGTGAGTTTTGTCTGATAAAGAGGCAACATGGGGAGGTATCCTTCACCATAGATATGGTAATTAGAACCGTTAATTAATGATGGAAGAGCTCCAAGAATTAATAAGAATGACTTACTTTGGTGGAGTAGTAATACGGTGGGAGAACTAACTTTTTGTTTTATATTTCGCAAACAATGTTGCGGTGAGCAAGTGTCACCACCGGCTTTAAGAACAAGAAATACCTTTGAGAAAACGATATCCAGAAATGGCACTAGATAAAAGGATCACGATATTCAAGAATAGCAATGAATAAAGTGAAGATCACGACATCCGAGAATAACATTGAATGAAGTGAGAAAATGATATCCAGGAATGGCGCTGAATAAAAGGATAACGATACCTAGAAATGGCACCCGATAAAGCGAGAAACATCTTTCAGGAATGGCGCTGAAAGTAGAAAGGGACATCTAGGAATAGAACTAGATGGAGAAGAAAAACAAGTATCTGCTTTTGGTAGGTGCCAAGTGAGTTGGACTTTGATCTCAAGGTAAGACGTTGATAACAATAAGACCTCGGTAGAATGTAAATGAGTATGAATTTGTTTCTATGCATGATGTTAAATTTTTCTATGCATGATGAATGGATTTTCTCTGCATGATGAATGCTCAATGTACTGCATTTGTTTGTGACAACTGAGGTGGACTCTTTTGTGAGGCACGATAGGAAGTCTGATTCCTCAACGCGGGAGATCTGCCAACTCTGCTTATGAAAAAGATGCTTGGACACACTTCTTGTCACATTGGTAGTTGTATCAAACTGATGACCCATTGCGAAGGACTGATGAACTGCTTGGGGATTGCTGAAGAAGATTGCCCCTGATTCATTAATTGTTGCAAGTTAACTGATCATGGCTTCGGTTGAACTGTACTGGGGATGAACTGATCACGGCTTCAGTTCTTGAAATGCATGTTGGGATGGCTTGCCCTAGTATAAGTCTTGAAAGGATATTCTGATCAACAAAACTTGACTGAACATCTGAACAACGGGATCTTGAAGTAACGTTCCCCTGATAGGATCACTAATCAAGTTTCTCGACTGTTTGAACTTCCTGAAATATGAGTGCTTACTTGCAAATAAAATGTTCATTCAAGAATGGTAATTTTAATGCAATGCTCAAAGCATATTTTTGAAATCAAAGTCATTATTGGAATGAATGTTATTGATGTAAAGCAAATGGAATCACTGGTCAAAACATAAAGGTTAAGACATTCAAAGTGAAAGATAAAACATAGATATGGTATCAAAACAAATGATTGGCAAATCTCATGGGAGCCAGCTTACGCAGCCTTGTTGTAGTATGCTTTCAAACAAACCTTGCTTCAATTAGGTCTTTTAAAGGTTGTAACGTGTCCAGGTTCACAGTTTAAGAAACAAAGGATATAAGGCTCAAAATTTGATTGTACCCACCCATCTCTGTGATGATCTCTAGTCCTAAAACTCAGTTAATTCAACTTATACATTCAGGTTCCAAGAGACTTCTGGAATTGCACCTTTGATAATGATGATAGCTCACAAACAAAGAGAACTTTTGAGATTGCAGTCACTTATTCCTTTTTGTTGTCACAACATTTTGTTGCTTGAGGAATTATTGACTTCCTTTTTCATCTTTTCTTTTGATATCCCTAACTTTTTCCTGAACTGTTTATTTTTGAACTTACAGTCAGCGGGATGCCTTGATTTTTTTCCTAAGTCATTTTTGGTTTTGACTTAGCAGGCTTTTCTTTGATTCTATTTTTTTGATACATTTTTTTTCGAAAGATAGTGACTGCCTTGCTTAATGATTGATGAACCATCATTGGCTTTTGATTGCCATCTCCCACATTTATTTGATGTATGCGGAAGAAAGCTTGTGATTGAAACCCTTGTTGAAAGGTGTATTGAATGATTCTCTTAAAATAGAATGCACAACCAAATCAACTGAGAACTACCCTGCCCCAGGTTAAAAATGCGGGTTTTATGTACAGAAAGAAACTCCTACTTCGAAGGCTCGAAGGGGTTGACAAGGGATTAACTTCCTTATTTCTCCAGTGTTCGGGAATTGAAACAATGCCTGCACATCATCAGCAAAGTTTTATTTGAAAGCATACAAATAAACAACTTGGGTATTTCATTGTCATCATCCTCCCTCCAATCTTTGCATAAAACACAAGTTTGATAGAGAAAGCAAAAGGAAGAAAAAGTTTTGTAAAAGAAGCTATAAACATAGCAGATGTGAATGAATTCAAAATATGCAATGCTCATTTCATTAAAATCACCATTCAGAAACAAACAAAGTCTAAAAGTAAACAGCACAATAAAGGAAATACAAACAGTATATAAACAAGGCCTAGTGACTAATCAACATCAAAGATGAGCTATCTCGTCTGAAACACTTCGCTTTAGGAAAATCGAGTTTTGACTTATCTTCAGCCAATTTGATCTGGAAAAGGATTAGTGACAACATTAGGACCCATATCCTTGAAAGAGAGCATCTTTGATCTCACCAACTCTTGAACTCTAGTCTTTAAAGCATAACAACCTTCTAAATCATGACCAGCACCACCCTGATGGAATTCACAATGAAGATCAGGTCGGAATTCTTTTGAGGGAGGGTTTCGAGGAGGAGGCATAGCTCTTGTTGTAATCAAACCTTTATGAACCAATGCAGGATACAATTCAGTGTAAGACATAGGAATAGGATTAAATGAGTCCTATCGCGATTCTGGTTAGCATTTTGAACTTGCACAGGAGCAACAACAGCTACATTAGGTTGATCATCATTCTGAAGTCTACGACGAGATCCCCTTCTGTCATCTGACACAGCATTAGTCTCATTCTCCTTCTTCTTGTGGAAGTTTCCATAAGGTTTCTTCGATCCACTAGAAGATTCAGCAACATGAGTAACTTTCCCATTCTTAATTCCCTCTTCAAGTCTCTGACCAATAGTTACCAGGTCTGTGAAGTTGGAAGATACACCGCCAATCATCTTCTCCCAAAAGAAAGGTGAGAGAGTGTCCATAAACATGACAGTCAATTCCTTTTCAGCTAAAGGTGGCTCCACTTGAGAAGCTAGCTCTCTCCAGCGTTGAGCGTATTCCTTGAAATATTCTTTATCTTTCTGAGACATGCTTTGCAGTTGTCGGCGATCAGGTGCCATGTCCAGATTATACTTATATTGTTTCATGAAAGCATCGGTCAAATCTTAGAAGCAATGAATGCGACTCTTTTCAAGTACCATATACCATTTTAGTGAAGCTCCACTCAAACTATCCTGAAAGCAATGGATAAGCAATTTGTCATTCTTTGTATAAGCAGCCATCTTGCGGTAGTACATGGTCAAATGGCTTCTTGGGCAAGTGGTCCCTTTATATTTCTCAAACTCAGGAGTCTTGAATTTTGCAGGCATGACAAAGTCAAAAACCAAACACATATTCTCAGCAGCAACCCCAAAGTAACCATTTCCTTCCATGGCTCTCAGGCGCTTTTCTAAAATCTGATACTGTTCTTTGTCATCTTCAATATCTCCAGCATCTCTTTGACTTCCATTCTGGGAACGGGCAGCTTGATATTCAAACAGAGGATTCACATAAGTAGGGTGAGCAACAGTATGCACAATAGGCCGAGATTCAGTGAAGACAGGAGCATGAAACACTGGATTTGAAGCTTTACCAATCACAAGTTGTGAAGATTGACCAATACCGGGATTCTTCTCATATAGAAGAGTGTAAACAGGTGGCAAACCAAACTCATGCCATGTAGAAGGTGGTTGTTGAGTAGGTTGAGGGTCTACATCAGCACTTGAGACTTCAACAATGACGGTCTTCTGAGGCGGTTCTCCTCTAGCAATCAAAACTTGCAGCATCTCAGTGAGCTTGGTCATGCCTGACTTTAACTCATCAATTTCCATTCTGACCTCTGCATTGTTTTGCTTTTGGTATTCCATTCTTAATCTGACGTTGGCTCTAGTTCCATACTTGTGTGGAGGAATCAGCTTGACGATAGACGAACAAACTCTGAAGATGGAGACAAACAAGGATAAGTTTTCTGGACAACCTGGATGTATGTATGCAAATGATGCAATTGTTGTTGTCGCTTTTTATTTATTTGATTTTCAAGGAATTCAAGTTATTAATTTGTAAACATCAAAACATGAAGGAGGTAAATCCTATATTGGATCAAAGCTTTGATCAAGTTATCATCAAGATCAATCATCCATTTTGGTGGATTAAGATTTTCACCCCATCGACACCTAAGATCCATTGAGTTTGATGAAACTTATGATGTTTACAAAGAAAGACCTATGAGTTCCTTGGAAATCAAATGAATGCATGGATTCATAGTTTATGCATCAATCACAATCAAGATCACATACGGCCGCACGAACAAAGTTCAAAGGTTCGACGTCACGAGAATGGAGTCAAAGTTAAGAACCACCCACAAAGGTATGTACTAGGGAATTTTGTACCTGCTGAACGGGTTCTACAAAGGTTCCCAGAGTTTTCAATCTTCTATCGGATACTACTGGCATGCACAATTGCTCATGGGCGCCAATAATATGCCTAAAAAGACCTCGTCTAAGCGTAGCATCGCATGACAACAAGCTCAAATTGGTACTCGACCTTGTTTCTACGCTACATCCTAAAAAAGCTTAGATGGGTTAAAAGGGTTCTAGGCCATTCAGCTTCTACGGACACTCACTATTGAAAGTAATAGTGTTCTTACGATGATTCGTAACAACAACTACTACCTTCCATGAGGCCTCCACTGATTGGGGTTCCACCATATGACGCTCCTGTTAAGGATTGCTCCTGACATGCGACTATTGGTCTAACCACCTCCTATCTCAAGTTACTCACCAAAGTCCGGGTTATGACTTTATCTCATCACAGAGGAACCATCGAGCACCAAAAAAGAAAAAAAGAAAATAAACATACAAAACACACAACAATATATACAGATAAAAAACATACAGATAAACAAAAATAGGCTTAACACACTTAAAAAATGGATCCCCAGTAAAGTCGCCATTTTTCTGTAGCGGGGAAAATCTGAGATCGAAGCCATAAGATTGATTCGACTCAATATTACAGTGAAAGTCGCCACCGCGCTTTATTATTTCCAAAGGAAAAAGGAAAAGAACAAAAAAACCCAAAGTTTGTTTTTTAAAAAAAAGGAAGAGATCTTAGGTACGGGTGTTGATTATACAAGGGGAAGGTTTTAAGCACCGCTCATATCTGTGGTACTCCACTGGAACCTTTTTGAAAATCTGTGTTGTGTGTGTGCTAAAAAAGAGAGTTTGTTTTATTTTTAAAATAATCTCGGCAAGACGTTAAGCCTTGTGCCTACATACCTCCTCGGTGCAATAGAGAAGTCAGAGCTAATGTAGTTCCGCTTAAAAGGGGAAAACGTATAAAAAGGAGTAAACACTTTATCATCGTCGGAGAGAAATACTCAGCCATTGATATTGAGCATGAGAACAAACGAGTTCTTTGCATCGCAATTGAAAGAAGGGCTCCAACTTATTTAGAAATCAATGAGTATGCCACTAGCTCTCTCACGCGAAAAAGATCTCATTATATCAATCAATTTCAAAATTATGGGGTATCGCCACTCGGTTCGACAATTAGTCGTGTCTAAACTTTTTGAAAAAAAGGGCCACTAAGGGCAAAACATATTTTTAGAGAACGGTTTTAAAAAGGTTGCAAACATAAGAAGGTTTTGTAAAAAGGGAGAGGATCTTGAAAATTAAAGAAGGGGAAGAGATGAAGAGGCTATCCTATTGCGTAAAATAAAGCTAAGGAAAAGAATGGCCTAACCGAAGGAGAAGCCAACACTTGACATTATGAGTCAAGGTAGATTTCCCATCCTTTGGACTATCAATACCAAACCAACATTATCACTTGGGGATCCAGATGAACTTATTATCTTTAGCACCACTTTGCATTAAGCACATTAAAATTCTGACGAAAATCGGGCAGAGTAACGACTGTTTTCGGGTAAAATCCTTATCTCAATGCCTTGGAATTAACCATCAAGGACTTTCAAGGAAATACCCGCATGCACAAACAGACAACAAAATGCCAGACAAACAGAATAACAGCAGAGTAACAATATCATAAGGGTCCAGAGGTACTAAGTCCATAAGTCCAAATCTCCAAAATGCTAGGGATAATAACCAATAGTCCGAAAAAGAGCCTTAAACGTTTTTTAGATTTTTGTTGTTTATTAATGTTTTAGCATAAAAGTAAAGTATGGTCCAAGTGGACAAAAAGAAAATAGCGGAAACATAAACATAGTGTCCAAATGGACAAAGAGAAAATAGCGGAATATAATCGTCCAAATGGACAAAAAGAAAATAGCGGAATGTAAATATGATGAAATGATAAAATAAAGCGATAAAGTGAGTAATATAAAGAGTGGTATAATAAAATGAGGAAATTAAAGTTAGTTGTTAGATGTTAAAGATAACCATCTTGAAACTTGTCAAGTATGTTATCAAAGTTAGTAATAAAGATCGATGGTGAGTGAAGGATGTTCTCGGATTTAAACTCAATGGATATTTATCAGAAGCTTGATAAAATCATAGCGGCTACACGATAAACCTCCATAAGTCTTAAATCAACCGCATACAATTCTCTTCCATATTTGATCTTTTTTTGATTCGGGATACAAAATATTGCGCTATGTTAAGAAGATCGCCAAGTGATTTATGTAGAAATCACCCTACAACGAGGCCGGTCAAAACTTTGTGTGCTAATGCATGCGAGAGAAGTGATATGTAGATCACTCTCCTAAAGCAATACCGCACGAAAAGAAAATAAGTAGTGATCTAGTCTTTACCAAGAATCCATAAGAATTCTCAAGGTATTAAGACTTTCATCGATCAAAAGAAAAAAGAAGGAGAAGAAGAATAAAATGCATAAAAGATAATCAACTCACACTGTCATTAATATCATTCATCTAATATTATGGATTTGATCATGTTGTACCCCAAAATTTGCCCGCATCTTTTTTCAAAAAAAAAAAGCAATGTCTAAAAATTGGGAGTTTTATATAATCTTGGATTTTATTTCATAAATGTCCTGATTTTATGAATACTCAGTTTTTTAGAATATTTTTTATATGGTATTTTGGTTCGCTGTTGAATTTATTCTTACACAAACGCCAAGTACTGTTTATTACTTTGCACACGCTGTTTATTTGAGATTTATTTTCAGATAAATAATACTGACACAATTGGTACAGAATTAATTTTTTGCAGGCGCAGAGTCCAGGGATTCAGACTGTACGGGTAACAATTAAATTATTATTGTTTCCCACTAATTTTTGTACTATATTATTTTCAAATCTCTTTCTTTCTTTTCAAATCTCTTTCTTTCAAATCAAATCCTAACTTTATTCCATACATCTTTCTTTTCAAACCCTACCATACACTTTCTTTCAAAACCTACTATCATTCAAACTTTCCTTTTTTGTACGGTATCACTTCATTCCCCAACGTATCCATCCTTCTTTTCACTCTATAAATACCCCTCATTTTTTCCATAAAATCTCACATCAAATTTCATTCATCTCCCAAATTTATATCATCTTATTTCCTCTTCTTCCCCGACAAAAATGGCAAAGTGGGTGGATACACTTTTTCTTATAGTCATCACTGTTTTTACAGTGATCATGTATTTCTTCTGTCTGCATAGTCCTGAGAAATGCGGTATCTACTTTCTGTTGTTTATAGCATGGATCTTTAATCGTCATATTTAAAGTTTGTCGTATCTTTCGCTTTCAAATAACGTACCGTTTATTTGTCGTACTGTTCGTTACAGTTCTTTTTGTAATATTTTTACTGTCAGTATTAAGTATTATACTATTTGTTATACCGTCGTTTAATTATCAAGATAATATTATGTGTGTTTATTGTGTTTATTGCTAGTTAAATATTTATTTTTCTGTGCATTAAATCCTTTTCAATCTTGTTATTGATGGTAATTTCGTTCGCGTACGGTGTATTTTAATTATTTATTATGTTTGTGTTTTTCTAACAAATCATGTAAATAATTTCTCACCATCAACACAACAAAAACAAAAAGAAAAAAAATTAACTTTAACTGATACGTTTTCACTTTAACTGTTACGTTAATACCCGGACAGCTAGTGAACAGTCAAACCCGATGACAACACGATTCTCCGTGTTTTTTGTATCATTAGTAAAATCAATCTTTCACATTTTAAAATTCCAAGATTTTTGTTCTAGAAGTCTTCTGATAATCACAAGATCAGCCATGACTCAACACTGCACAAAAATCAGGTACGCTCAACTGTCCCTCCTACACAAACAGTCCCTAACTAGGGTTTTTGTTTTTTCAGGAAAATGAGTTTTTGAGATCTCAAATGGTTTTCATGGATCTCCATATGTCTCAAAGTACCGTCAGACAAATTTTCAAACTTCGATTCGCTCGGACGCACAATCGACAGCTCAAACAGTCAACATACGACCAGTTTGACCGAAAAGTCAACAGACAGTCAAAAATGATTTTTTTTGTCAAAATCTATATTTTATCAAAAGATTCATCATTTGATCAATGGTTGATCATAATTCATCAAGAAAAGTTCAGAAATAACTCTCTCCTTGTTCATCCAAAAATTTCCAACCAAAAATTAGGGTTTTCTCCTAAAAAGTCAACTGAACTTTGACTGGCCATAACTCTCTCCTTGTTCATCCAAAAATTTCCAACCAAAGCTTTTTTTGAAGGAAATTCAATTATCTTTCAAATGAAATTGATCCCATGGTCATTGGATTTACCATTTGGAAAATATGAGCCAGGACATTACAGGTCATTTTCAAAGTCAACAAAAAGTGGTTTTTTGTCAAAGGCCATAACATCAAGATAACTTCTCCAAATGCAAAAAAGTTTTCAAAGTAGCTTGTAGAGGACATCTTGAGGTTTCTAAAAAGTACAAGAACTCCTTCATATGATCAAAATTGAGGGAGATATGCCTTGTTGAAGTTAGCTATTTTTTGGGAAAATGCATGAAACTAGCATTGATCAAAATGATTTTTTTTTCCAAAAGAGGCCAAGCATTCATGATCCAAATATGTTTCTAATGATGTTAAAGGGCTCCCATGACCAACATTTGTCCCATGACATTTTTGTCTCTTTTTTAATTTAATTTTATTACATTTAAAATTAAATTAAAAAAGAAATGGTTCAAGACAATTATCCAAGGCTTTTGTCTTTAGCTTGAGTCACCAAGATGGCTTAACTTCTGCAACATAGAGATGGTACAGCAGGCCTAGAGCAAGAGGATGAAGAAAAATGAAGCTATGGCCAAAGAATTCAAAGCTTTATATATTAAAAAATTCAAAAGTTCAAAGACCATCAATAATTGTTAGCTTAAGATTGAAGCACTCTTATTGCTCATAAATAGCTTAGCATACTTCAGTAAGAAGAGACACACGAATTCAGAGCCAATTCTATGCTTGTATCATACTTGTAGCAACTTGAAAATTTCAAAGAAATTCAAATTTCGAATTATGAGTTTAAGCTAGTTTCAATCCAAACTAAACACTTAAACACGACCATTAAACATCACTGAACCTATCCAAATCAATTTCAAGCTTTAAAACACCTCAGAATCAAGCTCAAAAGCTCACGATTTGTTCAAACCAAAACTCACAAAAATATAATCATACATGCATATTTAACATGATGTAATCATATATTTGAGTTTGTTTTCGTGTTCTGATCGTTTCTGGAAACTTAATTGGTGTTTGGACACCTATACGAGGAATCACCATTTTAGGGTTCTTGAGTTCAAAATTAGGGATTCACGATTTAGGCAAAATTACAGGTTCTAAGTGGTACCATTGAGCTCGTATGAACTAGACGAATCAAACCATAACCTTGCGCCAAATTTCTTTTGTGTCTAACCCCTATTCGTGTTGAACAGGTATAATAGATCGAAGATTTTACAGCTCTCTGCAAAAGAGCAGTGTAAAAGATGTGATCTGAGGAAGAAGACGAGACGTGGCTCCTTCCTATTGTTTGGAGGGCGCGCACGTTTTTTTTAAAATTAATTTGTGATCCAGTGCTTTGCAGGTTCTATTGTTATCACATGCCTTCATTCCAATCACCATCAGATCAACTTGTCACTCAAGCCAACGCCCATGACACGCTATTCCATGCTATGGACTTACCAGCCAGCCACACATGATCCATATTTAATATATATTTTATATTTTTCTATTTTATTTAATTTTCTTCGTAAAAATTATTTAAAATAATTTTAAAAATCAGAAAAATACACAAAAAATATTTTTAGGTTGATAAAATTCTATATTAATTTTTGACATAAAAATATTTTATTTTTCTTTATAATTAAAATATTTTGTTTAATTAACTAGTATATATTTATATATTTGCTTTTTAATTATTTCAACCCATCAAAAAATCAGAAAAAATATTTTCTTTTTATTAAATTAAGTTTGTATATTATGAACTAATTTTGTACATAATTAGAATATTTTTCCCTTTAAGTTTAAATTATGTGTATAATTATTTGTGTAATTATATGTTAATTAACTTAATCATTTCAAAATCATTTAAAAAATCATAAAAAAAATTAGTTTTATTTTAAAATTAATTAACAAGCAATATGAACATATTTTAGACTTAATTTTTAGGTTTAAATTTTATTTATACTTTTTTCTCATTTAATTAAATTGATCATGCATTAATTCTAATTAAAATCAATCATAAAAAATCCAAAAATATTTTCCCTTTATCTTATTGCAATTTAAATTCATAGATAAGTGTATAGGTTGTCAAATTCATGTAAATAGTGTAGTTTACATTTCTCGCACAATCGATGTAATAGCATATATTTACTTTCCGCATTTTACATTTCCGCACTTTAATTTCTGTACATATAAAACTGCGTGTATGTCAAGAATAAAAGTTGAAGCGCAAGATCACTAATCTCAAAGATAACATATCTGAAAACAAAACACAATCACACTTGCACCTCTTTTCAAAATCAATTCTACTGTTTCAAATACAATTCAAGTTTTTCTTCTGTATCCAGTTAAGGAAAATTTTCTAAAAGAAATGGGAAAGAACCTTGTAAACTTAGGGTATACCTCCTAATTGCTTGCTCAATCAAAAAACAACAAAAGCATTTCCACATCACTGTTTTTTCAAAGCAAACTTTCAGAAGACTACACTTCGTATACATCCAAACAAGGATCATTATGAAGTTAAAAATCTTTTTTTTCAAACCATCAAAACATATTTCGAAAGATAAAACACTTTGTATACATCCGCACCAGGATCATTAGAAAGTATTTAAAACCACAAACAAGCATTTCAAAGCAAGACAAACGATTTAAACAAGTGAGCTAAGCAATTAAGAGCCCATGGATAACCATGAATACAAAGGGGTGCTAATACCTTCCCTTTGTATAACCTACCCCCGAACCCAAAATCTCTTAAAGGTCTTTTTCTATTTCTTTTATAAACCTTTCCTTAATTGGATAAAATAAAAGTCGGTGGCGACTCTCTAATTTTCACAACTCAAAAAAATAAAAGAAGAGTCAGTTTGTATCCCACGAAAAACCGAGGATGACAGGTCATTTCAAACCTATCAACATCCTAGATCCAATGATATTAATGAAGTGGAGGAAGAAGGAAGCCAAAACAAGCATAAAAGAGGCAAAAAACACATTCTGTCCCAAGGGAAATCGATTTGCCTAAGGAGGAAATCAATTTCCTAAGTGCAAGTTTTCAAATCTGGCACAGAAACAAAGTGGAAATCGATTTCCCTAAGGAGGAAATCGATTTCCTTAGTGCAGTTTTAAAAAAAAATCAGCATTAGGAAGCATAAAACTCGACTTAAGCAAACATACAAACACCTTATGATCACATATCCATTGGAGCACTAATTTTCCATCAAACCACCATCAAATAGGATCAATATAACATCAAAGATGCATTGAACACAAGCAAGAAAGATCTACATCTTAGAGTTTAGGAATTTACCAATTCTTGAACCAAATTGTTGAAGTAGCTTCAAGAACAAGCACAAAGTGTGTAGATCCTTCAAAATTGGAGATGAACAAACAAAGAAAAAGAGAAATGTAGGAGGTTTAGTTCAAAATTAGTAAGATTCAATGTGAATCTCACTAATTCTATGAGAATGAACTTTGGGTGAGGGTTTGGAAAGGGTGAGAAATGAATTTGCAAGCACTTTTTTGGCTCTCCAAGCTTGAGAAATGAATTTGCAAGAACTTTTTTGGCTATCCAAGCTTGAGAAATGAGGGAGTAGAGACCTCTATTTATAGGATGGGAGCAAGAGTAGTGGTAATTTGGTCTTTTTGCATTTGGTAATTAGCTTATGTTTAAATGGTGTTTAAATGTTATTTAAATGGTAAAATGGTATTTAAATGGTAAAATGAAGGGAATTAATTTTGGTGAGGTGGAAAATTGGTAAAATGACAAAAATGATTAATGAAAATGTGATTGGTGCCAAAATGGTTTCATGCTTCCCTCTTTTTTTTTTTCAAATTTCGTCCAGGGAAATCGATTTCCTATATGGGTAAATCAATTTCCATAGTGAAATTTTCAAAAATTCCTTTTCTTGCACTGTTTTGATTTTTGCCCGATCTTTTTCCTGCAAAACACAAAAAAGGAAACAAAAATGCATATTTTTGGATTTTGGTTAGTATAAAACAAATAAAAAGCTAGAAATGCTTGATGGTTCCCCTCAGAGACAAAGTGATACCTCAAGATTGTGATCTTGATTAATGATTGAAATGCAAATGATGTATGATCTTAGGGTCAAAAATTGGGGTATGACACCTGTCTAATCTCTTCAAGAATACCGCTAGTCAGCTTCAGCATACCCAATTTAACACTAGTAGGAGTACCTTCACACACCAAACTCAAGTCTCTGAATTGTTCAACCAAGTCCAATTCCTTCACCATTAGCATAGACATAAGCAAAGTCTTCCTACTCAATGCATCAGCAACTACGTTTGCCTTATCAGGATGGTAGTTCAAACCAAAATCATAATCTTTAAGGAATTCTAACCACCTCCTCTGCCTCATGTTCAGCTCCTTCTGATCGAAGAGATACTCAGACTCTTATGATCACTAAACACCTCGAATCTCGAACCATACAAATAATGTCGCCACAACTTCAAAACAAAAACCACAACTACTAACTCTAAGTCATGAGTCGGATAATTCCTTTCATGCACTTTGAGTTATCTTGATGCATAAGTGACCACTGGTTGATTCTGCATCAATACACCACCTAAGCCCATTAGTGACGCATCACAGTAAACCACAAATGATTCTGTCAGATTCGGCAGAATCAAGATAGGAGCACTAGTCAACCTTCTCTTTAGCTCTTGGAATCCTTCTTCACATTTTGCATCCCAAATAAAAGCCTGACCCTTCCTGGTTAATTTAGTTAACGGAAATGCTAATTTTGAAAAGCCTTATATAAACTTCCTGTAGTAACTTGCCAGACCAAGAAAACTACGAATCTCTAACACTGACTTCGGAGCTTCCCACTGAGACACCGCTTCTATCTTTGTAGGATCAATAACAATACCCTTCTTAGAAATCACATGTCCCATAAAACTGATTTCCTCCAACCAAAACACACTTTGATAACTTGGCAAAAAGTTGTTTCTCTTTTAACAGCTCTAACACAGTTCTGAGATGTTCCGCATGCTCCTCTTCATTCTTAGAATATATCAGGATATCATCTATAAACACCACTACGAACTTGTCGAGATAAGGATGAAAAATTCTATTCATATACTCCATAAAAATACCAGGTGCATTAGTAACTCCAAACGGCATCACCGAATACTCATAATATCCATACCTTGTTCTGAAGGCAGTCTTCTGAATATCATCATCTTTCACACGAATTTGGTGATACCCAGACCTCAGATCAATTTTACTAAATACACACGCCTCAACCAGGTGATCCATCAAATCATCAATCCTCGGCAGTGGATATCGATTCTTGATAGTCACTCTGTTTAGTTGTCTGTAATCCACACACAGCCTCATCGAACCCTCCTTCTTCTTCACTAGTAACATAGGCGCACCCCACGGAGAAACACTTGGACGAATGAATTTATTCTCAAACAATTCTTCCAACTGCTTCTTCAGTTCAGCCAACTCAGACGGCAGCGTACGATATGGTGCCATCGACACTGGACTAGTTCCCGGAACCAAATCAATAGAAAATTCTACTTCTCTTTCTAGTGGTAATTCACTCACATCTTCCGGAAAAACTTCTGGAAACTCACATACCACAGGTAGTTCGCTACTCGCCACTTTCTCTTTCAAATCCATCAATGCAAACAACATAAATACAGTTGCACCTTTTTCATTAACATCATTCACTTGTCTAACTGTCATGTTCAGAGCATCGACACTGACAACTTCAGGAAAAATTACCGTCTTCGCAAAACAGTTGATATGAACACGGTTGAATTCCAACTAGTTCATTCCCAGGATTACATCAAGTTGTTTCAATGGAAGACACACTAAGTCCATCGCGAATTCCCTATCAAAAATGTCAACCGTACAATTCAAACAGGCAGATGAGGTAGTTACTGAACCCGACGCAGGAGTGTCAATAACCATACTTCCATTTATGCCAGATATCTCTAAATTCAACCTCTTAGCCCAATCCAAAGAAATAAAAGAATGAGTTTCTCCAGTATCAATAATCGCAACTAAAGGTGTGCCATGATTGAAACACGTACCTTTAATAAATCTATCCTCTTGAGTAGTCTCTGACCCGATCAAAGCAAAAACCTTTCCTCACGGTTGCTTCTTCTTTGGCTTGGTACAATTCGGACTAATGTGACCCTCTTCACCATAGTTGTAACAAGTCACAACCTTCTTCTTACAGAGCAGCAATATGGCCCACTTGGTCACACTTGAAACACTTTTTCTAATCAAGCTTGCATTCATGCCTACGATGTCCCATCTCGCCACAATTATAGCATCTGATACGAGCACTAGGATCTCCTCCACTAGATTTCTTCCAATCATCAGGCTTACCTCTACCATATGGCTTACCTCTATCCATATGCTTCTTACCTTTTCTGTCAACTAACTCGCGAGAGTGAGATGACTTCAGCTTGATGTTATCCTCTTCAACTATTCTGCTATAGTCCATTAAGTCCACAAACCTCTGAATCCTCTGATATCTAATGCCTTGCTTGATTTCATCACGAAGGCCATTCTTGAATTTGACACATATGGAAAACTCACTAGCTTCATCATTGTTGTATTGAACATAGTACTTTTCAAACTCAACAAAATTCGAAGCATACCATCCAATCACTGAAACTAATAACTTCGCAGAAGTAGCTGTAGTCCACTCTGACATACCTTGGTATGCAGATTTCGTAAATTACCTGGCTGCTGGTGTAATTCCTCCTGATCTAAGTTACCAACAGAAAAAGAAATTTTTCCATGACCTAAAACATTACTATTGGGACGACCCGCTCCTGTTCAAAAGAGGCCCCGATGGAATCTTTAGACGTTGTGTACCCGAGGAAGAAATAGGAAGCATAATAACACACTGTCACTCTGCACCATGTGGAGGACACCATAGCACATCTAGAACCTGCGCCAAAATCCTTCAATCTGGACTCTTCTGGCCCAACCTGTGGAAAGACGTTTATTTTGCCATACTAAACTGTGATAGATGTCAACGAACCGGAAATATTTCAAGACGTGACGAAATGCCTCAAAAAGGCATTCTAGAAGTAGAAATATTTGACGTCTGGGGAATAGACTTTATGGGTCCGTTTCCATCATCGTTTGGGAATCAATATATACTCGTAGCTATCGATTACGTTTCGAAATGGATAGAAGCTATCGCTTCCCCTACAAACGATACACGAGTAGTTATCAAACTTTTCAAAAACATCATCTTTCCTATTATTCACAGTCACTCTCCCTTAGGAACAATCAAAATACTAGTAGCCTTAGCTTTACATAGTAACCTTAGATAACGGTAGATCGATTCATAGTCCCTGTGGATTCGATATCTTTTAAAACTACACGACACGACTGTGCACTTGCAGTCATCAGATTAATAGACACGTAAAGTCGCGATCAAGTTTTTGGCGCCGTTGCCGGGGACTATTTAAGTCGATATCGTAACTCACTGTTACACCGTAGAGACTAGGGAAATTCTTTTTCTTTCTTTCTGAACGATTGTATGCCAACGAGATCGAGCGTTTCATTAACGTCAAACGTCGAGCTCGCAATCTTCCCGAAGTAGCACCAATTCCGATTGACCAGGAATTGATCTTTACTGATCAAATCAATCAAATTACCCCGAAGTTAGAGATGGTTGCTATTCGTGCTCTTAGAGACTATGCCGCTCCTTCGCGCGCTGAACCGCACTCAAGTATCGCACCACCTGCGATTGAGGCGAACAATTTCGAACTGAAACCTTCGTTGGTCCAAGCCGTTCGACAGAGTCAATTCTCTGGAAGCCCTGCAGACGACCCCAACCTTCATTTATCTGTGTTCGTGCAATATGCCGACACTGTCAAAGCTAACAACGTTAGTTCCGAAGCTATTCGATTACGTCTTTTTCCTTTCTCCTTGAGAGATAGAGCCAGAGCGTGGCTTCAATCCCTGCCTTCTAATTCCATAACTACATGGGACGAATTGAAGAGAGTATTCTTAGCGAGATACTTTCCGCCTAGCAAAACTGCTCTGCTAAGAGGTCAAATCAACGGATTTACCCAGAAAGATAACGAATCACTCTTCGAAGCTTGGGAACGTTACAAGGACATGCTTAGACTATGCCCTCATCATGGACTCGAACCATGGCTGATCATCCATACCTTTTATGGTGGTCTCCTTTATAACACTAAAATGACTATAGATGCCGCTGTTGGCGGAGCATTAATGGACAAACCCCACGATGAAGCATACAACCTTATAGAGAATATGGCACAAAACCATTACCAATGGGGTGGAGAACGAGCCGCTCTAGAGAAAACCCAAACCAAAGGAGGAATGTATGAAGTAAGTGGTATAGACCGCGTTAACGCCAAAGTAGACGCCTTAACTCAAAAGATCGAAAACTTAACCATCACTCCATCAGCCATCGCTGCTGCTGTAGCACCTAACTGCGAGATTTATGGACTGACTGGACATGCAGTCGCCGAATGTCAACTCTTGACTGGAATCCCATCTGATCAAGTAAACTATGCTCAAGGAAACCCTTATTCTAACACGTACAACCCTGGATGGAAAAACCATCCGAACAATTCATATAAAAACAACAATGCGTTGTACGCACCTGGACAAGCACCTGCTGTCCCACCTGGCTATCAAAAAGCGCCCGTAGCTGCTCAAAACGACCCTAGGAAGTCGAATCTTGAAATCATGATGGAAAACTTTATAGCTTCCCAACAACAAACCAATAAAGACTTCCTAAATCAAAATATCCACAATAGCGAGCAACTAAAACAACTATCAAACAAAGTAGACGCATTAGCTACACATAACAAAATGTTAGAAACTCAAATTTCACAAGTAACTCAACAACAAGCACCTACTGCTGCCCCTGCTAGCACGTTTCCTACTCAACCACAACCTAATCCTAAAGGACATGCGAACGCGATAACATTACGAAGTGGAACGAATTACGATGGACCTATTGATCCTAGAACTCAAAACGCACCCATGTCCCAACAAGAGCCAAAGGAAATCCAAAAGACATCAACTGATTATCAAACTGCTAAGACTAATGAGAACAATAACGAAGTGGAACCTGAAAAAGAAAAACCTTACGTTCCACCACCACCTTATAAGCCACCAATTCCTTACCCTCAGAGATTAGCCAAATCAAGAACCGAAGCGCAATTTTAAAAATTTGTAGAACTTCTGAAACAATTAAACATAACCATACCGTTCACAGAAGCTATAACTGAAATGCCTTCGTACGCTAAATTCCTAAAAGAAATCCTATCGAACAAAAAGAAACTCGAGGATAACGAAACTGTAACGCTTACCGCTGAATGTAGTGCAATCATCCAAAACAACATGCCTCCCAAACTGAAAGATCCAGGCAGTTTCTCTATACCCTGCGTAATAGGAAAAACCATCATAGAAAAAGCCTTATGCGACTTAGGAGCCAGTGTTAGTTTGATGCCTCTTTCAACCTGTAAGAAGCTAAATCTAGGTGAGCTTAAGGCAACGAGAATGTCTCTTCAACTAGCTGACCGCTCAGTTAAATACCCTGTAGGAATGTTAGAAAATATCCCTGTTTGTGTAGGCCAATTCTACATCCCAACTGACTTTATCATAATGGATATCCAAGAAGATTCTAACATCCCGGTCATATTAGGAAGACCATTCTTAGCAACCGCTGGTACAATTATAGACGTCAAGCGAGGAAAGCTTACTTTCGAAGTAGGAGAAGAGAAAATAGAATTTATTCTTTCCCAATTCTTAAAAGCACCTTCTATAATTGACACGTGCTGCTCTGCCGACATAATCGACGATTGTGTTAATGAAATAAAATCCGAACCAAATGAGGAAACCGAGATCCTAAGAATTCCTATACCACCGATTTTTAAAGACGACAACTGCCGTGGGGAATATCAAGATAATCACCTGAGTGAATGTTTAGCATTAACACCTGATCCTATACCTGGACCTAAGAAACCTGCTATAGAACTTAAAACTCTACCAACCGATCTTAGGTACGAATTCTTAGACGAAGAACTAAACCGACATGTTATAGTTAACGCCGATTTAGGACAAACCGAGACGGAAATATTACTTACTGTCCTGAGAAAATACCCAACCTCTTTAGGATATAACATATCAGATCTGAAAGGAATAAGTCCTTCCCTCTGTATGCACCGCATTATGCTCGAAGACGATTGTAAAACCTCTAGGGAACATCAAAGGCGAATAAATCCGATTATGAGCGATGTAGTTAAAAAGGAAATCTAAAAACTGCTAGAAGTCTGAATAATATATCCAATATCCGATAGTAAATGGGTTAGTCTTGTTCATGTCGTACCTAAGAAAGGAGGAGTTACCGTAATCACCAACGTAAAAGGCGAATCTGTAGCACAACGTACCCAAACTGGATGGAGAATGTGCATAGACCGTAGGAAGCTAAACAAAGCCACCCGAAAAGACCATTTTCCTTTACCTTTCATAGACCAAATGCTTGAACGCTTAGCTAAACACTCACATTTCTGTTATTTAGATGGATACTCCGGATTTTTCCAAATTCCTATCCACCCTGACGACCAAGAGAAAACCACGTTTACCTGTCCCTATGGTACATTCGCTTATAGAAGAATGCCTTTTGGACTTTGCAATGCACCCGCAACCTTCCAAAGATGAATGATGGCAATATTTGCCGACTTCCTAGATGGTATAATGGAAGTCTTTATGGACGATTTCTCGGTCTGTGGAGGAAGCTTTGAAACATGTTTAGAGAACCTCGAATTGGTACTTAAACGATGCGTAAGCGTTAACCTTGTCCTTAATTGGGAAAAATGCCATTTCATGGTTCGACAAGGAATCGTACTTGGACACATCGTGTCCGATAGAGGAATCGAAGTAGATAAAGCCAAAATCGAAATTATTGAAAACCTTTAACCTCCCAAAACTGTTAGAGAAATAAGAAGTTTTCTAGGACACGCTGGTTTTTACCGACGTTTCATTAAAGATTTCTCTAAAATAACAAAACCCTTAACCGAATTACTGATGAAAGACGCCGAATTCATTTTTACTGATAAATGCACTGAAGCATTCCATACGCTTAAACAAGCATTAATCTCTGCGCCAATTATGCAACCTCCCGACTGGAATGAACCTTTCAAAATAATGTGTGACGCAAGCGGATATGCTGTGGGAGCCGTTCTAGGGCAGAGAAAGGATAAGAAACTACATGTCATATACTATGCGAGTAGAACCCTAGATGAAGCTCAGATGAATTATGCCACGACAGAAAAGGAATTACTAGTTGTCGTGTTCGCATTAGACAAGTTCTGTTCTTACCTGGTAGGAGCCAAAATAATCATATACACTGACCACGCCGCCATTAGGTACCTCTTAACTAAGAAGGACGCCAAACCGAGACTGTTGAGATGGATCCTGTTATTACAAGAATTCGACCTGGAAATTAAAGATAAAAAAGGAACTGAGAATGTCGTAGCAGATCACCTCTCTCGATTGGAAAATCTGAAACCCGAACAAGTGCCAATTAACGATTATTTCCCTTATGAAAAACTCATCGCTCAGTTAGAAGCTAACGAATTAGAACCATACCATCCAATCACTGAAACTAATAACTTCGCAGAAGTAGCTGTAGTCCACTCTGACACACCTTGGTATGCAGATTTCGTAAATTACCTGGCTGCTGGTGTAATTCCTCCTGATCTAAGTTACCAACAGAAAAAGAAATTTTTCCATGACCTAAAACATTACTATTGGGACGACCCGCTCCTGTTCAAAAGAGGCCCCGATGGAATCTTTAGACGTTGTGTACCCGAGGAAGAAATAGGAAGCATAATAACACACTGTCACTCTGCACCATGTGGAGGACACCATAGCACATCTAGAACCTGCGCCAAAATCCTTCAATCTGGACTCTTCTGGCCCAACCTGTGGAAAGACGTTTATTTTGCCATACTAAACTGTGATAGATGTCAACGAACCGGAAATATTTCAAGACGTGACGAAATGCCTCAAAAAGGCATTCTAGAAGTAGAAATATTTGACGTCTGGGGAATAGACTTTATGGGTCCGTTTCCATCATCGTTTGGGAATCAATATATACTCGTAGCTATCGATTACGTTTCAAAATGGATAGAAGCTATCGCTTCCCCTACAAACGATACACGAGTAGTTATCAAACTTTTCAAAAACATCATCTTTCCTAGGTTCGGTGTTCCGAGACTGGTAATTAGCGATGGGGGGTCTCATTTCATTTCAAGAATCCTTGAGAAGCTCCTTCGAAAATATGGAGTAAATCATCGGATAGCTACACCATACCATCCTTAAACAAGCGGACAAGTAGAGGTATCTATCCGCGAAATAAAACAAATATTGGAGAAAACCGTTGCTATATCTAGAAAAGATTGGTCAACTAAGTTAAACGATGCTTTATGGGCTTATAGAACAGTTTCAAAACTCTAATAGGAACTACCCCATTCAAACTCGTTTATGGAAAATCGTGCCACCTCCCGGTAGAGCTAGAACATAAGGCCTATTGGGCCATTAAGAACTTAAATCTAAACTACACCGCCGCTGGTGAGAAACGACTTCTAGACATAAACGAATTAGACGAACTTAGACAAGACGCTTACGAAAACGCCAAAATCTATAAAGAGAGAACAAAAAAAATTGCACGACAAGCACATATCTAGGAAAATATTTAACATAGGCGATAAAGTACTTCTATTCAATTCTAGATTAAAATTATTTACTGGGAAGTTACGCTCTAGATGGTTTGGCCCTTTCGAAATCACTAACATATTTCCGAGCGGAGCGATAGAAATCAAAGGAGAAACCGTCAAACCATTTGTCGTAAATGGGCAACGTCTTAAGTTTTACCATCATCTCGAACACAATGAAAATATCCAAATTTTTAAACTTGACGAGCTGCCTGCTCATTCGAAAAAATAGTTTTCTATTTTTAAATCGTCGAGCTTACGACATAAAACAAAGCGCTTGGTGGGAGACAACCCACATTTTTATTATTCTTTCATTTTATCATTTTTATTTTTAAATTTTTATTTTTATTTATTTAATCTATTCTATTTTGAATTATTCTAATTTTAATTTTAATTATTCTTTACGTTTTTCCTACATTTTATAATAATTACTATAATTATAACTGCTATCTTAAATCGAGAAAATATTTCCTTTTTATAATTATACTTATTATTATAACTTGTTATTTATTTTTATTTTTATTTTAAATCAACACTAGCCTAGTTCTAACTTAATCTTAATATTTTCAACTTCTAGGTTTTCTTAACTACTAACTAATCAAGATGCAAGCAATCGATAATATGGAAGTTGTGTTCCGTGGTAGAGGACAAGAAGCAATATTTGATAAGCTGGCTGAAAGACAAATGGATTTGACTTGCTATCCTCACCAGCCGACTATGGTAAAACTTGGTATCGAAGAAAGCGTTTTACACTTGCTTGACCAAATCGGTTGAACCGGTTCTCACGTGTTCCGCAAGTTTAGTACCTACCGGAAACTCACTCTGGAATTCTTGAGTTCCTTGACTTATCTTCCTAACTGTGGACAAGGTCTGAGAAAAGGAGTCATTCTCTTTAGACTCTTTGGTATGGAGTTTAACTTTTGCATCCGAGATTTTGCTGAAATGCTAGAACTACCTCATGGATCAGATGCATACACCAAAGTATCTGAAGACAGCCTTGCATACTGGGAGTTGGAAAAATACTGGGGCAAGATCACTGGAAACTATAACCCTGAAGAGTTCGAATTTCAAACTGAAAACATCCATAACCCTGCCTTTAGATACTTTCATAAGATCATTGCTCACTACATTTTCGGTAAACCAGATAAAGTCACTGAAGTTTCTAGAGAAGAGTTATTCATCATGTTCTGCTCCTCTCAGAATCGCCCAGTCAATGCCATCGCATTTATGCTAACAAACTTCGAGCGCATCACGCAAGACGAAGTTTCACCTATTAGGATCGGCAGATTTGTCACTATGATTGCTAATGCTATATGACTGAGAGTACCTCTACTTAGATTGACACCTCTGGGTTCCCACAACTCTATGGACATTCAATTCTGCTTTAACCGAGGTATCATAGGTAACCTTGGACCTGATTAGTTTGATTTGCTCATTGATAACAAAGTATTGGATCAGTTCACCTTACCGAGTCCTAGGACGAGTGTCCACAACCCTGCTAACTGGCTTTACTATGGTCAGATTCCTGAGAGAGAACTCACCTGAAACCCCACAAGCTTATGAACATTTCAATGAGGAAATGCACGTATCGGAATCCGAACCTGACACTCCTCCTGGATACTATGAACCTCTTCCTGAAGACGAACCCATTCCAAATTATGAACCTCTTCCTGAAGATGAACCCATTTCCAAATATGAGCCTGAGACTCCCACTGATGATTATACTGTTCATATGACTGATGTCGAACTTGAACCTCAACAACTAGCTACATCCACCGCATCGGTGAACCAAAGAATGCCTAATCTGCACACGCATGAGCAAACCATCACTGCACTGCAACAAGATGTACAACATGTGCGCAACAAGCTACACACTTTGCAAATGCACTTCTTCGATTTCATCGACACCGTCATTGCCCAGTTCGACAAAGTTTTCAAACACATTTATTCTAATGTGCAAAACAATAGACGTGGCTAGATGTTACCGTTTAGATTATTAGAATTTTATTTCTAGTTTTAGCAATTTAAATTTCTAGTTTAGAATTTCATTTTTCTGCACTTTTAACATTCTGTTTCTGTCAACACTCAGTACCAGTTTTAATCTTAAATGCATTATTTTATTCATTACTGCTACTGTGTTATACTGCATTACTATTGACTGCTATATATATTCCTGTTTACCATCATTTTTGCTGTTTATAGTATAAAACAATGCCACTGTTCTGAGCTTTTATTCTATACTTAATATTATCTGTCAGAACCTGTCTGACCATTGCATGCATGGAGACCACCTCCCTAAGCAAGGAGACGCACGTCTCCACCTCTGTGGGACCAGACCTCAGCAGGCTAAGGACAGGAGACGCACGTCTCAATGCTCTGTCCCCCAGCAGACTGACTGCCTGAGACGCGCGTCTCCCAAGGCCAGCAGTCTGCATTGTTGACCACGCAGAAACACCACCATAACTCCCATTTTGAATTTTGAATTTGAATTTCAAAATCCATCATTCAAACTTCTTCATTCTCCCCATTATTTCTTCCATTTAAACACCATAAACCTCATTCATCCTCCATCATTCACCTCTTTAACTCCACATCATTTCCCATTTATATATTCCATTCAAACTTCAAACATCTCCATAATTCTATTTTAATTCTCCATTAACCACACCATTTTCAAACCTCACTATAAAACCACACCACCACCACTCTTCTTCTTCACAACCTTCAAACCTTTTTCCACTCTTCTACTTTTCATAGTATTTTTCTTTTCAAACTCATCATGCCTCCACGTTCAATTATTCGCACTATGCGTCCTGAGAGACCACCTCCTAACCTTGCAAATACTATCTTTCGAGAGGATGACAATGATTCTCAACGAACCAAATACCTCGCTTTCTACGAACATTCGGTTGTTCCCACAAAATTTGTGAACATCGAATGTCTAGAAACTCTGGGTCTCATGGATGGTGTCAACCGTTTACTCACTAAATCTAGCCTACACCATCTTTGTACCGAACCCGTACCAACTTATGAGCCGCTCGTCTTAGAGTTCTTGAGCTCTTTCAACTACGACACTCCTTCTGATCAACCACTCTTAACCGGTAGCATCCAATTTCAGATGTTCAACCGTGAATTTACTCTGGATCAAGAAGTCGTGGCTACTCACTTGCATTTTAATAATGCTCCAAATGCTCTCCGCACCATCTTTCAAGAACTCAATGGCCGATCTTGGGAAGAACTTGCCTCCGAATTTTGGTTTAATCTTACTGGCGAAGTTCCTACCGGTTGGAGGTCTCTACATGCTTCTCACATTCAAAACCCCGCTATACGTTATTTTCAACGTGTTTTGGGGCATACTATTTTTGCAAGATCCAACAATCACAAGGTAAACCAAAATGAATTATTTTCCCTCTACTCTGCGCTTAACAATATCCGTTTCAATGCCGCACCTTTTATGCTCCAAGACATCCAAGGCTGCCTTAACTCCACCGCCACCTCCACAAACCCTTTTCTGTTTGGCGGAATTATTACCTCCTTGGCATGTGCTTTAGGTCTCGCTGATGACCTCATCTCCCTCTCTCATCTCATGATGCCTGCTCAATCACTCGATCTCACCTACTGCCGCGACTCTCACTTGGTTTCACCCCGCCATGATGGCCGCTACACTTTGGTCGTCAACAAAGTCCTGATTCCCTATGTCATCCTACCGTGCCTAGAGCAAATCAACATCCGTTATGTTCAGCGTTGGAGGCTCGTTAATGAAAATCCGCCAGAAAACCAACCTGAACTTCCTAATGATCCTGTGGATGCAAATGAAGATGGACTCAACCAAGAACAAGCTGATGTCAACCAACCTCCTCAAAACAACCATTCACTTATCACTCTTGATGCCATGTATGCTGCACTTCAACGCCAAGATCAACTCTTTCAAGCTATGCAAACTAATCAAGATGAAACATTGAGACTTGTTCGAGAAATACAACAAGAGCACCGTGACTACGCTATTAGGAACGAAAGCCAATACGCTGAAATTGCTACACTATTGAATGATCTTAACTTTCAGGCAAATGGCTCTCCTAGTGATAGACGTCGCCGTGTTCGTACAAGAGGCGCAAGCAGTTCTCGCAACCGCAACACTGAGGAGTAGTTAGAATGCATTGAGGACACTGCATCATTTAAGTCTGGGGGAGTCGTATTACTTACTTAGTTTATTTCTTTTCCTTTTAGTTTTATTTCCCTTCCTTGTAATGTTTTTCTAATTCAATAAAGAATATTTATGGAATTTCAAGTCTTTTATGTTTAATTCCGTAGTTATTACAATTTCTTCCATTTTCTTGAGCCATAACAAAATTTTTACTCCAAAATGATAAACGCACAACCCCACACGTTCGAGCATTACGAAGCTACTCAAACACTCAACGCAAAGAAGTTGATAAAGATTCAAGTCAATATCCTTATTGTCCCAACACTCTAAAACCCCCAAGTATGCGTTACCGATTTGAATACCCTTTATACCGAAACCTTTGACTTTAATTTTTGAAGTAACCCTTAGTAGTTTATTCTAGCAGTCGGCACCGTCTTACATACCAACTACGCAGAGAGTCGATGAATATAAGTGTATGATCCTCATAATAATTATGTGCTTAACCTCTAAAAAGAAATGTGCTTACTAAGTAAGGTGATCCTCACAAGATCATTTTACCTAACGGTCACAAATCTCAAATACAAAGAATTTAAAAAAAAAACTCATTTTTGATTGGTTCAGAAGTCATCTGGTATTGAACTTGGTAGGAAGGACTATTGTCCGATTCCCCACAATCTACAAATGAGCGCTAAGGAGTATACCACGTAAATGTGCCAGAACTCCATGAGAAGGATCATAGTCACTAACCGACTACTCTGCTATGTGCGTGTCAAGATAATGGGCTTAATGTGATTGCGCACGAATGAAAAGGGTAAAACAAAATGACAAGTCAACGGTCAAGCTATAATGGCATGATTCGGATTGGTATGCATGCTGGGAGTTGTCTAGTGTCGCTACTATAAGCTTATTGCTAGGATCTACAATGTTATTCTCAAACAAGAACACTATGTAGCTGAGTGTGACTGAACGACGTGGTGGAAGCGCATTTCATTTTCGCTGTCCTCCTATCTTTATATTATTATTTTGCTTGAGGACAAGCAAAGGTTCAAGTCTGCGGGAATTTGATAACACGATTTTATATCGTATATTTAGCTTGAAATCCATAGATATATATAGCATTTTCCGTTTATTATGTTGGTTTATTATGATATTATGCGAGTTTTTGCTTTGTTTCAGGTTTTACACTCTGATTATGACTATTTGTGAAAAGGAGAGGAAATGGAGCTAAAACGACCACTATTTATGCCTAAAAGATGAATAATGGGTGCTGAAGTGGAAAGGAGGTGCAAATAAGGCCCATATGTGCTAAAGAAGACCCAAAGGCCCAAAAGAGACGGACCAGCCCACTAAAGATCAAATGTGCGTGGCCCAAACCACACAAGCAAGTGGAGACGCACGTCTCCAACGTCTCATTAGCCACATCAGCAAAGAGGAGACGCACGTCTCCAAGCCTCTCTACATTTCCTCCACTTGAGACGTACGTCTCAAGTCGTTCAAAGGCACTCCCTGAAGAAGTGGAGACGCACGTCTCCGAGTCCCAGTCTGAAAAGTTCCTACTTTCACGCATCCCAACTGCAAAAGCTCCCCTATAAATAGAAGCAGCTACTTCACTTCAATCTGTCCGATTTTCTGCTAACGAAGTTCTGCCGAAATTGTACCGTGAATTATATTTTTCCTTCTGCATTCATTCAAACAGATTATTTTTCTCACAACGATTTCTACACCGGAAATTGTTGTGAACCTTTTATAAATCTAGCCTTACGTTAGATTTATCGCTTTTACTTCCTTGTTTTTATTTCCGCCCATTTTAATTCCGAAGAACGATCCAGCCAACCTGTGGTGGAAGTTCAGTACTCGAAGATTCAATTGCAATTTACTTAATTCAGGTTTATTATTTACTGCCTTTATATTATTTATTTGCATGATATATTATATGCCAATTAACATGCCTTTTATTATAAGCCAAATTAATTTATGCATGCTTAACCGTATTAATATGTCTGGCTAATTTACTAAGGTGTCGGTATGTAAAGTAAGTTAACCGTGGAATCCGAAATAAATTGGCTTAAACTATGCTTTGTTAATTATCACTTGTTTTTGGTTTATATGTCTAATTTAATTAGTAAGTCTTAAAACCAATAGAGGGAAAGTTTGAGGGGTTAAGACGGTAAAAGGTTAAAATCAATATAGCGTAAGTTTGAGATCTTTAACTGGATAGTAGACATAGGACATTAGTTTTAAGGATGGCGAAAGCGTATTAAAACTAATTAGGACTTATTTATTTTCAAAAAGTGTTTTTACACCCGAGCGGGATGGCGAAAGCGTACGTTAGGGATATTTGCATGTTCCGAGTCAACAGAGCGAAAGTTTGAGATTAGGAGATTTAAATAGATAACAACTTCATAAAACAGGCATTTTATTAGTAACGTTGTTTCCAAAAAGCTTTTCTAATATCTAATGGGATGGCGAAAGCGTACATTAAGAATTAGGATAGTAATCTAAATCAACAGAGCGAAAGTTTGAGACGAGGATTTTTAACCAACTGAATTAGTAAAGATTTTTAATTGAATTATACATCAGCCAATGAACCTTCGGATCACCTAAAGTTAAACGAAATACATACCGATATCTACTTATTATTATATTTCTTATTATTCACAGTCACTCTACCTTAGGAACAATCAAAATATTAGTAGCCTTAGCTTTACATAGTAACCTTAGATAACGGTAGATCGATTCATAGTCCCTGTGGATTCGATATCTTTTAAAACTACACGACACGATTGTGCACTTGCAGTCATCAGATTAATAGACACGTAAAGTCGCGATCATTCCTCCCAACACACAAACAATCATGCCCAGAACCTCAGGGATAACATCATCATTTCTTCCTCCTCTTCCAGCCATTGTTCTGCTTAAATCACAAACAATTCAGTCAGAACAAAAGTATCGACAAGTTAACTCTTACTAGTCGCATACACAGGAAAGACTGACACTAAGACTCTGGTCACAACGACCGACTATGCTCTGATACCACTATTGTAACACCCCTCTAATACCCCGCGAAAATTAACAAAATTAAATTAGAGTAACATGCAACAAGGGTGTCACAATTCGTAATAAAATAAACCTCGTTTGTCATATGTCATGCATTGACCAAGAACATCTGATTATAACACATAAATGTAAAAATCATGTCTACACTGCGGAATTAAATCGTCGAATCAACATCACATCCTTAATGTACCAAACTTCAAAATATGAAGTAAACAAATAGAGTTATCATCTAGAACTCAAAACATCGCGTTCCCAGTGTTTCATCTTGTCATACCCCAAATTTGTCCTACCCCTTGACTTAATTTCTAACTGGCTGATGCATTTCACAATCTCATGTACATGCCTCCCATTAGGTCGTCTAACTCATGCATTCATTAATCATTAACTTTGCATCGGATCAAGGATCTTAGAAGCTAGGGTTTTTATATGGTTGTTCATTGTGGGCTTCTTTCTCATCAAGCTAAGAAGACTACCTTTCATTTATGTTTCTCATCAAAATTCATCAAGAACAAGGATTAGGGTTTGTTTTCCTAATTCTATTGGATCGAGGTTCTTTGGATTAAGGCTGGAGGGATTTTGTATGAATTTCACCATCAAATGATTTTCATGGCGCTACAGTTCGGAGTAGGGACCAAGTTGAGATTTCTTCATTCACAAGCCATATGTTGGTTTTCGAGGATTAACAGGAAAATGAATTGATTGGTTTCAAGTTTAAACATGGGAAGCAAGAGGTTCATTTGACTGGGAAGAAGATCACTTTGAATATTTGAGGAATATCATTTGAATTCAAGAGTATATTAAGTTACTTCAAGGATACATTGTCAAAATTGAAGTACGCGAGGAATCCAAGAAAATCACACATTTTGACTTACCGTTGACTTTTTGGCTAATTTTGACTTTTTGGTCAAACTATCTACCAAAGTCAAATCGGTCCAAAAATCTAGTGCCTAGCTACTATCTAAGTCAGCCTCATACTGGTACACCACCAGTCCAAGGGGTGCTTCATATGGGTAGATGTGAACTCAAAATCTCAAATTGATAAAATTCTATTTCACTCAGATCAGGTCTATGTCCATGATACAAACCCTCACTGATTCAAACAAGTGGTTCACCATGGTTCAAATATCCAATTACATAACCTTAATTTACAAAAATTCCTCATAATTCAAACTGTTACATAGAAGACTATGAAGCTGAAGACTCTGCTATATTTCTTCCTGTCCTCATTTTCTGCTCCATCAAGTTCACCTCCATCAGCGTTTTTCTCCATATCTCGATTCCACGACCATGCATCAAATCCAATTCTGACTTGCATAAAAGAAAAGGAATAAGGGCAGCTTGTAAGCAAACAAAAAAAAAACATAATACGTCATAGTGTGACCGTCGTACCTGCAACATGCCATATCAGTTCATCACTAAGACAAAGTCAGAAACCAACACATATCCATACTAATTTCTAACCAAGTACTAACAGCCCCATACCCATACCTAAATCCATGACATAAAAATCGGTTCACATAAACTACATCACGCCCCCATCTCTTTGATAAAACAATTCTAAAATTCAGAATCAGTCCAAGCTCACCACCCATAAACTAGCCCTGCATAAACAAGAAAAGAAAAAAGGAAAAGCATTCGGTTCAGTTCCGCAAACTAAACAAAATCCACATCCACCAATTTATAACTAATATCCATTCAAATAACAGTCTACCAACAGCCTTTACACTAGCAGCTTGCAAACAGCATATCAGTTTCTTACCAAACACTTACACATACAAGCTACAGCAAAACAAAATCATACACTCGCCAATTCCGACCCACATTCAATTTGCTGCAGCCCTGCAAAAACCAATACAATCCGCATCAATTTAAAACCACACATACATATTACAAATGAAACCACATAACACCATATCAGGTCCATAAGAAATTCAAATAGATCCACATACCCCTGCTGCTGACTTGTATAATCTCACTTGCCACAGTTCAACAATAAGTCAGCATCCTGTCAGCCTAAGCTCGCTTCGGTTCGAGTTTGATTGAAACAGCCCCATCAACCACATCCATTCAAGATTCAGACCTGTAAAACAAGATTTGAACAACATCAGATTCAGCAACAAGCCATGGTTCAATATCAACGCACTAAGTCCCGTTCGCAGCTTCACATCCACGCACTGAATAAATCAAACACAATGCAATAACTCTTTCCAGCCGTAATACCTGACAGTTAGTTACAAAAAACCGCAGCCTGCATCAAAGAAATAAAGTCCGCATCAATAACCAGCTCACACCTATACTCGTACTAAAGAATCAGTTACAAACTAACTCTCAATACCTAACAGATTCCATAACTGTCATAACTCCTATAACTAACTTACTAACCATCCAAACAGAAAAATAACAAACATTTCTAACCGTCACGAACAAAAAGGGACTTTCCCCTGCCAGCATCATACACATACTATCCACTTTCATTACAGTTACCTGCATACATTTCAAACACTAACAGTTCATATATAACTTTAACAGAGTCACTTGGAACCACTTTCAAAACCAATTTCGAAACCATCTTCTAACTAACCAAACCAACTTAACTCCCCTAACAACCTTCCAACCATCTTCTAACTGTCAAAAACCCAACCACCTAACAGAATCACTAACTGCCATTTAACTAAACTCCTAACTTCCCAAACTAATTCAGTTTTCATTCCTAACCGAATTTGCCAGCTCACAACTCAAACTCATAACCGACTCGATCCTCACCACTAATCTCATAACAGAATTCAGCAAATCTAACGGCTATAATCTTTCCCTCTAACTGAATTCATCTCCATCTCAACCTATATAACAAAGCCTCCCTCCATAATTCAAACACTCACGCCATTTTTCACCTTCATTCTCCATCCAATCCATTCTTCTTCATCATCTTCACCTCACTCTTCACCATTCCCTTCCCTCTTCTCACTCTCTGCAACTTCACATCCTTTCATTCATACGCTCTCCACTATTGTTGTCAGAGCTTCTACCTCTGAAACTCTGAACAACAAGAGCTAAGCCTTCAATCTCGCACACTATTCACTCTTTTGCTGAGTTTATTTCTCGGCTCTCCATCAGTACTCCTTCAACACGACATCAACAACCACACACGATCTTTCTCCCTCAACGCACCAATACAGAGAACCGCGAAAATCACAAAGAAAGAGGACGAAGGATGTAGAAGAAGAGGAATATACAGTATAATAAACAAAAAAAGAAAAGGAAGACTTGTTTACCGGAGTTTCACGGTGGTCGGGAATCTCCGCCACCGTACCAAAGGCTCAGGTCTCCACACAGGTAAGTTTGACACATTTTCTGACTCCTCTCTAAGAGTTTTCATCTGATTAGAAGTTCTCTCGCTTCAATTGATAGAAATCTTGCTTGAATCTTGAAATCTAAGATCTAGGGTTCATCCTCCCCCTTTTCGATCCAGACGATTGCGCGCTCCTCATGAGAAATTGACGATAGGATTAAGCTCGGGGCGTAAGTTTAGGTTAGGTTTGTGTTTAGGTCGAGTCGATTGGGGGAGATTAGAGACGGTGGCGACGGCGGAGGACTCGCCGGAAATCGTATGTGAAACGAGAGAGAGAAGTGAGTTCGTAGAAGTTGAGGAGTCACACCGTTTAACAAAACCAAAACGCACCGTTTGCTTATCTCTTTTCTTTTAATTTTTCTTTTTTCTTTTTTCTTTTATTAAAAAGTGATAATAGATTTTGAATAAAAATCATGTAAAAGAAAACTGTAACAACAAAAGAGTCTGGGCCTGGTTTGCATTAGGTACTCCCCTGAAGGCCCATGTTGCGCCACTTTTTGGCAATATGAACAAACAAGAAAAAGCTCCTTGGACTGAATTATGTTCACACCCCCTGTAGGTCCGTCACACAGCCATTTTTGGCAAATCAGACTGCAAACAAGTAACAAAAACGCCCCTGGGCCTTAAGCTCTATGGGCCATGCGCCCTGCGGCTATTCACAATCCCTTTTTCACCGTTCACCCCCCTGTTTACATTTTCCTATCTAGATTCTATTAGTTTTTTTTTGCCATTTCTTTTAGTAATTAAAATGCTAATTTTCTACCATCATTTTAGACCTTTAATGCACATATTTTGACATAGTAAATATTCACAAAAAATATTAGTTTTTAGGCTATTTGTTTTTAGTCTTTTTACTTGACTTGCAATTCGATTTCTTTCATAAAAACTATAAAAATAATAGTACTCTTAATTCACTTTTGTGCTATATTTTGAATTGTTCTTTTTCATGCTATTTTCAATATTCTACTTAGCACTTTATTTTTCATGCTTCTTTTGTCCCTAACCTTAGGTAGACACCATGATAATATTAGGTAGAAATCCCTTTCATACTTAGGCTAGTTTTCTTAGGCTAGTTCTTTTTCTTTTCAACTTTAAAACACTTAACAATTACTTGACTAATTTCCCATAAAAAACACCAAGAAAACTCATAAAAAATGACTAATAAATACTTTGACTAATAAAAAGGGAATGGAAGCTTGTAACTTCTCTTGCTTAAGGGATGTTCGAGTGCTTGTGGCTCCCTTGCTTAAGGGTTCCATTCAGGCGTAAGTTCCCAACCTCTAAAAAACACAAACCAAAGAGTAACTCGAGTTTCCCTTGCTTAAGGGATTTCCTCGAAACACTCAAACTCTCCCTCTCTTCTCTCGCTTTCTTAAGGGCACCGTTATTTCCGCTCCATTGCATCCTAGGCTGTCCCCTTGTGCAAGAGCGCGAACGTTAACGCCGCCCAACTAAAAAACACAAAAACAAACAGAAACTATGGAGCCGAACTACGGCGCTCTGATTCCTGAAAAGGATACGTAGGCATCAAGTCGCGGGGCTTGAACGAGCACACTTGTAAATATTCCTTCTTCTCCCCGTATCTCTTTTGCATTCATTCGCATATAGACATAGACATAGTACACACCCATTAGATAGAAACAAACATAGGTGGATACCATCGAGTACGATGGGCGTGAGGGGTGCTAATACCTTCCCCTCGCGTAACCGACTCCCGTGCCTTGATTCTCTGGTCGCAAGACCTTGTTCCTTCCTTTGTTAGGTTTTCTGATATTCCTTTCCCTTATGGGATAAATATATTGGTGGCGACTCTGTTCATTTTTCGCGAGCGTGCGACAGCTGGCGACTCTGCTGGGGATGTTGCTAGACCTGTTGCTGGTCCATCCTTAGTGAGTCGATCCTAGCCTGCGTTTGTTTGTTTATTTACTGGGTGTTTACTTGCTTTTATGTCTATACCTTGAATATATATTTGCATGTTTATTTTTCTGCTTGCATATCATGTTTATTTCTGTTCGCGCATCATGCATATGGATTATATTTTGTGTTCCTTGGGGTCTTCTGTTCTGTTTTGCAGGTGGGGGGTTTGTGTGAGGTAAAAGGCCCACTACCCAGGCCAAGTGACACATAGGATTAGCGTGGATGCTCATGTTGACTACCGTAGCGCTTGCTATGGATGAGTTCAATATGGGGTACCACAACTGGGCGAGGTTCTTTCATGGAACACTGTGTCTGGCACGCTTGTTGTCTCAAACACTTTGTACCCCATGGGAACTGTAGACCCTGGTGACCATTAGGGACCACTTGTCCGTGTCTAGACTACATACCCGTGAGATTGGGGTGGGACAGGAAACCTTGGCTCCTACATACCATTGCTTCTTCATATTTGAGGTCGGACCTTTATTTGGTCTGTTCTCATGGTGCTTGATATTCTGGTATTCAAAAAGGCGTCGAACCTTTGATCCTGTGACGTTTGGCCTGTACAGAGGTTTCATATCAGTTATTCAGAGGATTGTACAGTGGTTACTAAGATTATATGGACCTTGATCCCATGCCTTTGCATTGCATACCATCATTGTTTCATCCACTTCATTTGTGAGGGATCCTAAAGTCTATTTCCGAAAAAAGAATGAAAAGAAAAAAAAGAAATGGAAAAGCAAAAAAAAAGGGAAAGAAAAGAAAAGATATTCTATACAAAAAACAAAAAAAAAACAAAAAACTTTGATTCCAAAAGAGAACAAAAAAGTGTGAAAAGATTTTAGGATCTCTCATAAACGAAACATGCATTCATACTATCATGCGTTTCATGGTTCTCTCAGATACTTATGGGACCCTTTCTCTTCAGATTTCAAGATCAACAACAAATTTGACTTCTCACCGCCACGACTCTAAAATCAACTATGGAACAACTCCGTGAGGAAATGGATGAGATGAGGGAACAAATGGGTCATCTTATGTTGGAGATGCAAGACTTGGTCCATAATCAGGATGCACTAAAGGAGGAAAATAGTCAGTTGAAGACTCAATTGAGCTTGGTCATGGAAGTTCTGAAGACGGTATTAAGGAAGGAAGGTGATGTTGTTCCTGTTGCTGCAACAGAAGTTGTTGATTCCTTCTCCCCAATAGGATCTCTTTTCACTCATGGGATGCCTCAGGGAGCTCTCCCTCAATTTCAAGTGCCATTGCCTCCACGTCAAAATGTTCATGCCCCTAGAATGAATCGAGGAGACCAAATGTGTGGAAAAAAACCTAAGATACCTCAGAGGCTTATCAATCCGGTCCCGATGCCTTATGCTCAGTTACTTCCTCGCCTGCTAGAACTTCAGTTGATTGAGCTACGAGAGTCGGCTATGCCTGAAAAGCTTCCTCCCAATTTTGATGCCAATGCTCGATGCGAGTTCCATTCCAAGGCACCTGGCCATGATGTTGAGAATTGTAGGGCACTGAAACATCAAGTTCAAGATCTCATTGATTCAAAAGTGATTTTGTTCACCCCTGAGGGTATGTTTGTTCGAGGAAATGGGGTTCCAATTGCGGCGGAAGAAAGGGTTGATTCATACTTCTATGTCAGATCTACTTCAAATCAGAAGCATAATGCACCATCTTGGGTTCCAGGTTTCCCACCTCATCAGTCTCCATTTGTTTCACAACCAGGTCAAAAGAGGAAGACACCTGAACAGAATGGGTACTGGAATCATTGCCATCAGCAGGGTCCACAAATGCCAAGGAGACCACCAAGAAGAATTGACCCAATTCCTATGACCTATAGTCAGCTGCTTTCTCATTTGCTCAAGGATTCTTTGGTCCAACTAAGGGAGTTTAAGCCCCCCCCAACACCAATTCCTCAAGGATATGACTTAAATGCAAGGTGTGAGTACCATTCTGAGACATCTGGACATTCAACTGAGGATTGTAATATTTTGAAACACAAAGTCCAAGATCTCATTGACTCCAAAGTAATATCATTCACTCCAAATGGCCTGCGCATAAAACGAAGAGTTCATGCATGAGTGAATGTCCGTATTCCAAAAAGTATCAAAAAAAAAAAAGAAGAATAAGCCCAAATGGAGTCAAGGCTCCTCAACTATGGCAATCATCATTTCATTTTCGTACTCCCTATTTTGTTGAAGACTACTTCCTTGTCTGAGTTGGTTGGTATGATAATAATAAAAGCACCACAAATTCTCGAGCAACTTCGTCATAATCTTCTCCAAAAAAAAGAGAAATCAAGAATGTTTTGTAGAAGCATCTCTCATTCTCAAGGTTCTTATGCTCAGTTGTATCCGTGGAGGTTGGTGTTTCAGTTGGTGTTTGAGTTCTCTTTGCAACAAATAGCTTCTCTAAGTTTGGTGATTACGCAAGGTTCCTCCATGTTTGATGGCAAATACTTCTTCAATGAATATGCTTGGGGCTCCCGATCGAGGGATAAGCAAGACCTGGTCTATCTTGAGCATTGCGCCATTTGCATTGCTCGAATCCCTTAAAGCATTACAAATTCTTGGGTGACTTCGTCAGAATCTTCTTCCATGTGGTAATCAAGAGTGTTCTACAAAATGCTTCTCATTCTAAAGTTGCTTCCCCGTTTGTTGGAACCACAATTGGTTAAGATTCTAGTATTGGGTCTTCTTCACCACAAAAGCTCTCCTAAGTTGATGATCATACTAGATTCTTCCCATTCATGATGGTGATTACTACTCTAGCAACTATGTTTGGGGCTCCCGCATGAGGGATAAGCAAGACGTACTCTTATCTTGAGCATTGCATCACTCGCATTGCTCGAATCCCTAAAGTAAGGCAAAAGTTTACAATTCATGGATGACTTCGTCGGGGTTCTCTTTTGAAGTAATCTGAAGTGTTTGGAAAGAACTACAGAAAGTATTCAAGAGCAACAAGTCCAGACGGAGTCAAGTCTCCTCAACAATGGCATTCATTTAGTTTCTTCATTGCATTCTCATTTGTAACATTTTATTGTTTGTTTAAGCATTGATAGCATGTAAAAACTTGTTAATTTCTGAATGAAAATAAAAATACATTGTTTATGTTCGTCTTGAAGCAATCCATTCGTTCTCACTCATAAAATGTTTTTGGCATTACGATACCAACTTTACTAATTGCTTGCTTATGCAAAAAGCTGAGGGAGAATGATGAAAGAAAAACGCAAAAATCTCTAATCATGTGTTTTTGAATAAAAAACCCTACTGAGGATGTACAGGCATTGCTTCAATTCCCCAAACACCGGAGATATAAGGGAGATAGACCCTCGTTAACCCCTTTGAGCCTTGAAGGAGGAGTTTCTTTTCTAATCACAAAAACCCTTATCTTAACCTTGGGGCAGGGTAGCGTTCATTTAACTTGATTGAGTGTTCAAAACTCACCAAAAGGGTGTATATCCAAGGATACAACAATGGTTATCCTTCCAAAGGTTGAGGAACGTCAAAACCGCAATGGTTTATCCTTATTCCATCAAAAGATCAAGAGATGACGATGCCACAATGGTAATCCTTCATCAAATCAAAGGAGTGAGGCGGTCGCGATCACCTCCAACAAATCAAAGACTATGCGAGGTCACACGACTTGTTCAAAAAAAAGGAGAGCAAAAAAAAAAAATGGCCAAAAATAATGAAAATAAAAGATGAAAAGAAAATGGCAAAAGAAAAAAAAGATGATGAAATTGCCAAGCAAGAACAAAGTCGTGTGACAATGAATCAGAAGAATAAAAGGTGAGCGACCGCCATGTCCAAAGAACCTCATCGATTCCTCAACCATTTCAAATTCCTTGTGAGGGATGAACACTCGTGTCGAGTTAGTTGAACATAGGACTGGAGAACATCACGAAGGGGGTGGGTACAAATAATTTTGAGCCTAAAAATCCTTTGTTTTCTGAAAACCGTGAACCCGACCAAGTTTCAACCCTTAAAAGTCCTAATTGAAGTAGGGTTTATTCTGAAAGCGCACTCTGATGGGATAGCGTTTAACTGACTCCCAATGAAGCGAGACTCATATCCATGTTGGTATCGTATGCTTGCTTTATCTTCCACATGCAAAAATCGAGGTTGTGTCGCAACCTCATTTCATAAAAAGTTTGTAACTTCAAGACTAACATAGGCTTTGCATTAGAATTATCATTCTTAGAATTAACATTCTTTTGCATGCATAATATGTGCTTAACATCAAGGAAATTTTCAAGGATGAGAATCAGTGAGCAACTTGATCATGTCAAAGTACAAGAGACTTGAGAACTCCAAGGAGTAAAAGCTAATCATCCCAAATGTTGACCATCGAGGGGCAGATTCTCTAAAGAACTCTGGGGGGCATGAATACTTGGTGCGTTCTTTGACTACTCTGTGGTGAAGAGTTTGAAGACTCCGTTGAGCATGGTAAAGTTGTTTCCATGTTTGTTTGACTTCAAAACAAAGAAAGCTCGAGGATTCTAGTCCGATGTACCTAATCAGGGGCAATTAAGTCGAGGTTTGACCTCTCAAAATCAGCATATCTGGGGCAATCAAGTCGAGGAATCTCTCTTGAGTTCAACCAATCCGGGGCAATCATGTCGAGGAATCTCTCTTGAGTCCAACCAATCTGGGGCAGTTACGTCGAGATTCGACAAATCTCTCCAAGAATCCTTTAGGGAAAATTCCTTCATGGGTCGTGAAACTTGGGGCAAGATCTTCTGAATTTTGTTGTCCTCTCCCTAATCATAGGAGTTTATTTCTCCTGGAACCTTGGTCTCTCCCCAAGCATGGAGTTTATTTCTCCCGAGAGTTTGTTCCATTCCTCAAGCATAGGAGTTTATTTCTCCTAGGAGTTGTCCTACTTCCCTAATCAAGGCTCCTTATCTGGATTTCTCATTCCCAACATGGTGAATCGAGGGAATCTCCTCAAGCTGAAAATCCTCCAAGCAGTGGCACATGGTGAGGAGTCAGAAATTATTCTTCAAGTCAAAGAAGGTGCATTTTACAAATCAAAGTCCAATATCTGTTGGCACCTCCACAATGGTCCTTAACACTAGGGGGATTCTCCCTGGTGTTTACCTCATCAATGCCTTTATTTGGCATCCTGCATATAGTGTTCACTGCATATAACATTGCATCCTCAAAAGCGTAGCATATCCGTCAAAGCGGATCATTACGCCACAAAAAATTCAAACATGCATACAAAGCATAAGCCAGATAATACAAAGCCGCACCCAGTCAAGACAATAATACATCCCCACACAAAAGGTTGTCCTTACAAATTCTGATTGATATCTGCTATTACATTTCAAATCTCTTCCAACCACGGTGCCGAGGCGAGGTATCTTCAATCTCTGATGAGTGTCTGACACAATGTCTTCTTTTGTCTCCTGGTGTCGAGTCGATGTTGAGTCATAGATCGTAAGAGATCTTATTCTTTCAGTCCTGAAGATCATGATTAGGTCTTCTCCTGGTGTCGAGTCGATGTTGAGTCATAGATCGTAAAAGATCTTATTCTTTCAAGTCGTACGAGATCCTCCCCTGGTGTCGAGTCGATGTTGAGCCATAGATCGTAAGAGATCTTATTCTTTCAGTCCTGAAGATCATGCTTAGGTCTTCTCCTGATGTCGAGTCGATGTTGAGTCATAGATCGTAAGAGATCTTATTCTTTCAGTCCTGAAGATCATGCTTAGGTCTTCTCCCGGTGTCGAGTCGATGTTGAGCCATAGATCGTAAGAGATCTTATTCTTTCAGTCCTGAAGATCATGCTTAGGTCTTCTCCTGGTGTCGAGTCGATGTTGAGTCATAGATCGTAAGAGATCTTATTCTTTCAGTCCTGAAGATCATGCTTAGGTCTTCTCCTGGTGTCGAGTCGATGTTGAGTCATAGATCGTAAGAGATCTTATTCTTTCAGTCCTGAAGATCATGCTTAGGTCTTCTCCTGGTGTCGAGTCGATGTTGAGTCATAGATCGTAAGAGATCTTATTCTTTCAGTCCTGAAGATCATGCTTAGGTCTTCTCCTGGTGTCGAGTCGATGTTGAGTCATAAATCGTAAGAGATCTTATTCTTTCAGTCCTGAAGATCATGCTTAAGTCTTCTCCCGGTGTCGAGTCGATGTTGAGTCATAGATCGCCACGAGATCTTATTCCTTTCAGTCCTGATGTTGAGTCGTAAATCGCACGAGGTCTTTTTCTTTCGGTCATTGTTTCATACAACCACTCTCTTTGAAAATCCCGTGTCGGCACTGCTACCACGTTATAAGCTATCTCCATCCAAATCCATTGTTCACTGTAAATATATCCACCAGAAAAACAAAAATTCTCTTTCCCCAGCAGATATCAAAACAAAAAGAAAATAAGGATAACACTTACACCATCTTCTCTTTAGGACAAATTTCTGGTACTTTGATATTTAATCTTCTTCTACCTTGAATGCTCGAAAGGCTAGCGCCAATCTCACCTTCAGGTTTAAGACGATTAAATAGGGGCAGCTGTCATACCCCAAATTTGTCCTACCCCTTGACTTAATTTCTAACTGGCTGATGCATTTCACAATCTCATGTACATGCCTCCCATTAGGTCGTCTAACTCATGCATTCATTAATCATTAACTTTGCATCGGATCAAGGATCTTAGAAGCTAGGGTTTTTATATGGTTGTTCATTGTGGGCTTCTTTCTCATCAAGCTAAGAAGACTACCTTTCATTTATGTTTCTCATCAAAATTCATCAAGAACAAGGATTAGGGTTTGTTTTCCTAATTCTATTGGATCGAGGTTCTTTGGATTAAGGCTGGAGGGATTTTGTATGAATTTCACCATCAAATGATTTTCATGGCGCTACAGTTCGGAGTAGGGACCAAGTTGAGATTTCTTCATTCACAAGCCATATGTTGGTTTTCGAGGATTAACAGGCAAATGAATTGATTGGTTTCAAGTTTAAACATGGGAAGCAAGAGGTTCATTTGACTGGGAAGAAGATCACTTTGAATATTTGAGGAATATCATTTGAATTCAAGAGTATATTAAGTTACTTCAAGGATACATTGTCAAAATTGAAGTACGCGAGGAATCCAAGAAAATCACACATTTTGACTTACCGTTGACTTTTTGGCTAATTTTGACTTTTTGGTCAAACTATCTACCAAAGTCAAATCGGTCCAAAAATCTAGTGCCTAGCTACTATCTAAGTCAGCCTCATACTGGTACACCACCAGTCCAAGGGGTGCTTCATATGGGTAGATGTGAACTCAAAATCTCAAATTGATAAAATTCTATTTCACTCAGATCAGGTCTATGTCCATGATACAAACCCTCACTGATTCAAACAAGTGGTTCACCATGGTTCAAATATCCAATTACATAACCTTAATTTACAAAAATTCCTCATAATTCAAACTGTTACATAGAAGACTATGAAGCTGAAGACTCTGCTATATTTCTTCCTGTCCTCATTTTCTGCTCCATCAAGTTCACCTCCATCAGCGTTTTTCTCCATATCTCGATTCCACGACCATGCATCAAATCCAATTCTGACTTGCATAAAAGAAAAGGAATAAGGGCAGCTTGTAAGCAAACAAAAAAAAAACATAATACGTCATAGTGTGACCGTCGTACCTGCAACATGCCATATCAGTTCATCACTAAGACAAAGTCAGAAACCAACACATATCCATACTAATTTCTAACCAAGTACTAACAGCCCCATACCCATACCTAAATCCATGACATAAAAATCGGTTCACATAAACTACATCACGCCCCCATCTCTTTGATAAAACAATTCTAAAATTCAGAATCAGTCCAAGCTCACCACCCATAAACTAGCCCTGCATAAACAAGAAAAGAAAAAAGGAAAAGCATTCGGTTCAGTTCCGCAAACTAAACAAAATCCACATCCACCAATTTATAACTAATATCCATTCAAATAACAGTCTACCAACAGCCTTTACACTAGCAGCTTGCAAACAGCATATCAGTTTCTTACCAAACACTTACACATACAAGCTACAGCAAAACAAAATGATACACTCGCCAATTCCGACCCACATTCAATTTGCTGCAGCCCTGCAAAAACCAATACAATCCGCATCAATTTAAAACCACACATACATATTACAAATGAAACCACATAACACCATATCAGGTCCATAAGAAATTCAAATAGATCCACATACCCCTGCTGCTGACTTGTATAATCTCACTTGCCACAGTTCAACAATAAGTCAGCATCCTGTCAGCCTAAGCTCGCTTCGGTTCGAGTTTGATTGAAACAGCCCCATCAACCACATCCATTCAAGATTCAGACCTGTAAAACAAGATTTGAACAACATCAGATTCAGCAACAAGCCATGGTTCAATATCAACGCACTAAGTCCCGTTCGCAGCTTCACATCCACGCACTGAATAAATCAAACACAATGCAATAACTCTTTCCAGCCGTAATACCTGACAGTTAGTTACAAAAAACCGCAGCCTGCATCAAAGAAATAAAGTCCGCATCAATAACCAGCTCACACCTATACTCGTACTAAAGAATCAGTTACAAACTAACTCTCAATACCTAACAGATTCCATAACTGTCATAACTCCTATAACTAACTTACTAACCATCCAAACAGAAAAATAACAAACATTTCTAACCGTCACGAACAAAAAGGGACTTTCCCCTGCCAGCATCATACACATACTATCCACTTTCATTACAGTTACCTGCATACATTTCAAACACTAACAGTTCATATATAACTTTAACAGAGTCACTTGGAACCACTTTCAAAACCAATTTCGAAACCATCTTCTAACTAACCAAACCAACTTAACTCCCCTAACAACCTTCCAACCATCTTCTAACTGTCAAAAACCCAACCACCTAACAGAATCACTAACTGCCATTTAACTAAACTCCTAACTTCCCAAACTAATTCAGTTTTCATTCCTAACCGAATTTGCCAGCTCACAACTCAAACTCATAACCGACTCGATCCTCACCACTAATCTCATAACAGAATTCAGCAAATCTAACGGCTATAATCTTTCCCTCTAACTGAATTCATCTCCATCTCAACCTATATAACAAAGCCTCCCTCCATAATTCAAACACTCACGCCATTTTTCACCTTCATTCTCCATCCAATCCATTCTTCTTCATCATCTTCACCTCACTCTTCACCATTCCCTTCCCTCTTCTCACTCTCTGCAACTTCACATCCTTTCATTCATACGCTCTCCACTATTGTTGTCAGAGCTTCTACCTCTGAAACTCTGAACAACAAGAGCTAAGCCTTCAATCTCGCACACTATTCACTCTTTTGCTGAGTTTATTTCTCGGCTCTCCATCAGTACTCCTTCAACACGACATCAACAACCACACACGATCTTTCTCCCTCAACGCACCAATACAGAGAACCGCGAAAATCACAAAGAAAGAGGACGAAGGATGTAGAAGAAGAGGAATATACAGTATAATAAACAAAAAAAAGAAAAGGAAGACTTGTTTACCGGAGTTTCACGGTGGTCGGGAATCTCCGCCACCGTACCAAAGGCTCAGGTCTCCACACAGGTAAGTTTGACACATTTTCTGACTCCTCTCTAAGAGTTTTCATCTGATTAGAAGTTCTCTCGCTTCAATTGATAGAAATCTTGCTTGAATCTTGAAATCTAAGATCTAGGGTTCATCCTCCCCCTTTTCGATCCAGACGATTGCGCGCTCCTCATGAGAAATTGACGATAGGATTAAGCTCGGGGCGTAAGTTTAGGTTAGGTTTGTGTTTAGGTCGAGTCGATTGGGGGAGATTAGAGACGGTGGCGACGGCGGAGGACTCGCCGGAAATCGTATGTGAAACGAGAGAGAGAAGTGAGTTCGTAGAAGTTGAGGAGTCACACCGTTTAACAAAACCAAAACGCACCGTTTGCTTATCTCTTTTCTTTTAATTTTTCTTTTTTCTTTTTTCTTTTATTAAAAAGTGATAATAGATTTTGAATAAAAATCATGTAAAAGAAAACTGTAACAACAAAAGAGTCTGGGCCTGGTTTGCATTAGGTACTCCCCTGAAGGCCCATGTTGCGCCACTTTTTGGCAATATGAACAAACAAGAAAAAGCTCCTTGGACTGAATTATGTTCACACCCCCTGTAGGTCCGTCACACAGCCATTTTTGGCAAATCAGACTGCAAACAAGTAACAAAAACGCCCCTGGGCCTTAAGCTCTATGGGCCATGCGCCCTGCGGCTATTCACAATCCCTTTTTCACCGTTCACCCCCCTGTTTACATTTTCCTATCTAGATTCTATTAGTTTTTTTTTGCCATTTCTTTTAGTAATTAAAATGCTAATTTTCTACCATCATTTTAGACCTTTAATGCACATATTTTGACATAGTAAATATTCACAAAAAATATTAGTTTTTAGGCTATTTGTTTTTAGTCTTTTTACTTGACTTGCAATTCGATTTCTTTCATAAAAACTATAAAAATAATAGTACTCTTAATTCACTTTTGTGCTATATTTTGAATTGTTCTTTTTCATGCTATTTTCAATATTCTACTTAGCACTTTATTTTTCATGCTTCTTTTGTCCCTAACCTTAGGTAGACACCATGATAATATTAGGTAGAAATCCCTTTCATACTTAGGCTAGTTTTCTTAGGCTAGTTTTCTTAGGCTAGTTCTTTTTCTTTTCAACTTTAAAACACTTAACAATTACTTGACTAATTTCCCATAAAAAACACCAAGAAAACTCATAAAAAATGACTAATAAATACTTTGACTAATAAAAAGGGAATGGAAGCTTGTAACTTCTCTTGCTTAAGGGATGTTCGAGTGCTTGTGGCTCCCTTGCTTAAGGGTTCCATTCAGGCGTAAGTTCCCAACCTCTAAAAAACACAAACCAAAGAGTAACTCGAGTTTCCCTTGCTTAAGGGATTTCCTCGAAACACTCAAACTCTCCCTCTCTTCTCTCGCTTTCTTAAGGGCACCGTTATTTCCGCTCCATTGCATCCTAGGCTGTCCCCTTGTGCAAGAGCGCGAACGTTAACGCCGCCCAACTAAAAAACACAAAAACAAACAGAAACTATGGAGCCGAACTACGGCGCTCTGATTCCTGAAAAGGATACGTAGGCATCAAGTCGCGGGGCTTGAACGAGCACACTTGTAAATATTCCTTCTTCTCCCCGTATCTCTTTTGCATTCATTCGCATATAGACATAGACATAGTACACACCCATTAGATAGAAACAAACATAGGTGGATACCATCGAGTACGATGGGCGTGAGGGGTGCTAATACCTTCCCCTCGCGTAACCGACTCCCGTGCCTTGATTCTCTGGTCGCAAGACCTTGTTCCTTCCTTTGTTAGGTTTTCTGATATTCCTTTCCCTTATGGGATAAATATATTGGTGGCGACTCTGTTCATTTTTCGCGAGCGTGCGACACATCTATCAGAGCATGACACCTGACGCTAAATACTAGATCGACTTATGAGCTAATCCTCACCAAGTCAGCCGCTATCCTCAATCTAAAAATGACAACAAGTAAGGGTGACTCTCATCACAAATAACCAATATCATTGCATCATAAACAACAATATATCATAGTTATACCAGTCACCCAATCGTTTCATATTCAGACACATCATCGTCACACATTCACAATCACCAAGTCATCATGCAACATATATTACTCATGTTATAAAAGTCATGCATATGTATGAAACTGACATTATGCATGTGGTACCAACATCATCAATGGGAAAACCCACCGACCGATCTAACCTCTTCAAGATACGGCCCTTCCAGTACAATTCCATACAATAGGAATTATACTCTTCACTGATTCCCCACATCATTAGGATTCAGCCCTCAACAATGATTATGAATGCATGCAAACATATATACAACATACTTTCATCATCATCATACTATGAGCAACATCATCTTATACTCACTTCATCATCATCATCATCATCAACAAGCATGTTCATATATACATTAACATCATTCAATAAAATCATATATCAATAATTCATACAGATTATCACTTCAAAAGTTACACGTCGTCAAAATTTCAAAATTCACAAAACAGCAAAATTTGTATCTCACGCTGGCCATACGCGTACCAACAGATCCAAAAATCCACAACACACGCACCATCTGCGTATCATACGCGTATGAACAGAACCAGTTTTCCATACAAAACACACGCGTACGCGTACCAGCAAGCTATACGCATACCAGCCAGTCACCATGCGCGTATCTTATGCGTATGAGAAGAAGGTGCATTCTGAGGCACAATTGGGGAGCGTACCATACGCGTACCACCCCCCATACGCGTATCATACGCGTACCATACGCGAATGGACAACATTTCCAAAAACATGCGACTTACCCATTCGTCTTCCTCGCGAATCCATTCGTTACAGCCTGCGATTTGGGTCTCAAACTAGAAATTCCATATTCTAAACAGCATAGGATTCATCCAACATCAATAGAATATGACCCTATATTCGATTTTACTCATCATAACCTAATTCTACTTAGTTATTAGGGATTAACACTCATAGATTTCAACCCAATGATGAACACAACAGTAAAACCAGAACATAGAACCTATTGATCTAAACAATACTCTTAATCAACATCGTCATCCACAACACGATAATAGAGATTAAATGGAGAGTCCCCCCTTACCTTAGCCAAGAGTTCTTGATCTTTTGTCACTCCTTCTTCAGTTCTCCTTCATGTTCTTCTTGTTCCTAAACCTTGAGTCTCTCTTTTCACGTTCTGTCCTTTCTTTCCCAATTATAATTATTTTATGAAAACTAATAATAAAATTAGTGTTCCTCAATTCTAATAATATCTCACACATGGCCCAATTGCCATAAACCACAATCTTTTCCATTATTTTCATAAAATCCTTAATAATTTTAATCATTTAATCCAATATCCAAATTAAATTAAAATTAAAATTATACGGGTGTTACACTAACCTCTAGGGTACTCCCTTATTGATTTCCTTTGATTATATGGTTGTGTCCCTCAAATATAGAGGTACCTAATAGCAAATGTCCCTCGATAAACAAAAATCATCAAAGATCATGGTCCCTCAATGACGCTCGAATTGCTGCCTACAAAAACATGATCTTGTCCCTTGAATGGTTGCCTAATGAAAGATGATTGTCCCTTAGATATTGCTATAGGTACCTCTACTTGTTGCCTTCAACAACCTCCGATGACCCTTCAATTGGCCCGTACATTCAATCAATGGGACTACCTACCACAAATGGTAAGGATAGCCTTATCTATCCTAGGAGAGAAAAAAGCATAGAAAAAGACAAAACTTAGGGTAGTGTTCTTAAATTGCTTGCTCAATTAAAAAAGCTTTTCGCATTTCTCTTTTCAAAGACTAAGGCTACGCTTTTAAGCTAAAGTCCTTAAACATCTTTTCAAAACAAACATGAGCTAAGCAAATTAAGAGCCCGTAGATAACTACGGTTGAAAAGGATGCTAATACTTCCCTTTTCATAATCTACCCCTCGGGCCTATTTTTCTTCAAAGGTATTTTTCTGTTCTTTTTTCCCTTCCGAGTTATTGGTTAAAATAAAAGTCGGTGGCGAATCTTGATCAGCGCAACACTTTGCTTTCAAAATAATAAAGTCAGTTCTCCCACCGAGTTACATAGTGACATATTCCATCCATGTAGAGTCCCTCATTGTAGTTATTGAAGGATAGAAAAACACTTAGACAGGGGGGGATTGAATAAGTGTAACTTAAAACTTGACAGATATAAATATTGAACACAATGATTTTTATCCTGGTTTGTTGTTAACCAAACTACTTCAGTCCACCCCTTTAGAGTGATTTACCTCAATTGAGGATTTAATCCACTAATCAATCTTGATTACAATGGTTCTCCACTAAGAACTCTCTCTAAGTCTTCTAGAGTCTACAGATCACAACTTGATCACTCTAGGAATTCCTTTATAATCAATGTAAAATAAATATTACAAGAGTTTAGATTGCTTCTTGAAAAGATGTAATCACCAAGTGATATTTCTCTTAAGTTCTAATGCTTAACACTCACTAAGATATTACAAAGCTGTGAGGTTGAAGATGAAGTTCTTCTTTGCTTTTCACGATTTCAGTTTGTTAGCATTTTTGTTCTTTTGTGCAAGAGTTGTCTTCTGCTTCTGAATTAGAACTTCTATATATAGGCGTTGAGGAAATGTTAAAGTTGGGAGCATTTAATGCTTTGCATGAATAGTACAATGCTGCATTTAATGTTTCACTCTTTTGTAAACTACCTCGAGCCATGCTTTTTCTACTTTTACTGACTTTGCCTTTTGTAGCTTATACGTTCCTTTTGTCACTCAGAGATTTTACGTTATAGGATTTTCATCTCGTACTTGCTTCTGGACTCATACTTTGTAGATTAACGTTTGAATATCAGAGTCTTCAGCTATTGGTGCAGATGCAACTTCAGTCACTCACTCTATGGAAGTGCTTTGAGCATGATACCAACAGAGCTTTGATGCTTTCCGGATCATGTTCTGATTTCTTCAAGACCATATTCTGATGTTTGACACAACATGTTCTGACGAAGCCATCCAGAACTTTTGGGTCGGTGCTTTTCAGCGTTGTTTCAGTGCATACTTATTATACTTTTCCTAAAATGGAAATCGTGAATAATTAGAGTATCACATTGTCTTATACAAAATTCATACACAATGTTATCATCAAAACAAAGAATATTAATCAGAACATTTCTTGTTTTAACAATATCCCCATTTTTGATGATGACAAAAACATACATAATTGATATAAATTTGTATCTAGAATATCAGATGAAAAAGACAATACTTAGATACAGCATTAAAGCATTTTAATTAGAGGGTGTGAATATGTCTCCCCCTAAGATTAACAATCTCCCCCTGAAACTAATACTAGAATAATTTATAAATAAAAGACTTCCCTAAGTATTTTCCATTTCAGATGAGACTTTCACGTTGAACTTTAAACTTCAGAGCTTTACTTCAGAGCTTCCATTGGACAACTTCAGAGCTTTGAGTTTCTTTTAGTGATTAACTTGGCTTTATCAGAGCATCAAGAATACTTGCTTGTATCAGAGATTTAGCTTCTTGTACCAAGACATTGCTTGCTTCTGATCTTGAAGCTTCTTATACTAGAGCATTAAGCTTGCTTTAACTCTTCAATAGCTTTTCTTCAGATGCGTTGCTCCCCATATTGAGATTGTTCAGAGTATCACATTCCTGCAAAACTATCAGAGACAGAAAACTTGCAATAATTTTTAGGAATGTTGAGACTTAAGCCCAGGAATTGATATTATAAATCAATTCAATTAGCACGCTTCTCCCCCTTTTTGTCATAACATGAAAAAGTATAAAAGATTCAAATGTAAGACACACAGAGTGAAGAGAAAAGATATATCATTGATTAATCAGAAGAGAGAGAATACAAGAAGATGCAAACAAAATAGATGCAAGAAACAAGATAACAATCTAAGACACAAGACATACTACGACTGGGTAAGCCTAGAGGCCAAAGCTGCTAGAAGGTTCTTAATATCAGCGGTGTCTTCAGCTTGCTTCTTTGAAGATTCTTCATATCTTTGCATTCAAGTTCTAAATTCAGCATTTGTGTCATCTTGCTTGTCCAGACGACTAAACAAAGAAGCTTGATTCTGTTGGAGTTCCTTCAGAGTGTTCATCAGAACATAAGTAGAATGACTAGTAGAAGAAGCAACAAAGTTATCTTCTAGAACAGGATGAGAAGCATCAACTTCAACCATTTGAGCATCAACAAGATTTTCCTGAACAGGAATTTCTTCAGCAGGGTGCTCTTGAACAGGTTGCTCTTCAGCACTTTCTTCTTCTTATTCTTCAACCGGATACTCAATGACTGGATACACCAAGTCAGGATACTCTTTCAAAGGATTCTCTCTGAACCAGTTAAATAGAGCCTGAAAATCTCCTGTTAGAACTGTGAGATGATAAGGCTTCCATACAACCAGAGCCAAGGGATTTTCTACTTCCATCTCATCAACAAAAGGCTTTTCTTCTAGAGGCCTCCAGTCAGTGATAGGATGGTAATACCTACCACTTCCAAAATCCATAGTTAGTCCAACAGGACCAGGAGCACCAGCAAGGTAATCCTTCTGGAGATCCAGAAACTCAGCCTTTACATCTTCAAAGAAAGCGTTCCAGTGCTTTTCAGCAGCTACATGATCCAACTTGGAATCATGAGCAACCTTCATAACTTCTAACCCTTTTTTGACCTTATAGGTTAATGATTCAAAACGTACATCAATAGAAGGTTTTGGAGGGTTATTTCTGAGAGGGGTGATTGGAGAATATGGTTTGAGAATGGAGAGGGGTTTTTCTTGGTGGAAGAAGGCGTAAGGTTGAGGTTCTCTATCAAGCACAAAAGATGTGTTTGAAGAGGATGGTAGAAGAGATGATTCAGCTTCATTGTCAGAGTCTAAGACTACGACAATGGGGTCAGAAGAAATGTTTTGAGGTTTGAAAGAGTTCATGAGGCGAATGAAAGAATCAGAAAAAGATGATTCTGGAGAAGGGAGGTTGAATAACACAGGAATGTCAACAGTAGGTTCATATTTAGAATGTGGAGGAGGTTTATTGGTGGATATTATGGCGTGAGGAGGAATGATGGTATTTAAAGGTGTTGGTTCAAGAATTGGTTCAGAAACAGGAGAAGGTTTAGAGTCAAGAATAGGCTGTTTGCCTTTAGACTTGGGTGAGGCAGAAGATGGAGGGTTAGAAATTTTGGTGGTTGGAGGAGGATTTTCTGGGGCTTTTTCTGGTGATATTTTTGGGGGAGCTTCTATTGATATATTTTTAGAAATTAAAACTGGAACATAAACAGGCTCAGAAATAGAAATACTTGAAGATTTTTGCTTCTTCTGAGGCTTGGAAGGTCCATCTCCAACAGTCTTCCTTTTCTTTTCCTTCTTCTTCTCTTCCTTCTTCTCTTCTTTCTTTTTCTTCTCTTCCTTCTTTTATTCTTTCTTCTCTTCTTTATTTTCTTGATTTTCTTCTTGAATTACCAACTTCTCTTTCTTCTCTTACTTCTCCCTATTTCCTTCTTGTTGGTCTTGCTTTCTTTTCTTATTCTTTTTCTCTTCCTCTTTTTTTGGTACTTAATCATCTATAGTGAGAGCCTTATGTTTTCTGATTCATATAGGATCATACTTAGAGCCATCCTGTTTACACATCGCTATATAGTGGACAACAAAATCAGGATGTTCATTCTTGAAAAATAATTCAAAGTCAGCCAGAGCAGGAGCTTTTTTGGTCAAAACTTCATTGTCCACGCTGGGAGTAGCATCAATGGTCTAAAATATACTCATCTTCTTGAGAGTGTAAGCATTCATGGTGCTTCCACTCGTTGTATACAGATCCTTGATAATTTCAACTTTCTATAGATCACCAACCACTCCAGTCAGGACTAGAAGATCTGTGATTATTCTTCTAAAAGGAATGATGTTCCTCTTGAACTTGGGATTCTTCAGTCTGAATTTTTTTCGAGAGTCCCTCACATGATTCCACATGTGGTTGAAGATGATGAAAGGAAGAACCACTTTCTCTTGTGTACCAATACAATACAGAATGTACTGTTGGTCCTTGTTGACATAGTTAGGCGAAACAATTGCTTTTCTATGATAGATGCAACCTAGAAGGATCTTAGCCCATATTCTGTAAGGAGCTTCAATTCCTTGATTTCCATAGACTCTTTTCCAGACTTGATGATTTCTGCATACACATCATTCCAATTTGTTCTTCCTAATATTGCTCCAGAAGCACCTTCAATAGTTTCCAAACCAAACAATTTTGTTAAAAGATTTTCAGTAATGGTGATTGCTTCGCCATGAACAATAGAAAGAATGGCTTTAGGCATGATTGTTGCATGAACCCAAAATTCTTTGACCAAATCTGGGTAAACTGATCCACACAAATTGTAAAAGAATGCTTCCCGACCCTGAAAAATCATGTTTTCCTTCAAATGAATGTCGTTGTCTTCTAGATTGTCAAAATCGATCATCATTTCACATATAACTTCTAAATCATCCATAGGAATCAAACAAGTCTTCTGCATAACAAGTTGTTGTTGAGGTTGATCTTGAACTTGTTGTTGTTGTTGCTGAGAAGACGAAGCATTCTTGGGATTTGATGAAGAAGCCATTGAAGCACCATTGAGATTTCTGGGTTTCTTACTTTTAGGGTTTTTAAAGAGAGAGAATAGAAGGCAGAAATGCATAAACAAAATGTAATGAAGGAGTGAAAAGAGAGAAAATGAATATGATGTGGGATTTTATAGACAATGACTTGAAAGCAAAATGCAATGAACTTCTGAATGCAAACAGTTACATAATGTAATGAATCAATCACATTTAATGCTGAATGACGTTAGTGGAGAAAGTGTGAGATTTCAAAATATTTGTACAGTGACCTAGAGTGGCATCTCATCAACTGCACACATGCTTGTCCCTTCAGAATGAACACATGGTCATCATCTGGAATAGCTGGGGACATCTGTTTTGCTATGACATAAATTCTGCATCATACTTGGACACGTGAAACGTTAGAAACAACAGTTTCAGAATATCCATGTGATTATATAAATCCAGAACATCTGATAAGAAAATAAAGCATAAATTAATCCATATATCAGATCTTCTCATAACCTCATTCTGGGCATAAATCCATACTGATGTTCTTCAGAATGAACTCAAACCTATCTTTAGCAAGGGGTTTTGTAAAGAAATCAGCCCCTTGATGGTCTGTATCAACAAAGTTTAAAGAAAGAACACCCTTCTGAACATAGTCCCTAATAAAGTGATGTTTAATCTCCATAAGTTTAGCCTTAGAATGTAAAATAGGGTTCTTAGATAAACAAATAACAAAAGTATTATCACAGAATATAGGAATGTTACTCTCATTTATCTGATAGTCTTTTAGCTGACTTTTCTTCCTGAGCATCTGTGTACTACATCCAGCAGCAACAACATATTATGCTTCTGTTGTAGAGAGGGCTATTGTGGCTTGCTTCTTGCTATACCAGGAGATCAGGTGACTTCCCTGGAACTGACTGTAACGCCCCTAATTTAATTAATTATTTAATTAAATTGATCGAGGATTTATTCATTGGAATTAGTTGAAGTCGAGGTTTATCGGTATTATTCTACAAACGTAAAGGATTAATATGTTGATTTGAGCAGTTAAGTTATGGTCAGATTAATAAGTCGGATTAGTCAGAGATATACAATTGTGAGTTAGTATTGTTAAAGTTATGGATCGATGGTAAATGTGGAATATTATTGGAAATAATATTCGGTTATATTGCGTGGTTAATTATTTATGCGTGTTATTTGGATTAATTGAGTAATTAAAGAGAGATTATGAATTGGGCCTAAGTGAAACAAATAGGACATAAGAGATTGGATTGTGGGATAAGCCCAATTAAGAAAAGAATGATAGTAAGAGTTAGGGTTTTAGATGTTTGGCCTCATAACTCATTTTGTGGAGAAAGAAAAGAAAAAAGAGAAAGAAGGGAAGGAAGAGGGAAAGCTATGGCATGAAGAGGAAGAGCTCCATTGAAGGAAGTGAAGCTTTTGCTAAGGTAAGGGTGGGGTTCTTACTTTCTAAGGGTTGGCATGATGATGTTTATGGTGGGTTAGATTGTATGTTATTCTCCATGGATGTGTGAGTTCTAAATGTTAGGTTTTGAATGAAATCATTTGGGTAATGTTGTATCTATTGGTGGAAATGATATGTTATAATGCTTCTTACCATGATTCTATGTGTGGATTTTGAATTGTAGTATGTTTGTTGGAAAGAATGGGAAAACCTAACTTTTGGGATTTTTGGTGAAATTCATAGATTTGCATAATTAATGAGGTTTTGATGATTATAGAGGTCCTTATGTGTTGTATATATGATATGTATGGGAATTCCGTGTGCAATTTTGAGCTAGAACATGAATTGGGTGTTGGGATGAGAAGGGGGATATGCTGAGCGCGTACAGGGAAATGTTCATGCACTACGATCGCGGCGCGAACAATAGTTTGTGGCGCAAACTGAGTAGTTGTAGGCAGATTTGAGAAACATTCAAATGCGTGTAACGTTTGAGCTGTAACTCCGTTTTATGCGTCGTTCGAAGCATTGGAAAGCTAACGCAACTAACTATACCATGATGTAATGAAATCATTCATATGATATATTCTCCTATTATGTTTATTAGGACTAAGTGATGAACTATGTTGTGTTAACATGTGAATTATGTTCTTTGCTATGAATCGATGTAACCATGTTGCAGTATAACTTGATGTATGTTTTCCTTATGACAATACAATGCTTTTGGGATGATGATATGAACTTCCCTTATGATGAGATAATGATGCTTTATAAAGAATTAAAAATGAATATGCTTTCATTAAGTAGTTGAATTTACCGTGTTACGTCGTTACTTGAATTTTGCAATGTGATGTTTGTTGTTAATATGTGTTATTTGAATGTTCTTGTGGAGAATGATTATTTGATGACTTAATTATGATGTGGCTGTTTTAATAACATGCATGTATGTGAATATGTGTTATGGCTTGATGAAATGTGAATAACATGTATTGATATGATACGTTGTAACTGTCCATATTGTATACCGTAATGAATTGATGAGGATGTGCACAAATGCATTGGTAATTGTTTACTACAAGTTTAATGAGATCTTGAATTGGTAATTACTATGAGTATGATTATAATTGAATAATAACATGTTACTTGAATCGTATATATGTAATACGTGAATTGGTGTTGATTGATAATAACATTGTTGGCATGATATGTGATATGAGGTTCATAATGAGTGTGAATGATTGTATACCAATTGTTGTAACATGTTGATGTTTATTGTTGTTTTGTTCCTATGGTCACTATTGATAAGTTGTATTATGTTGATAAGAATGAAGTTGAATAGATGTTGTATGTCGATATGATGTGATGATGTGATTGAAATGTGGTAGATTACTATGATACGGTTATTTCCATAGAACCTTGGCATTGAGTTGATGTTGTTTAGTTGATGTGGTTATGTTATTTAAGTTGATTATGTTGTTTAAGTTGATTATGTCGTTTAAGTTGATTAAGTGGTTTAAGTTGTATTTGTGGATGTGCATCATTTGAGTCGCATCCATTGCATTGTTTAAGACGGCCCTTGTGGAAAATTTTTGAGATGGCCCTTGTGGCAAATGTTTTACACGACCCTTGTGGAAAATGTTTGAGACGGCCCAATGGCAAACTGTTTGAGACGGGAGTTTTACTCTAATGGTACCACATGCATATGCATAAGTTTGAGTCACATTCGAGTCGCATTTGAATTGCACTTGAATTGTGTTTGGACTAATGAGGGGACAAGGTGTTTGTTGTGACGTGATGAATTGTGTTAAGTTGAATTGAAAGGTGTTTATAAGCTTAAGTTGTAAGTGGTGAATGAAGTTTTGTTCCGAATGCTATGTATCTTTATTAAATGCAATATAAGTATGTTTGTTTGGTTAAGTCGAATTGTGACATCCCATCGTTTGATGAATATTTTTAAATGTACTTTGATTTTCACTTATAATTGCGGGGTAGATTTGGGGTGTTACACTGACAGCTTCCAGAAGTACTTTTCCTTTCAACTCTATCACCAGCGTAATCAGCATCACAATATCCTACTAAGTGGTATTCTTTAGATTTTCTGTATACTAAACCACCATTAGTAGTACCTTTCAGATACCTCAGAATTCTCTTAACAGCAGTTAAGTGAGATTCTCTAGGATCTGATTGGAATCTTGCACACAAGCATACACTGAATAAAATATCAGGTCTAGAAGAAGTAAGATACAGAAGAGATCCTATCATACCTCTGTAGATCTTCAGATCTACCTTATTTCTTACCTCATCCTTACCTAATACGCACATTGGATGCATTGGAGTCTTTGCTTCTTTGCTTCCAGACAAATTGAACTTCTTCAGAAGCTCTTTGACATATTTGGTCTGATGAACGTAGGTTCCTTCAGAAGTTTGATTGACCTGAATGACTAGGAAGTACTTGAGTTCTCCCATCATGCTCATCTCAAACTCTCCCTGCATAGACTTAGCAAACTCCTTTCCAAGTGTAGCATTATATGTTCCAAAAATAATATCATAAACATAAATTTGACAAATTAAAATATCCTTTTTAAAGGTTTTACAGAAGAGAGTTGTGTCCACTTTTCCTCTTGTGAAACCATTATCCCGAAGGAAAGAACTTAATCTTTCATACCAAACTCTAGGAGCTTGCTTCAGTCTGTATAATGATTTCTTAAGTTTAAAAACATGTTCTGGAGACTTAGATCCTCAAAACCAGAAGGTTGATGAACATATACTTCTTCATATATATAACCATTTAAAAAGGCACTCTTAACATCCATCTAATACAAAGTGATGTTATTCTGAGTGGCAAAAGAAATTAATAGTCTAATGGATTCTAACCTGGCCACTGGTGCAAAGGTTTCTGTATAGTCAATGCCTTCCTGCTGACTATAGCCATGAGCAACCAGTCTGGCTTTGTTTCTTACAACTTCTCCTTTCTCATTGAGTTTGTTTATGAAAACCCATTTAGTACCAATAACATTGGACCTTTGGTTCTTGGAACCAGATCCCAAACATTATTCCTCGTGAACTAATTTATCTCTTCTTGCATAGCCATTATCCAGTCAGCATCTTCTGGAGCTTGATCAACAGAAGTTGGCTCGATTAAAGATACTAAACCAAATTGACATTTTGCATTGTTCCTCAGGAATGCTCTTGTTCTGATGGGATCATCTTTCTTTCCAATGATCACTTCTTATGGATGAACATAGTTGATTCTAGAAGATCTTCTGAGTGTTGTCTCTTCAAATATTTTGAGATTCTCTAATGAAGCTGCAACTTGATCTTCTGCATCATCCTTTCTTCTGGGTTCCTCATGATCTGGATCAGAAAGATCTATATATGCAAATTCACATTCTAGTTTGGCTTTTCATTGCCAAGCTTATCATCAAATCTTATATTGATTGATTCTTCAACTATCAGCATTTCAGTATTGTATACTCTGTAGCCTTTAGAACGTTCAAAATATCCAAGAAGGAAACACTTCTGAGCTTTAGAATCAAACTTATTCAGATGACCTTTAGTATTCAGAATATAACATACACTTCCAAATGGATAGAAATAAGAAATGTTGGACTTTCTGTTCTTCCACAATTCATAAGGAGTCTTATTTAGAATAGGTCTTATGGAGATTCTATTCTGAATATAACACGCTGTGTTAATTGCTTCTGCCCAGAAATGCTTAGCCATATTGGTCTCATTGATCATGGTTCTGGTCATTTCTTGTAGAGTCATATTCTTTAGTTCTACAAATCCATTTTGCTGTGGAGTTATAGGACAAGAGAAGTCATGGGAAATACCATTTTCTTTGAATTAATTTCAAAGAATATGTTCTCAAATTCACCACCATGATCACTTTTGACTTTTATGATTTTGCATTCATTCTCAGAATTGAATTTGAGTGCAGAAGTCAAAGAACACAAAATGTGACTCATCCTTGTGTGTCAAGAACTTTACCCACGTCCATCTACTATAGTCGTCTACGATGAGTAATCCATATTTCTTCCTCTGATTGATGCTGTTTTGATTGGGCCAAAAAGATCAATGTCCAGAAGTTCTAGCAGCCTAGAGGAAGAGACAACATTTTTAGACTTGAATGCAGGTTTTGAAAACTTCCCTTTCTAACATGCTTCACAAAGAGCATCTGATTTATATTTCAGATTAGGGAGTCCTCTGACCGAATTGAGTTTGTTAATCTGAGAGATCTTTCTCAAACTGGCTTGACCCAATCTTCAGTGCCAGACCACTGCTCTTCACTAACACACAGGAGGCAAGTAACCTTTTAATTCTTAAGATCTGAAAGATCAATCTTATAAATGTTGTTCTTTCTCTTGTCTTTAAATAGGATTGAGCCATCCTTCTGACTAATAGCTTTATAAGACTTTTGATTAAAGATTATTTCATAACCATTGTCACTTAATTGACTTATGGACAATAAGTTATGCGCTAATCCATCTACTAAAAGAACATTAGTTATAGAGGGAGAGTTACCAATGCATATGGTTCCTGAGCCAATGATTTTGCCCTTCTGATTCCCTCCAAACTTTACTACTCCAGAAGATTTAAGTACCAGATCTTGGAACATAGACTTTCTTCCCGTCATGTGACGTGAGCATTCAGAGTCCAGGTACCATGACATGTTTTCCTTTTGAGCTGTTAAGGAGATCTGCAACAGGAATAATTTTTTCCTTAGGTACCCACATTCTTTTGGGTCCATTGGGGTTAGTTTTTCTCATGTTCTATTTGAACTGATATTTCACATAATGTTTACCATAATAAGCAAAAAGCATTTTTCTTTGTGTGTGTAATGTGGAAACTCTTAGAGTGAGATGTGTGCTTTATATCATGAGAATGACCATATTTAACCTGCTCATGCAGAGGTTTATACTTTATGATCATTTCATCAACAAGCTCTACTTTATATGGGACTTCACCCTCAAAGCCTATTCATATTCTCTTGTTTCCACTCACACCATATATCATAAAGGCTAGCTGGCTTCTGCCTATACCTCTAGATAGAAACTTCCTGAAGGTCAAGTCATATTCTTTCAGAATATCGTCTGTGCTTGGAATAGACTTTTCTGAATCTGAAAATGTTTCAACATCTTTAGTCAATTTTAAAACTTTTTCTTTCAATTCAGAATTTTCCATTTCAAGTCTCTTAGTTTCAAATGCAAAGAGTTTTCTCAACTTTTTATATTTCATACTATGTTGACTCTTGATTTCCAGAAGTTCTGAGAGAATAGAAACAAGCTCTTCTCTAAAAAGTTCAGAGAATACCTCTTCAGAGTCTAAGTCTGATGTAGATTCTGAGTCTCCATTAATAGTTGCCATCAAGGCTAAGTTGACCTGCTCATCTTCAGGGTCTGACTCTTGATCAGAAGAATCTGAGTCATCCCAGGTAGCCATAAGACCTTTCTTCTTTTCAAATATTTTCTTTGGCTTTTCCCTCAAAAGCTTTGGACTTTTATTCTTGTAGTGTCCATGTTCCTTGCAATCGTAGCAGACAACTTCTTGCCAGATCTTCTGTGCTCAGAAGATTCTCCCTTTTCAAATCTTTTGAAGCTTTTAAATCTTCTCTGTTTGGTTTTCCAGAGTTGATTTACTCTTCTAGATATGAGAGACAGTTCATCCTCTTCTTCAGATTCTGACTCATCAGAACTTTCTTCTTCAGCCTGAAAAGCGTTAGTGCATTTTTTATTATTCGATTTCAAAGCAATAAACTTCCCTTTCTTCTAAGGTTCATTTATGTCCAGCTCAATCTCGTGACTTCTCAAGGCACTTATCAGCTCTTCGAGAGACACCTCATTCAGATTCTTGGCAATCTTGAAGACAGTCACCATGGGTCCTCATCTTCAGGGTAAGCTTCTGATGATCTTTTTTACGTGATCAACTTTGGTGTAGCCTTTGTCAAGCACTCTCAGCCTAGCAGTCAGAGTCTGGAATCTTGAAAACATTGCTTCAATGTTCTCATCTTCCTCCATCTTGAACGTTTCATATTTCTGGATGAGAGCCAGAGCCCTTTTCTCCTTTACTTGAGCATTTGCCTCATGAGTCACCTTTAGAGATTCAAATATGTCATGAGCTGTTTCTCTGTTTCTTATCTTCTCATACTCAGCATGGGAGATAACATTCAGCAGAATAGTTCTTGACTTATGATGATTCTTGAACATTTTATTTTGGTCATCACTCATGGCTTGTCTGGTGATCTTGACTCCTTGAGGAGAAACTGGATATGTGTAACCATCCAACACTAGATCCCATAAGTCACCATCTTGACAAAGAAATTAACTTTCGAGTCTATCTTTCTAATACTCAAAATTTTCCCCATCAAAGACAGGTGGTCTATTGTAACCATTGAAGCTATTGCTTCCATTGTTTGTTGTTTTGATAAATAGAAGTAGAAGTAGTTGTTGTTTCAACCATTTTGTGTTTTTCTCCCTAAATCTTTTATCTAACACGGTTAAGTACTTACACCTAGAACCGGCGCTCTGATACCAATTAAAGGATAGAAAAACACTTAGAAAGGGGGGGATTGATTAAGTGTAACTTAAAACTTGGCAGATAAAATATTGAACACAATGATTTTTATCCTGGCTCGTTGTTAACCAAACTACTCCAGTCCACCCCTTTAGAGTGATTTAGAACTCTCTCTATGTAATATCCCACATTAATCCAAGCAAGATTATAATTATGAAGTGCTAAAAGGCAAACAATGGATTAATTAAAATTAAGAGAAGGTTAGTTGGAATAGAAATATGTTGGTTAGAAATCAACCAAATGGCAATGTAGTAATTTTGGCTTAGTTGAGGGGCACATTGGACTTTAAACATGAGTGCATGGAACTTAAGACATGTTTGGTAAGATAGTGTTCATAAAATCAGAATTTATGAGAGAAATAAAAGAGGAATAACTTAAGAACAAGAGAGAAGAGAAGAAGCTCATGGAGGTCATCTTCAAGTTTCACTTTCGCACCTTGGGTACAACTTTCACTAAAAAGGTAATATCTCTCTGTTCGTAACTCCGATTGAGCTGATTCTGGTTCTGTTGGAAAGCTAACGAAATTCTCTTCAGTTTGCATATAAATTTTGCACTCATAGCCTGTTTATTGTTGGAGATAAACACATTTGAAGTTGATCAATGGATGCTGAAAGTTAGCAAGAGAGAGTTGCGGATTTGGCTAGCTTGAATGTAAAGTTTGTTTCAAGTTAAGGATTCAATGGCTGCATGATCATCATCTCAACCTCCTTTTTAGCAAGGTGAGTCCTTAGTTAGATGCTTTGGGGTTGCATGTGAGGGTTATGATTGGGGCTTAGGGATTGTGAGATAATTGATAAACATATGATGCTAAATTTGCTAATTTTCGTGTTAATCCTTGCATGCTGGTGGTTCTGATTATATTAATATGTTAGAAATTCGTTAGGACTATATGGAGGATGCAGGGGATTCATTATAGAGCATTTGGGACTGTTATAGAACCCTTAAAATGCAGAAAAATGATTCTGGTACAGTGTAACCGGTTACGGGTTTTGATGTAACCGGTTACGCTGTTGAAAAATTGGAAATCTGGCCATTTTCGTGCCCGTAACCGGTTACTGATTTGGCGTAACCCGTTACACTGGGTTAAAAAGGAAAATTTTGCAAACTTTAGAAATTCATAACTTTCGCCTCGGGTATCGGAATTGCGCAAACTTTATATCGTTGGAAAGCTAGCGACGTGTACTTTCTAATTAAATTGGTCCCCAAACCAGAATGTTCACTTATCACGAGAATTTATGTCTTTCCGGTTGTTATTAATTATTATATCATGCATGAAATAGATTGCCTATTGCTATTATGAACATTATATCCATGTTTGAATATGTTATGCCATTATGTATGATACATGGAATATGTGGACACCGTCGTTTTGGTTAAACGATCGGAATTGATTGTATTGTATGAATTAACGCTTATTATGCGTGTGTATGCTTGAATCGAAGTAGAATCGGTACTAAGTTACGATTCGGACCGTGGGTCCTTGAGTTGTCCGTGGGACTGCCTTGATCATGGATCCCAGAGGCAAATACCTGAACTACCGTTGCAGTGTGCTTGTGAGGGTCTGGAGGCATTTTACTCACTTGCTGTGTACACACTCGCGTGCTCGGTATGATGGCGTTGTGCGGCTAAGTAAGCCTACACATAACAGGTAAACCATCTCTAGTGATTCCATGTAGGCTACATCATTAGGTTCCTACCCGGATGGGCTCATGCATCGAGACGGTGTGTTGCACTTTCCGTTAACACCATGTGCGTACACATTGTTAATGGGATGATGTCGCCTCTTAGGCAAGGTCATCTCGCAGCCATGTAGGCTTGTGCGAACCCATTTAATCACTCTTGCAGGGTGCTTGTCCAAGTCTCTTGACAAATAGGCATGGGTGAACCCACCGAGGGTATGTTAGTATCTTAGTAGTGGTATTAACGTACTTCTGGATTCCCCTTATATGGATACGGGTTTTGTATACTTGGTTGCTTATATAATTGTATATCTGCATTAATCTTCCATTGGTGGATGATTCCTTGTTTTCTCCGTACTTGTACCGGATGTGAGGATGAACCCAGGATCAATGGTGGATTCGATTTTGATGCATGTACCCTGTAGATCCGAGTGGACCCATAGGATAGGAGGACTCACTGATATTTAGTAATCTCATCCCAATTAACTTATATTTTTCAGGTGCAGTTTAGTAGCGTTTGGTCAGTAGCAGGTTTGGACTGAAGACTTGGAAGTAGTGATGGCTCGGAGACCTTGTCAGATCTCATCTTCCGCTGTGCAGATCCATTGAAGACACATGTTTTGTTATTCTTATTAGAATTTCATGTTGTACTTAATATGGATCTTTCTATAACTATAGCTTTTGTATGTACTCAATATCAATTTTTAATGTTTCATGCATAATATACTAGTCAGTTATGTATGGGGTGTTACAGTTGGTATCAGAGGCAGGTCGATTCTCGGCCGAGCCATGAGACATCACTAGAAATTCCTTTCCTCCTCACATGTGTGCGTTGCTAGCCTGATTTTACTAATATCTCATTCAGTTGTTGAACTTGATCAACTCATCGAGTGAGTGTGAGACAGTAAAAATTACGGCAGAGCCGCCACGAGGACTCGTAAACCTGTAAGTGTCGTGAACCCAAGTAGAAAGGATCGGTTGGGTGGTGAATTTTATATGGAAGCTGGATTTATTGGACGAAGTAAGTAGAAGGAATATTGGAGTTATCATACTTAAGAGGAGCGTTTGATGCAAAGAAGTAATACCTGAACTACCAAGGTGTGGATTGAGAAAGCTAGATCCCCCAGGATTTTGATTGGACGAAGCGAAATTTCCTATAAGTCTTGGTAATAGCAAGGGAAATCCAAACAAGATTGAGTAGGAGCCTTGTAAGTGAGATTCTTCGAAGGTGTTGAGCTGGTAATTAGTAGGATTCAGTACTGATGATGTTGCCGGTGTTAAGTGCGACTGATGAGCTGATAGGACAGAATAACCTTTGGAAGTGCGGACACGGAAGTCAGACCTTTCTGATTGTGCTGGTACAGACAGTAATTGGATGGGCGGAGTAATAGATCCTGATCCAACTTAAAGTACCCTAAGCGAGAGTAGTTACCTAGTAAATGTTGGTGGAATGTACTAGTGTGGTAACTTACGTTTGGGCGAGGGTTGAATATCCGGTCGATAGAAGAGGATATGTATTTCTGTTCTTATTATTTTATATTTAAGTTCTAGAACTACGCTAGATGGAATATGAAATGATGTAGAAGCGTGAAATTATGCAGTAACCTAAGTTCTTGTTAGTTGTTGTTCGTCTGACCCCGAGTGAAGCCATAGAACTACGCTTGGCGTTGGGCGTTCAGGCGAGTAGGAACTAAGATCTATTTGGAATATCAGCAGGATGATCGCAGTTGCGTCGGATTTTAGGAACTATAGTATTCCTATCTAAACTGAATTATCCTGGGAATCTCATACATGTGTGGGACGAGTGGGTACGTGCACTGCATGGTAATCCGAAGTTGAACTTTAGATCTTCGTGTTTGGCGTTTTGGCTTTCCGAGTAAGTAAACCTTGGTGTGTAGCACTCTCAGGTTTTAGCATCCTTAGGAGTGTAATTTGAAGGACTTGAGGAACGATGAACCATTGGAGGTCTGTTCAGACACTTGTCGGTTGTGATTTTAGGATACGCGTGGAGATCGTTATACGCCACGGAGCTAGATTACCTGGATACATGGCCTCGGAGTTGGACCACTGATCGCGACTTTACGTGTCTGTTAATCTGATGACTGCAAGTGCACAGTCGTGTCGTGTAGTTTTAAAAGATATCGAATCCACAGGGACTATGAATCGATCTACCGTTATCTAAGGTTACTATGTAAAGCTAAGGCTACTAATATTTTGATTGTTCCTAAGGGAGAATGATTGTGAATAATAAGAAATATAAGAATGAACAGTTATCAATATGTGTTTCGTTTAACTTTAGGTGATCCCAAGGTCCATTGGCTGATGCATAATTCAATTAAAAATCTTTACTAATTAAATTGGTTAAAAATCCTCGTCTCAAACTTTCGCTCTGTTGATTTAGATTACTAACCTAACTCTTAATGTACGCTTTCGCCATCCCATTAGATATTAGAAAAGCTTTTTGGAAACAACGTAACTAATAAAATGCCTGTTTTATGAAGTTGTTATCTATTTAAATCTCCTAATCTTAAACTTTCGCTCTGTTGACTCGGAACATGCTAATATCCCTAACGTACACTTTCGCCATCCCGCTCGGGTGTAAAAACATTTTTTGAAAATAAATATGTCCTAATTAGTTTAAATACGCTTTCGCCATCCTTAAAACTAATGTCCTATGTCTACTATCCAGTTAAAGATCTCAAGCTTTCATTGTATTGATTTTAACCTTTGACCGTCTTAAATCTCAAACTTTCGCTCTATTGGTTTTAAGACTTACTAATTAAATTAGACATACAAACCAAAAACAAGTGATAATTAATAAAAAATAGTTTGAGCCAATTTATTTCAGATCCCATAGTTAACTTACTTTACATACCGATACCTTAGTAAATTAGCCAGACATATTAATGCAGTTAAGCATGCATAAATTAATTTGACTTATAATAAAAGGCATGTTAATTGGCATATAATATATCATGCATATTCTATATAAATAAAGGCGGTAAATATTAAACCTGAATTAAATAAATTGCAATTGAATCTTCGAGTACTGAACTTCCACCACAGGTTGGCTGGATCGTTCTTCGGAATTTAAACGGACGGAAATTAAAACAAGAAAATAAAAGCGATAAATCTAACGTAAGGCTAGATTTTTAAAAGATTCCCAACAATTTCCAGTGTAGAAATCGTTGTGAGAAAATAGACTGTTTGAATGAAAGCAGGAAGAAAATATAAAGCACGGTACAATTTCGGCAGCACTTCGTTAGCAGGAAATCAGACATTGAGAACTGAGGTGACTGCTTCTATTTATAGGGGATGCTTTGCAGTTGCGTTGCGTGAAAAGAGGGACTTTTTCAGACTGGACCTGGAGACGTGCGTCTCCACTTCTTCAGGAAGCTCCCTTGAATGACTTGAGACGTGCATCTCAAGTAGAGAAAATGTAGGGGACTGGAGATGTGCGTCTCCCTTTTGCTGATGTGGCATAGAGACGTTGGAGACGTGCGTCTCCACTTGCTTGTGTGGTTTGGGCCACGCACACTTGATTCTCAGTGGGCTGGTTTGTCTCCTTTTGGGACTTTGGGTCTTCTTTAGCACATTTGGGCCTTATTTGCACCTCCTTTTCACTACAGCACCCATTTTTCATCTTTTAGGCTTAAATAGTGGTCGTTTTAGCTCCATTTCCTCTCCTTTTCACAAATAGTCATAATAAGAGTGTAAAACCTGAAACAAAGCAAAAAATCGCGTAATATCATAATAAATCAACATAATAAACGGAAAATGCTATAAACATCTATGGATTTCAAGCTAAATATACGATATAAAATCGTGTTATCAAATTCCCCCAGACTTGAACCTTTGCTTGTCCTCAAGCAAAATAATAAGATAAAGATAGGAGGACATCGAAAATGAAATACGCTTCCACCACGTCGTTCGGTCATACTCAGCTACATAGTGTTCTTGTTTGAAAATAATGTTGCAGATCCTAGCAATAAGCTTATAGTAGCGACACTAGACAACTCCCAGCATGCATACCAATCCGAATCATGCCATTATAGCTTGACCTTGACTCGTCATCATGTTTTACCCTTTTCATTTGCGCGCAGTCACATTAAGCCCATTATCTTGACACGCATATAGCAGAGCAGTCGGTTAGTGACTATGATCCTTCTTATGGAGTTCTGTACCAGATGACTTCTGAACCAATCAACAATGAGTTTTTAAATTCTTCGTATTTGAAATTTGTGACCGTTAGGTTAAATGATCTTGTGAGGATCACCTTACTTAGTAAGCACATTTCTTTTTAGCGGTTAAGCACATAATTATTATTATGAGGATCATACACTTATATTCATCGACTCTCTGCGTAGTTGGTATCTAAGACGGTGCCGACTGCTAGAATAAACTACTAAGGGTTACTTCAAAAATTAAAGTCGATGGTTTCGGTGTAAAGGGTATTCAAATCGGTTATGCATACTTGGGGGTTTTAGAGTGTTGGGACAATAATGATATTGACTTGAATCTTTATCAATTTCTATGCGTTGAGTGCTTGAGTAGCTTCGTATTTCTCGAACGTGTGGGGTTGTGCGTTTATCGTTTTGGAGTAAAAATTTTGTTATGGCTCAAGAAAATGGAAGAAATTGTAATAACTACGAAATTATACATAAAAGACTTGAAATTCCATAAATATTCTTTATTGAATTAGAAAAACATTACAAGGAAGGGAAATAAAACTGAAAGGAAGGGAAATAAACTAAGTAATACGACTCCCCCAGACTTAAATGATGCAGTGTCCTCAATGCATTCTAACTACTCCTCAGTGTTGCGGTTGCAAGAACTGCTTGCGCCTCTTGTACGAACACGGCGACGTCTATCAGTAGGAGAGCCATTTGCTTGAAAGTTAAGATCATTCAATAGTGTAGCAATTTCAGCGTATTGGCCTTCATTCCTAATAGCGTAGTCACGGTGCTCTTGTTGTATTTCTCGAATAAGCCTTAATGTTTCATCTTGATTAGTCTGCATAGCTTGAAAGAGTTGATCTTGGCGTTGAATTGCAGCATACATGGCATCAACAGTGATAGGCGGAGGGTTGTTTTGAGGAGGTTGGTTGACATCAGCTTGTTCTTGGTTGAGTCTTTCTTCATTTGCATCCACAGGTTCATTAGGATGTTCAGGTTGGTTTTCTGGAGGATTTTCATTAATGAGCCTCCAATGCTGAACATAACGGATGTTGATTTGCTCTGGGCATGGCAGGATGACATAAGGAATCAGGACTTTGTTGACGACCAAAGTGTACCGGTTGTCATGGCGGGGTGAAACCAAGTGAGAGTCACGGCAGTATGTGAGATCGAGTGATTGAGCAGGCATCATGAGATGAGAGAGGGAGATGAGGTCATCAGCGAGACCTAAAGCACAGGCCAAGGAAGTAATAATTCCGCCAAACAGAAAGGGGTTTGTAGCGGTGGCGTTGATGCAGCCTTGGATGTGTTGGAGCATAAAAGGTGCGACATTGAAACGGATGTTGTTAAGCGCACAGTAGAGGAAAAATAATTCATTTTGGTTTACCTTGTGGTTGTTGGATCTAGCAAAAATAATGTGCCCCAAAACACGTTGAAAATAACGTATAGCGGGGTTTTGAATGTGAGAAGCATGTAGAGCTCTCCAACCGGTAGGAACTTCACCAATAAGATTAAACCAAAATTCGGAAGCAAGTTCTTCCCAAGATCGGCCATTGAGTTCTTGAAAGATTGTGCGAAGAGCATTAGGTGCATTATTAAAATGCAAGTACGTAGCTACTACTTCTTGATCCAGAGTAAATTCACGGTTGAACATTCAAAATTGGATGCTACCGGTTAAGAGCGGTTGATCAGAAGGAGTGTCGTAGTTGAAAGAGCTCAAGAACTCTAAGACGAGCGGCTCATAAGTTGGTACGGGTTTGGTACAAAGATGGTGTAGGCTAGATTTAGTGAGTAAACGGGTGACACCATCTATGAGACCCAGAGTTTCTAGACATTCGATGTTCACAAATTTTGTGGGAACAACCGAACGTTCATAGAATGCGAGGTATTTGGTTCTTTGAGCATCGTTGTCATCCTCTCGAAAGATAATATTTGCAAGTTTAGGAGGTGGCCTCTCTGGACGCACACTACGGATGATTGAACGTGGAGGCATGATGAGTTTGAAAAGAAAAAAAAAAGTAAGGAGAGAAGAAGAGTAGAAAATGGTTTGGAGGTTGTGAAGAAGAAGAGTGGTGGTGGTGTGGTTTTATAGTGAGGTTTGAAAATGGTGTGGTTAATGGAGAATTAAAATGGAATTATAGTGGTGTTTGAAGTTTGAATGGAATGGAGAAATGGGAAACGATGTGGAGTTAAAGAGGTGAATGATGGAGGATGAATGAGGTTAATGGTGTTTAAATGGAAGAGATAATGGGGAGAATCAAAAAGTTTGAATTTTGAAATTCAAATTCAAAATTCAAAAAGGAGAGTAAATGAGTCTTCTGCGTGGTCAAACACAGACTGCTGGCCTTGGGAGACGCGCATCTCAGGCAGTCAGTCTGCTAGGGGACCGGGCATGGAGACGGGCGTCTCCTGTCCTTTGCGTGCAGTCTGCTGGTCCCACGTGATTGGAGACGTGCGTCTCCTAGCTTAGGCAGGTGGCTGTCACGCATGCATCGGTGTGGAACAGTTCTGACAGATAGGATGAATTAGAGAATAGCACAGATTGGATATTTGATGTTACTATGAACAGTAAAATACCATACTGAGTAAGTTATAAGCAAAATATATAGCAGTCAGACAGCAGAATATTATAACATAGTAGCAGTAATGAATAAAATATTGCATTTCAAATTAAAAACTGGTACTGAATGTTGACAGAATTAGAGTTTAAAAATGCAGAAAATTAAAATCTAAACTAGGAATTGGAAATTGCTAAAACTAGAAGTAAAATCTAATAATCTAAGTGGTAACATCTAGCCACGTCTATTGTTGTGCACATTAGAATAAATGTGTTTGAAAACTTCGTCGAATTGAGCATTGACGGTGTCGATGAAATCGAAGAAGTGCATTTGCAAAGTGTGTAGCTCGTTGCACACATGTTGTATATCTTGTTGTAGTGCAGTGATGGCTTGCTCATGTGTGTTCTGATTAGGCATTCTTTGGTTCACTGATGCGGTGGATGTAGCAGGTTGTTGAGGTTCAAGCTCGATATTAGTCATATCAACAGTATAATCATCAGTAGGAGTCTCAGGCTCATACCCGGAAATGGGTTCATCTTCAGGAAGAGGTTCATAATCAGGAATGGGTTCATCTTCAGGAAGAGGCTCATAGTATTTAGGAGGAGTGTCAGGTTTAGATTCCGATACGTGCATTTCCTCATCAAAATGTTCATAAGCTTGTGGGGTTTCAGGTGAGGATTCTCTCTCATGGATCTGATCATAGTAAATCCAGTTAGCAGGGTTGTGCACACTCGTCCTTAGGTTCGGTAAGGTGAACTGATCCAATACTTTGTTATCACGGAGTAAATCGAACTGATCAGGTCCAAGGTTACCGATGATACCTCGGTTAAAGCAAAATTGAATGTCCATAGAATTGTGGGAACCCAGAGGTGTCAATCTAAGTAGAGGTATTCTCAGGCCTATAGCATTAGCAATCATAGTGACAAATCCGCCGATCCTAATAGGTAAAACTTCGTCTTGCGTGATGCGCTCGAAGTTTGTTAGCATGAATGCGATGGCATTGACCGGACGATTCTGAGAGGAGCAGAACATGATGAATAACTCTTCTCTAGAAACTTCAGTGACATTATCGGGTTTACCAAAGATGTAGTGAGCAATGATCTTATGAAAGTATCTGAAAGCAGGGTTATGGATGTTCTCAGATTGAAATTCGTTCTCTTCAGGGTTATCGTTTCCAGTGATCTTGCCCCAATATCTTTCCAACTCCCAGTATGCAAGACTGTCTTCAGCTACTTTGGTGTATGCATCTGATCCATGAGGTAGTTCTAGCATTTCAGCAAAATCTCGGATGCAAAAGTTAAATTCCATACCAAAGAGTCGAAAAAGGATGACTCTTTTCCTCAGCCCTTGTCCACAGTTAGGAAGATAGGCCAAGGAACTCAAGAATTCCAGAGTGAGCTTCCGGTAGGTACTAAACTTGCGGAACAGGTGAGAACCGGTCCAACCGATTTGGTTCAGCAAGTGCATGACGCTCTCTTCGATACCAAGTCTTTCCATAGTCGGCTGGTGAGGATAGCAAGTCAAATCCATTTGTCTTTCAGCCAGCTTATCAAATCTTGCTTCTTGTCCTCTACCACGGAACATAACTTCCATATTATCGACTACTTGCATCTTGATTAGTTAGTAGTTAAGAAGACCTAGAAGTTGAAAATATTAAGATTAAGTTAGAACTAGGCTAGTGTTGATTTAAAAGGAAAATAAAATAAAATAATATAAAATAATATAATAATAAATATAATTATAAAAAGGAAATATTTTCTCGATTTAAGATAACGGTTATAATTATAGTGATTATTATAAAATGTAGGAAAAACATAAAAAAATAATTAAAATTAAAATTAAAATAATTCAAAATAGAATAGATTATTTAAATAAAAATAAAAAGTTAAAAATAAAAATAAAAATGATAATAAAATAAAAGAATAAATAAATGTGGGTTGTCTCCCACCAAGCGCTTTGTTTTATGTCGTAAGCTCGACGATTTAAAAATAGAAAACTATTTTTTCGAATGAGCGGGCAGCTCGTCAAGTTTAAAAAGTTTGATGTTTTCATCGTGTTCGAGATGGTGGTAATACTTAAGACGTTGCCCATTTACGACAAAAGTTTTGACGGTTTCTCCTTTGATTTCTATCGCTCCACTCGGAAATATGTTAGTTATTTCGAAAGGGCCAGACCATCTAGATCGTAACTTCCCAGGAAATAATTTTAATCTAGAATTAAATAGAAGTACTTTATCGCCCATGTTAAAAATTTTCCTAGATATACGCTTGTCGTGCCATTTTTTCGTTCTCTCTTTATAGATTTTGGCGTTTTCGTAAGCGTCTTGTCTAAGTTCGTCTAATTCGTTTATGTCTAGAAGTCGTTTCTCACCAGTGGCGGTGTAGTTTAGAATTAAATTTTTAATGGCCCAATAGGCCTTATGTTCTAACTCTACCGGAAGGTGGCATGATTTTCCATAAACGAGTTTGAATGGGGTAGTTCCTATTGGATTTTTAAAAGCTGTTCTATAAGCCCATAAAGCTTCATTTAACTTGGTTGACCAATCTTTTCTAGATATAGCAACAGTTTTCTCCAATATTTGTTTTATTTCGCGGTTAGATACTTCGACTTGTCCGCTTGTTTGAGGATGGTATGGTGTAGCTATTCGATGATTTACTCCATATTTTCGAAGGAGTTTCTCAAGGATTCTTGAAATGAAATGAGACCCACCATCGCTAATTACCAGTCTTGGCACACCGAACCTAGGAAAGATGACGTTTTTGAAGAGTTTGATAACTACTCGTGTATCGATTGTAGGGGAAGCGATAGCTTCTATCCATTTTGAAACGTAATCGACAGCTACGAGTATATATTGATTTCCAAACGATGATGGAAACGGACCCATAAAGTCTATTCCCCAGACGTCAAATATTTCTACTTCTAGAATTCCCTTTTGAGGCATTTCGTCACGTCTCGAAATATTTCCGGTTCGTTGGCATCTATCACAGTTTAGTACAGCAAAATAAACGTCTTTCCACAGGTTGGGCCAGAAGAGTCCAGATTGAAGGATTTTGGCGCAGGTTCTAGATGTGCTATGGTGTCCTCCACATGGTGCAGAATGACAGTGTGTTATTATGCTTCCTATTTCTTCCTCGGGTACACAACGTCTAAAGATTCCATCGGGGCCTCTTTTGGAAAGGAGCGGGTCGTCCCAATAGTAATGTTTTAGGTCATGGAAAAATTTCTTCTTCTGTTGGTAACTTAGATCAGGAGGAAGTACACCAGCAGCTAGGTAATTTACAAAATTTGCATACCAAGGTGTGTCAGAGCGGACTACAGCTACTTCTGCGAAGTTATTAGTTTCAGTGATTGGATGGTATGGTTCTAATTTGTTAGCTTCTAACTGAGCGATGAGTCTTTCGTAAGGGAAATCATCGTCAATTGGTACTTGTTCGGGTTTTAGATTTTCCAATCGAGAGAGGTGATCTGCTACGACATTCTCAGTTCCCTTTTTATCTTTAATTTTCAGGTCGAACTCTTGTAATAACAGAATCCATCTCAACAGTCTTGGTTTGGCGTCCTTCTTGGTTAAGAGGTACCTAATGGCGGCGTGGTCAGTATATATGATTATTTTGGCTCGTATCAGGTAAGAACGGAACTTGTCTAAGAATACGACAGCTAGTAATTCCTTTTCTGTCGTGGCATAATTCATCTGAGCTTCATCTAGGGTTCTACTCGCATAGTATATGACATGTAGTTTCTTATCCTTTCTTTGCCCTAGAACGGCTCCTACAGCATAATCGCTTGCGTCACACATTATTTCGAAAGGTTCATTCCAGTCGGGAGGTTGCATAATTGGCGCAGAGATTAATGCTTGTTTAAGCGTATGGAATGCTTCAGTGCATTTATCAGTAAAAATGAATTCGGCGTCTTTCATCAGTAATTCGGTTAAGGGTTTGGTTAATTTAGAGAAATCCTTAATGAAACATCGGTAAAAACCAGCGTGTCCTAGAAAACTTCTTAATTCTCTAACAGTTTTGGGAGGTTGAAGGTTTTCGATAATTTCGATTTTGGCTTTATCTACTACTATTCTTCTATCCGACACGATGTGTCCAAGTACAATTCCTTGTCGAACCATGAAATGGCATTTTTCTTAATTAAGGACTAGATTAACGCTTACGCATCGTTTAAGTACCAATTCAAGGTTCTCTAAGCATTTTTCAAAACTTCCTCCACAGACCGAGAAGTCGTCCATAAAGACTTCCATTATTCCATCCAGCAAGTCGACAAATATTGCCATCATGCATCTTTGGAAGGTCGCGGGTGCATTGCAAAGTCCAAAAGGCATTCGTCTATAAGCGAATGTACCATAAGGACAGGTAAATGTGGTCTTCTCTTGGTCGTCAGGGTGGATAGGAATTTGGAAAAATCCGGAGTATCCATCCAGATAACAGAAATGTGAGTGTTTAGCTAGGCATTCGAGCATTTGATCTATGAAGGGTAACGGGAAATGGTCTTTTCGGGTGGCTTTGTTTAGCTTCCTATAGTCAATGCAAATTCTCCATCTAGTTTGGGTACGTTGTGCTACAGATTCGCCTTTTGTGTTAGTGATTACAGTAACTCCTCCTTTCTTTGGTACGACGTGAATAGGACTAACCCATTTACTATCGGATATTGGATATAATATTCCGGCTTCTAGCAGTTTTTGGATTTCCTTTTTAACTACATCGCTCATAATTGGATTTATTCGCCTTTGATGTTCCCTAGAGGTTTTACAATCGTCTTTGAGCATAATGCGATGCATACAGAGGGAAGGACTTATTCCTTTCATATCTGATATGTTATATCCTAAAGCGGTTGGGTATTTTCTCAGGACAGTAAGTAATTTTTCAGTCTCGGTTTGTCCTAAATCGGCGTTAACTATAACTGGTCGGTTTTATTCTTCGTCTAAGAATTCGTACCTAATATCGGTGGGTAGTGTTTTAAGTTCTATAGCAGGTTTCTTAGGTCCAGGTATAGGATCAGGAGTTAATGCTAAACATTCACTCAGGTGATTATCTTGATATTCCCCACGCCAGTTGTCATCTTCAAAGATCGGCGGTATAAGAATTCTTAGGATCTCGGTTTCCTTATTTGGTTCGGATTTTATTTCATTACACATTCGTCGATTATGTCGGCAGAGCAGCATGTGTCAATTATAGAAGGTGATTTTAGGAATTGGGAAGGGATAAATTTTATTTTCTCTTCTCCCACTTCGAAAGTAAGCTTTCCTCGCTTGACGTCTATAATTGCACCAGCGGTTGCTAAGAATGGTCTTCCTAATATGATCGGGATGTTAGAATCTTCTTGGATATCCATTATGATGAAGTCAGTTGGGATGTAGAATTGGCCTACACGAACAGGGATATTTTCTAACATTCCTACAGGGTATTTAACTGAGCGGTCAGCTAGTTGAAGAGACATTCTCGTTGCCTTAAGCTCACCTAGATTTAGCTTCTTACAGGTTGAACGAGGCATCAAACTAACACTGGCTCCTAAGTCGCACAAGGCTTTCTCTATGATGGTTTTTCCTATTACGCAGGGTATAGAGAAACTACCAGGATCTTTCAGTTTGGGAGGCATGTTGCTTTGGATGGTAGCGCTACATTCAGCGGTAAGCGTTACAGTTTCGTTATCCTCGTGTTTCTTTTTGTTTGATAGGATTTCTTTTAGGAACTTAGCGTACGAAGGCATTTCAGTTATGGCTTCTGTGAACGGTATGGTTATGTTTAATTGTTTCAGAAGTTCTACAGATCTTTTAAATTGCGCTTCGGTTTTTGATTTAGCTAATCTCTGAGGGTAAGGAATTGGTGGCTTATAAGGTGGCGGTGGAACGTAAGGTTTTTCTTTTTCAGGTTCCACTTCGTTGTTGTTCTTATTAGACTTAGCAGTTTGATCATCAGTTGATGTCTTTTGGGTTTCCTTTGGTTCTTGTTGGGACATCGGTGCATTTTGGGTTCTGGGATCAATAGGTCCATCGTAGTTCGTTCCACTTCGTAGTGTTATCGCGTTCGCATGTCCTTTAGGATTAGGTTGCGGTTGAGCAGGAAACGTGTCAGCTGGGGCAGCAGTAGGTGCTTGTTGATGAGCTACTTGTGAAATTTGAGTTTCTAACATTTTGTTATGCGTAGCTAAGGCATCTACTTTGTTCGATATTTGTTTTAGTTGCTCGCTATTGTGGATGTTTTGATTTAGGAAGTCCTTATTGGTTTGTTGTTGGGAAGCTATAAAGTTTTCCATCATGATTTCAAGATTCGACTTCCTAGGGGCGTTTTGAGCAGCTACAGGCGCTTTTTGATAGCCAGGTGGTACAACAGGTGCTTGTCCAGGCGCGTACAACGCGTTGTTGTTTTTATATGAAAAGTTCGGATGGTTTTTCCATCCAGGGTTGTACGTGTTAGAATAAGGGTTTCCTTGAGCATAGTTTACTTGATCAGATGGGACTCCAGTCAAGAGTTGACATTCGGCGACTGCATGTCCAGTCAATCCACAAATCTCGCAGTTAGGTGCTACAGCAGCAGCGGTGGCTGATGGAGTGATGGTTAGGTTTTCGATCTTTTGAGTTAAAGCGCCTACTTTAGCGTTAACGCGGTCTATACCACTTATTTCGTACATTCCTCCTTTGGTTTGGGTTTTCTCTAGAGAGGCTCGTTCTCCACCCCATTGGTAATGGTTTTGTGCCATGTTCTCTATAAGGTTGTATGCTTCATCATGGGGTTTGTCCATTAATGCTCCGCCAGCAGCGGCATCTATAGTCATTTTAGTGTTATAAAGGAGACCACCATAGAAAGTATGGATGATCAACCATGGTTCGAGTCCATGATGAGGGCATAGTCTAAGCATGTCCTTGTAAGGTTCCCAAGCTTCGAAGAGTGATTCATTATCTTTCTGGGTAAATCCGTTGATTTGACCTCTTAGCATAACAGTTTTGCTAAGCGGAAAGTATCTCGCTAAGAATACTCTCTTCAATTCGTCCCATGTAGTTATAGAATTAGAAGACAGGGATTGAAGCCACGCTCTAGCTCTATCTCTCAAGGAGAAAGGAAAGTGACGTAATTGAATAGCTTCGGAACTAACGTTGTTAGCTTTGACGGTGTCGGCATATTGCACGAACACAGATAAATGAAGGTTGGGGTCGTCTGCAGGGCTTCCAGAGAATTGATTCTTTTGAACAGCTTGGACCAACGAAGGTTTCAGTTCGAAATTGTTCGCCTCAATCGCAGGTGGTGCGATACTTGAGTGTGGTTCAGCGCGTGAAGGAGCGGCATAGTCTCTAAGAGGACGAATAGCAGCCATCTCAAACTTCGGGGTAATTTGATTGATTTGATCAGTAAAGGTCAATTCCTGATTAATCGGAATTGGTGCTACTTCGGGAAGATTGCGAGCTCGACGTTTGACGTTAATGAAACGTTCGATCTCGTTAATTCGTTGTATTAAATCTCCTCCTTGTGAACGAGTATTTGGCATACAATCGTTCAAAAAGACAGGAAAGAATTGCCCTAGTCTCTACAGTGTAACAGTGAGTTACGATATCGACTTAAATAGTCCCCGGCAACGGCGCCAAAAACTTGATCGCGACTTTACGTGTCTATTAATCTGATGACTGCAAGTGCATAGTCGTGTCGTGTAGTTTTAAAAGATATCGAATCCACAGGGACTATGAATCGATCTACCGTTATCTAAGGTTACCATGTAAAGCTAAGGCTACTAATATTTTGATTGTTCCTAAGGGTGAGTGATTGTGAATAATAAGAAATATAATAATGAACAGATATCAGTATGTGTTTCGTTTAAATTTAGGTGATCCGAAGGTCCATTGGCTGATGCATAATTCAATTAAAAATATTTACTAATTCAATTGGTTAAAAATCCTCGTCTCAAACTTTCGCTCTGTTGATTTAGATTACTATCCTAACTCTTAATGTACGCTTTCGCCATCCCATTAGATATTAGAAAAGCTTTTTGGAAACAACGTAACTAATAAAATGCCTGTTTTATGAAGTTGTTATCTATTTAAATCTCCTAATCTCAAACTTTCGCTCTGTTGACTCGGAACATGCTAATATCCCTAACGTACGCTTTCGCCATCCCGCTCGGGTGTAAAAACATTTTTTGAAAATAAATAAGTCCTAATTAGTTTTAATACGCTTTCACCATCCTTAAAACTAATGTCCTATGTCTACTATCCAGTTAAAGATCTCAAACTTTCGCTCTATTGATTTTAACCTTTGACCGTCTTAAATCTCAAACTTTCGCTCTATTGGTTTTAAGACTTACTAATTAAATTAGACATACAAACCAAAAACAAGTGATAATTAATAAAACATAGTTTGATCCAATTTATTTCGGATCCCACAGTTAACTTACTTTACATACCGATACCTTAGTAAATTAGCCAGACATATTAATACGGTTAAGCATGCATAAATTTATTTGGCTTATAATAAAAGGCATGTTAATTGGCATATAATATATCATGCAATATCTATATAAATAAAGGCGGTAAATATTAAACCTGAATTCAATAAATTGCAATTGAATCTTCGAGTACTGAACTTCCACCACAGGTTGGCTGGATCGTTCTTCGGAATTTAAACGGACGGAAATTAAAACAAGAAAATAAAAGCGATAAATCTAACGTAAGGCTAGATTTATAAAAGATTCACAACAATTTCCAGTTTAGAAATCGTTGTGAGAAAATAGACTGTTTGAATGAAAGCAGGAAGAAAATATAAAGCACGGTACAATTTCGGCAGCACTTCGTTAGCAGGAAATCGGACATTGAGAACTGAGGTGACTGCTTCTATTTATAGGGGATGCTTTGTAGTTGCGTTGCGTGAAAAGAGGGACATTTTCAGACTGGGCCTGGAGACGTGTGTCTCCACTTCTTCAAGAAGCTCCCTTGAATGACTTGAGACGTGCGTCTCAAGTGGAGAAAATGTAGGGGACTGGAGTTGTGCGTCTCCCTTTTGCTGATGTGGCATAGAGACGTTGGAGACGTGCGTCTCCACTTGCTTGTGTGGTTTGGGCCACACACACTTGATTCTCAGTGGGCTGGTTTGTCTCCTTTTGGGACTTTGGGTCTTCTTTAGCACATTTGGGCCTTATTTGCACCTCCTTTTCACTTCAGCACCCATTTTTCATCTTTTAGGCTTAAATAGTGGTTGTTTTAGCTCCATTTTCTCTCCTTTTCACAAATAGTCATAATAAGAGTGTAAAACTTGAAACAAAGCAAAAACTCGCGTAATATCATAATAAATCAACATAATAAACGGAAAATGCTATAAACATCTACGGATTTCAAGCTAAATATACGATATAAAATCGTGTTATCAACCACCATGTTGGTACTACCAGACGGGTATAATGCCACAGTATCGCTATCGTGCACATGATGCGTGAGTCATCCTTTTTCCGACATGTGTGGGACAAAGATGATCTAAAGCTCAAGGTAGAATTCTGATTTGGAACTCATGAGACACAGATCCAGACTCTCATAAGGTATGTGGGATAAAGATCCATACATCGTGCTCGATAGTGGAGGAATAACTAGACAGACGATGGTGAGATGGATCAAGATCCAATGCTATACTTATGGAGACTCTGAGTGATCATGATCGCGTGAGTTAGTATCAGATTGTACCTTGGGAATGCTCTCGTTTCATGAAGTGTTAAGTTGGCAATTTTACATGAGTGTCTAGAGTGAGACTCATGTGCGGTCATGATATCCTGGTCAGCATGGTGAGTGGCTATCATGTACCATTGGCTACCGGTGATGGAATATGCGAATTGTATCTTGGACTAGTTTGATGTGTGACATATCTGGTAGAGTGTCTGTAGATACTTTGAGTGAAGACATGTCAATCTTGGTAAAGCATAGACATTTTGGTTTGAGAACTGCTGAGGAGTTTATAAGAGAGATGTTCGAAACACATAGTGCAATTTCTTGCATTGTGGCTACACTCCGACCGTTGGAAGCACTGCAATGAAGGATGCAGCCGCCGAGGAAGTTAGTTGAGTGTCTGATTGAGAGGTGGAACAAGCATTAGATGACTGTGTGAATGGAGTGTGGCTATGGGAGGATTGTTATATCAGTAAGTCGCACGAGTTATCAGGGGTGATACTACGCTAAGAGAATGAAGGTGTATGGTTGGGTAGAAGTTGTGTAAAATTGCTAGAGTTATCATGAGTTGCAGTACGTTTTTGAAGGGTTTATTATACCGTCTAAGCAACCCTACTTGTGGGAAGGGAAAAAAATAGCAATTGTACGCTGTGGAAATCAGTGGCAAGGACGATTTCTAAGTCAATGAGCATGTGGTTTTCAATGTCTTGAAACAGGAGCGTGTGCTTAAGTTGTGATAGATGGATCTAATCTGAAATGATGGAGTAACTAGAGGCTTGGTTCTGGGAAGTATGCAACTTCGGAAAGTAGTAGTCGATGATGGATGTATATGGAGTTCTGGCACGTGTTGTAATTAGACGACTGTAGATAAGGAATTATCGTGTATTAACGGAAACTAAGTGAATTATGGATATAACGTGACTCTGGGGATTTCAAGGTGTGTGACTTGTTGGAATCAGAGTAGGGCAACGGATCAAGGAAGAATCAGATAAGTCTGAGGTAGGAATGAACGGACTATTTGTAGGATTTTATATTGGGATGAATGTATCTTCCTAAAGGAAATTATCGAAGCAGTGTTTTGTTCATTCTAGTCTCTCAAGGATCACCATAAACTTGAGAGGTGTTGTCAATGGGCCAGCTTGGGAATACATTTTTGTGGATGACATACGGTCCAATGTTTGTAGGTTATCAGTTTAGCTTGTAAGTCACAAGGGTTGGACTTAGTATCAGACCGTTGAAATGCTGAAGGCAAGTGAAGGATTGCAATTGACGTAAGTTCTTTGTGGTTATGCCTTGTGTACTATGATTGTACAGGAAGATTGGGACAATGGTAACAGGTCAGTTGTTGAATTTCACCTCTCATCAGTAGAATCTTGTGTGAAGTTGTCAAATGTCAAGGCTAGAGTTGCAAGATGAATAAACCTTCGCGGTTTACGGTGACAACTGTTATGTCTAAACTGGAGTAAGGGTTAAAGTAAAAAGATTCAGTTGTATAAGTAAAGGTAAGTTTAAGACAATCATCCTAAGACTTTGGAAACCAGAAGTTAAGACCAAGACATTTGGCTAACGCTTAACGTCATTGTATGGACTTTGGTGGAGAATAATTTGAAGTGTCGTCATAGAAAGGAATTTTGTAGCAAGAATGCTTGGATGGGAAGTAATTCAAGGAGCCTGAGTGAATCAGTAAGTGTGTTGGACAAGGGTGAGCACAGCAGAGTTTGAACAGCAGATATCCAACATTCAGTGCAGAGCAATGAAGGTCGAGGACCCTGGAAGGATCTTTCCCCACGTATGTAAAGACGAAGTATCTGAATAGACGTGTTGCTTGACGGTTAAGGTTTCTAATCATGTATAGTGGGACACAAGTATTTTGGCAGATTATGTTTCTTCGTATGGAATGATCCTCAGACAGAGTAGTGAGATTACCTAAGGAGGAATGCGAGTAACATTTCATCCCCTGGTTGGTATAGATTTGGACATGTTGTTTTCGTGGTGACTGGAAAGAATTCGAGGACGAATTCAATTTAAGGGGGGGAGAATGTAATATCCCACATTAATCCAAGAAAGATTATAATTATGAAGTGCTAAGAGGGAAACAATGGATTAATTATAATTAAGAGAAGGTTAGTTGGAATAGAAAGATGTTGGTTAGAAATCAACCAAATGGCAATGTAGTAATTTTGGCTTAGTTGAGGGGCACATTGGACTTTAAACATGAGTGCATGGAACTTAAGACATGTTTGGTAAGATAGTGTTCATAAAATCAGAATTTATGAGAGAAATAAAAGAGGAATAACTTAAGAACAAGAGAGAAGAGAAGAAGCTCATGGAGGTCATCTTCAAGTTCACTTTCGCACCTTGGGTACATCTTTCACTAAAAAGGTAATATCTCTCTGCTCGTAACTCCGATTGAGCTGATTATGGTTCTATTGGAAAGCTACCGAAATTCTCTTCAGTTTGCATATAAATTTCGCACTCATAGCCTGTTTATTGATGGAGATAAACACATTTGAAGTTGATCAATGGATGCTGAAAGTTAGCAAGAGAGAGTTGCGGATTTGGCTAGCTTGAATGTAAAGTTTTTTTCAAGTTAAGGATTCAATGGCTGCATGATCATCATCTCAACCTCCTTTTTAGCAAGGTGAGTCCTTAGTTAGATGCTTTGGGGTTGCATGTGAGGGTTATGATTGGGGCTTAGAGATTGTGAGATAATTGATAAACATATGATGCTAAATATGCTAATTTTCGTGTTAATCCTTGCATGCTGGTGGTTCTGATTATATTAATATGTTAGAAATTCGTTAGGACTATATGGAGGATGCAGGGGATTCATTATAGAGTATTTGAGACTGTTATAGAACCCTTAAAATGCAGAAAAATGATTCTGGTACAGTGTAACCAGTTACGGGTTTTGATGTAACCGGTTATGCTGTTGAAAAATTTGAAATCTGGGCATTTTCGTGCCCGTAACCGGTTACGGATTTGGCGTAACCCGTTACACTGGGTTAAAAAGGAAAAATTTGCAAACTTTAGAAATTCATAACTTTCGCCTCGGGTATCGGAATTGCGCAAACTTTATATCGTTGGAAAGCTAGCGACGTGTACTTTCTAATTAAATTGGTCCCCAAACCAGAATGTTCACTTATCACGAAAATTTATGTCTTTGTGATTGTTATTAATTATTATATCATGCATTAAATAGATTTCATATTGCTATTATGAACATTATATCCATGTTTGAAAATGTTATGCCATTATGTATGATACATGGAATTTGTGGACACCGTCGTTTTGGTTAAACGATCGGAATTGATTGTATTGTATGGATTAACGCTTGTTATGCGTGTGTATGCTTGAATGGAAGTAGACCAGGTACTAAGTTACGATTCGGACCGTGGGTCCTTGAGTTGTCTGTGGGACTGCCCTGATCATGGATCCCAGAGGCACATACCTGAACTACCGTTGCAGTGTGCTTGTGAGGGTCTGGAGGCATTTTACTCACTTGCTGTATACACACTCGCGTGCTCGGTATGATGGGGTTATACGACTAAGTAAGCCTAGGCATAACAGGTAAACCATCTCTAGTGATGCCATGTAGGCTACATCATTAGGTTCCTACCCGGATGGGCTCATGCGTCGAGACGGCATGTTGCACTTGCCGTTAACACCACGTGCGTACAGATGGTTAATGGGATGATGTCGCCTCTTAGGCAAGGTCATCTCGCATCCATGTAGGCTTGTGCAAACCCATTTAATCACTCTTGCAGGGTGCTTGTGCAAGTCTCTTGACAAATAGGCATGGGTGAACCCTCCGAGGGTATGTTAGTAACTTAGTAGTGGTATTAATGTAACACCCCTCTAATACCCCGCGGTAATTAACAAAATTAAATCAGAGTAAACATGCAAAGGGTGTCACATTTCAAAAATAAAAGAAAACACATGTTCGGCATATGTCATGCATTCACTGAAACATCTGAATTATAACTCATTAGATAAAAATCATGTTTACACAGCGGAATCAAACAATCAAGTCAACATTACATCGTTAATGTATCAGACTTCGAATAAAATAAACAATAGAGTTATAATCGACACTCAAAACATCGTATTCCCAGTGTTACATCTATCAGAGCATGACACCGACACAACAACTAAACCGACTTATGAGCTAATCCTCACCAAGTCGAAAGCAGCTATCCTCAATCTGAAAATATCAACAGTAAGGGTGAGTCTCATCACAGTTAACAAATGTTATTGCATCTTAAATAACAACACATCATAGTTTATCATTCACCCAATTACATCATATTCAGATTATCAGGAACATCCATTTCTTACATAAACATCATCAGATCACATCTTTCATACAGGCAATCATACTCAACACTAATTCAACAAAACACGCAAGCAACACATCATCAATATTTATAACACTGGAATACTTCCAATCATGTTATAAAAGTATGCATATGTATGAACTGACACTATGCATGTGGTACCAACATCGTCAAATGGGAATAACCCATGACCGATCCAACATCATCCAGATACGGCCCTGCCAGCACAGATTCCTCACAATGGGAATCATGCCCTTCACTGATCCAACACACCCTTATGGATACAGTATCATCAATGCACATGAATGAATGCAACATATACAACATACTATACCATCGTCAAGTCTAATGAGTAACATCATCAAATACTCATTTCATCATCATCATTAACATCATCATCATCATCAAAGTATGTTTATATACATTAGCATCATTCAATACAATCAATCATCATCATCATCATCATCATCATCATTTAAAGAACATACATGTGTCCATATCAATCATCATCATCAATAAGAAGAACACACATGTATCCACATCATTCCAAAACAAATCAATCAACATCATGCAATTCTCTACAAATCATCACATCATAATGTTTTCAAAACAACATCTTATATTGTCACATTTCATCATATATGTCAACAATACATCATCCAATCAAACAAATCGTCACATGATTAATATTTCAACATAGCATGTATTTACACATCTCATCACATATATGTACAATACATCATTCATCAAGAAATAAAATCATATAAAAAAATAATTGGATTCACACCTCATTTCATCATTTAAAGACGTAGGCTATCTCATAAGATTCATCGTGCACGAAACGGCACTAAAAACGGACCTACGGTTCGAAAGTTACACATCATTTAACTTTTCCAAGAAAACAACTAACGTTACAGCACGCGGCGCAACCAAAGTTCGCGGCGCGACCTGAACCACAAAAGCACGTTCGCGGCGCCAACCTATGCACGCGGCGCGGAACGAGAAAAAGTTACGCCTTCGCGGCGCCAACACGGGGACGCGGCGCGAACTGGCGATTTCGCAGACTATCGGGTCTGCGTCAGATCCTGCGATCTGACTCAATATGAGTCCAAAACTGTCTCTAAACGTCATATATAGGCAGTTAATTATCAATTGCATCATTATTCATCATCACACATCAAAACAACACATAATCAACCAATAATCCATGCAATTTTCATCAATTCATAAACTCCATAAACCTAACATATGATCCAATTGACTCAACAACATCCCTAATCAATATTATTATCTAAGAACACGATAATAGATGATAACCAGAAAGTCCCCCCTTACCTTAGCCAAGAGTTCTTGATCTTTGGTCCTCTTCCTCTTTGGTTCCTCTTTACGTTCCTCAGCTCTTCTCTTCCACTTCTCATTTTTCACGTTCTGACTCTTTTCCTCATTTCCCAATTTTCCTTATTTTATGAAACATAACATTTTAATTAGTAAAGGCTTTACTAACATAGTACCCCCTCTTTACTAACACCACACTTGGCCCAATAGCCTATCTCATATTTCTTTCCAAATAATTCCACAAAATACTGAATAATTCCAAATAATAATTTAATTTCCAATTAAATTAAATTTAGAAAATATGGGGTGTTACAACTCTCCCCCACTAAAAGAGTTTTCGTCCTCGAAAACATACCTCAAGTAACCAGCTCGTATAAGAGTCCTTCACCTGACTCTCCAGCTCCCAATTAACAGTACCATCAGTCAATCCTCAAAATCCATCCTACATAACCAACAGGAAACATGTTTCATACATTCCAATCCCAGTTCTTACGTCACATTTGACCATCCAAGGTGCACCACTCATAATATCTCCAAAAGGTTAACAACAATAGAACTTGAGGTACACCTATACCATACGCTCAACAACTGAGTAATACAATTACACAATCCATAGTATGATCACACTTGATCCACAATGCAGTAATGCATTCCATCTACCAACATACCAACCATAGACGCACTCTTCCATCTGAGCGATAAAACAATACCTACACTTTTCACCAGTTGCTTCCTTCAAGAAACTCAACAATAATATTCATATATCATCGGATTTCAACTCTCTGACTCCTCTTAAGTCACACCATCAATTATCCAACACGTTACATTCCGCTTCTCCGCATTACTCTGATTACTTGTCACAATCATCTATACCAAATAGATTTCTGAGTTTTACCCGATTCTGACTCTCTCTTTACTAATTCGTTCAAGAATCATTCTTCATCATTCATGGTACCAATTTAACACTTAGCAATACTTACTCATACTCAAAAACAAATTCTTGATTTACTACATCTATTAAAACTTTCTAACCATCAGAACGAGTATACACAAGCAATTATAATCACACTCATCAGCTTCAATACACAATTTCTTACAAAACAACTCAAATTGAGTTCCGCTCTTTTCTAAGAATTAAATCAATTTCTCCCTTCATAGAGTATAATTCCTCATCATATCTGGAATCTACAATGTCACCTCAATAACAGCGCAAAATTATTACAATATCATATAGCATCAACCCTTCGTTTTAAACTCGCCGAATACATACTTGTTAACTACGTACAACCGTAGTAACATATTCATCATCTCGGTAATTATTCAAAAGAGTTACAATCCTTCGACACGACACCCTCACATCCGCTGCATTCTAAATCCAACACGTAGATCAATACATATTCTCTATGTAGGCTTCCGACATATTAATTCCTTACTTCCCGCGAGTAGTACTCATAACACTACTCCACATCACACTTTCGCTGCGCGACTCTGATTACCCGTCTTAAGTCATCATCCACCATGTTGCACTCTTTCATATTCACTTCTTCATAAGTTCACACAACATAGTGAGTGATTATTCTCACAGCTTAGTATTCATCACATCTTAAACCATTAAGGTAACAAAACAAGCTTATTTCTTCTATATGATTCCATCTACTACCAACAAGAGATTTAGGGTGATCAAGTCCTAAATTTGTCAATAGATAGTTGACAATCATATTTAAGCATAAACCGTCGTTACTACATAATAGTGTCTATTTCCGAGTTTGCACCCAAACTCGTTAACATCGTCATAGTTCAATAATTCAATACGGTGTCCTTCTTCTAGAATATTATTCCGAAGCTCAAAACATCAGTTACACAAATCCAATCACTAACCTCATTATACCATTCTCTTCGATTCCGAATGCACCGCCTTTACCTTGGTAATTCAAATTCAACCTATCGATCAACTCAACATCATCTTTTCGACCTTCTCTAATCTCTTCTGGAATGCCACTAGTCAGCTTCAACATACCCAATTTAACACTAGTAGGAGTACCTTCACATACCAAACTCAAGTCAAAAAAATGTTCAATTAAATCCAACCCATTCATCATTAGCACCGACATATTTAAAGACTTCCTACGCAACACAGTAGCACAACATTCTTCTTACCAGGATGGTAATTCAAACCAAAATTACAATCTTAGAAAAATACTCTAATCATCTCTGCCGCCTCATATTAGGCCCTTTCTGATTAAAGAGGTACTTCAACTCTTATAATCCAAAAACACTTCGAATCTTAAACCATACAATTAACCTGCAAGACCAAGACAACATTCATAACTCGTGGTCCTACTCCAAACTTTACGACATCTTTCGTGCCCAATTATCATTCCACTCGACATCTCAACAAGGTCTTCCTCACATTCAATAGGTGTCAGGAATCCTCTAAAATTCTTCTTTTATACTTATCGTTACTTTTCCATCACCAATATGATTCCAAGAGTTCTAAAGTTTATTTCATCTTTACTACTAATTCACTTCTCACTAAAATCCATCGGTATTAAATTCATCTTTATCACCGAACATCTCGTCAATTAATTCATCGACAACATATTCTACTCAATTCTGTTTCAAATAATCGCGGTAGTAGGCATTCTTATTCAACAAGTTTCACGCTTCCTTAACCGACTCCACAATGTCTCCTTATAGGATCAATCTACTGTATTTATAACTCTCCCATAAGGTATAACATAATTCCACCTCTTCGTAGGTTCAAACGACACATTAATCCGACACTCGAAACTCAAGATACGAATTTCCAATCATTGCCCAAAAAAAAGCAACACTGACATCATGCAGCGACACTCTATACGATATATTCAAAACTCCTCAATTGGTAAATTCAATTCTTAAAATTACTTCTCAACAAGCCTTCTAATTATTCCTTCAATCCGTTCAACACTGATACTGACATCCCGTGCAGCACCAATACACAAGTCTAGTTATAAGAACAAGAGTAACCGTAACTTCACTTCTTTCCAACGTCATCCTGTCAAGATTAATTATGTTACGGCTTCTGCAACTATTTTTATAACAAAGTTCATCCCGTTAGCTTTCCGACGCTTCAAACGGAACTCAAATCGGATGTCTAGAACTCGAGTTATGAATTTTCGAAGTTCTGCAGCTATTCAGCAATTTTCCTGCGTTTTGCTTACGAAAATTACACTCCAAAACTCATTCTCTTCAACTCGATCACATTCCAAACAGACCCTTATCATATCTCTTCACTTCCAAACATTCTTATAACTTGAGCGACACCTCTCATCGCCGAAGCGCAATCTCTGGAACATTACGACAGCAATCCTCTTTGCAAACTTGCAGCTGAATCTCTTCTGAGACGTAAAGCTACTCATCTGACATCTCCGCAGTACACCAGTAGAGCTGACACATCGCAACTTTCCAATTTCTCTCCTTTCAATAATTGTCAATTACCTCTAATCATCTTCCTCCAAGATGTTCCAACTCAATTACTAGTCAAATCCTAATTCCAAGTCACCTTCGATGCAGAAAACAACAATTCCAACATCACTTGCACTCTTGCCAACCACGGCCTACAGAATCAATCATCTCACAACTGAGACTTAACCGAGAAGCCAAGCTTCTCCCCCACTTGTTTCAATCCAACACCTGCAACAAACAACCAAGTACCGACAGTGATTCACTCACATATCGCGTACCAAGGAGTAAAATGCCGACAATATACAACTGTCGCGTAACTCAACTGACTCAACAATGGCCGGACGGACCGACCTGCTCTGATACCACTAATGTAACACCCCTCTAATACCCCGCGGTAATTAACAAAATTAAATCAGAGTAAACATGCAAAGGGTGTCACATTTCAAAAATAAAAGAAAACACATGTTCGGCATATGTCATGCATTCACTGAAACATCTGAATTATAACTCATTAGATAAAAATCATGTTTACACAGCGGAATCAAACAATCAAGTCAACATTACATCGTTAATGTATCAGACTTCGAATAAAATAAACAATAGAGTTATAATCGACACTCAAAACATCGTATTCCCAGTGTTACATCTATCAGAGCATGACACCGACACAACAACTAAACCGACTTATGAGCTAATCCTCACCAAGTCGAAAGCAGCTATCCTCAATCTGAAAATATCAACAGTAAGGGTGAGTCTCATCACAGTTAACAAATGTTATTGCATCTTAAATAACAACACATCATAGTTTATCATTCACCCAATTACATCATATTCAGATTATCAGGAACATCCATTTCTTACATAAACATCATCAGATCACATCTTTCATACAGGCAATCATACTCAACACTAATTCAACAAAACACGCAAGCAACACATCATCAATATTTATAACACTGGAATACTTCCAATCATGTTATAAAAGTATGCATATGTATGAACTGACACTATGCATGTGGTACCAACATCGTCAAATGGGAATAACCCATGACCGATCCAACATCATCCAGATACGGCCCTGCCAGCACAGATTCCTCACAATGGGAATCATGCCCTTCACTGATCCAACACACCCTTATGGATACAGTATCATCAATGCACATGAATGAATGCAACATATACAACATACTATACCATCGTCAAGTCTAATGAGTAACATCATCAAATACTCATTTCATCATCATCATTAACATCATCATCATCATCAAAGTATGTTTATATACATTAGCATCATTCAATACAATCAATCATTATCATCATCATCATCATTTAAAGAACATACATGTGTCCATATCAATCATCATCATCAATAAGAAGAACACACATGTATCCACATCATTCCAAAACAAATCAATCAACATCATGCAATTCTCTACAAATCATCACATCATAATGTTTTCAAAACAAAATCTTATATTGTCACATTTCATCATATATGTCAACAATACATCATCCAATCAAACAAATCGTCACATGATTAATATTTCAACATAGCATGTATTTACACATCTCATCACATATATGTACAATACATCATTCATCAAGAAATAAAATCATATAAAAAAATAATTGGATTCACACCTCATTTCATCATTTAAAGACGTAGGCTATCTCATAAGATTCATCGTGCACGAAACGGCACTAAAAACGGACCTACGGTTCGAAAGTTACACATCATTTAACTTTTCCAAGAAAACAACTAACGTTACAGCACGCGGCGCAACCAAAGTTCGCGGCGCGACCTGAACCACAAAAGCACGTTCGCGGCGCCAACCTATGCACGCGGCGCGGAACGAGAAAAAGTTACGCCTTCGCGGCGCCAACACGGGGACGCGGCGCGAACTGGCGATTTCGCAGACTATCGGGTCTGCGTCAGATCCTGCGATCTGACTCAATATGAGTCCAAAACTGTCTCTAAACGTCATATATAGGCAGTTAATTATCAATTGCATCATTATTCATCATCACACATCAAAACAACACATAATCAACCAATAATCCATGCAATTTTCATCAATTCATAAACTCCCTAAACCTAACATATGATCCAATTGACTCAACAACATCCCTAATCAATATTATTATCTAAGAACACGATAATAGATGATAACCAGAGAGTCCCCCCTTACCTTAGCCAAGAGTTCTTGATCTTTGGTCCTCTTCCTCTTTGGTTCCTCTTTACGTTCCTCAGCTCTTCTCTTCCACTTCTCATTTTTCACGTTCTGACTCTTTTCCTCATTTCCCAATTTTCCTTATTTTATGAAACATAACATTTTAATTAGTAAAGGCTTTACTAACATAGTACCCCCTCTTTACTAACACCACACTTGGCCCAATAGCCTATCTCATATTTCTTTCCAAATAATTCCACAAAATACTGAATAATTCTAAATAATAATTTAATTTCCAATTAAGTTAAATTTAGAAAATATGGGGTGTTACAATTAACGTACTTCTAGATTCCCCGTATGCGGGTTTTGCATACTTGGTTGCTTATATAATTGTATATCTGCATTAATCTTCCAATGGTGGATGATTCCTTGTTTTCTCCATACTTGTACCGGATGTGAGGATGAACCCCGGATCAATGGTGGATTCGGTTTTGATGCATGTACCTTGTAGATCCGAGTGGACCCATAGGAGAGGAGGGCTCACTGAGATTTATTAATCTCATCCCAATCAACTTATATTTTTCAGGTGCAGTTTAGTAGCGTTTGGTCAGTAGCAGGTTTGGACTGAAGACTTGGAAGTAGTGATGGCTCGGAGATCTCGTCAGATCTCATCTTCCACTGTGTAGATCCATTGAAGACACATGTTTTGTTATTCTTATTAGAATTTCATGTTGTACTCAATATGGATCTGTCTATAACTATAGCTTTTGTATGTACTCAATATCAATTTTTAATGTTTCATGCATAATATACTAGTAAGTTATGTATGGGGTGTTACACTCTAAGTCTTATAAAGTCTACAGATCACAACTTGATCACTCTAGGAATTCCTTTACAATCAATGTAAAATAAATATTACAAGAGTTTAGATTGCTTCTTGAAAAGCTATAATCACCAAGTGATATTTCTCTTAAGTTCTAATACTTAACACTCACTAAGATATTACAAAGTTGTGAGGTTGAGGATGAAGTTCTTCTTTGTTTTTCACGATTTTAGTTTGAAGGTGTTTTTGTTCTTTTGCGCAAGAGTTGTCTTCTGCTTCTGAATCATAACTTTTATATATAGGCGCTGAGGAAATGTGACCGTTGGGAGCAATTAATGGTTTGCGTGTATAGTACAACCCTGCATTTAATGCTTCACTCTTTTGTCAACTACCTCGAGCCATGCTTTTGCTGCTTTTACGAAATTTGCTTTTTGTAGCTTCTAACGTTCCTTTTTTCAGTCAGAGATTTGACATTATAGGATTTTCATCTTGTACTTGCTTATGGACTCAGACTTTGTAGATTAACGTTTGAATATTAGAGTCTTCAGCTTTTGGTACAGATGCAACTTCATTTACTCAGATTATGGAAGTGCTTTTAGCGTGATACCAACAAAGCTTCAGAGCTTTGCTTCTGACTTCCATCTTCTGATGCTTTCCAGATCATGTTCTGATTTCTTTAAGAACATCTTATGATGTCTGACATAGCATATTCTGATGAAGCCATCCAGAACTTCTGGGCCAGTTCTTCTGAGCGTTGTTTCAGTGCATACTCCTTATACTTTTCCTGAAATGGAAAACGTGAATTATTAGAGTACCATATTGTCATATACAAAATTCATACGTAATGTTATCATCAAAACAAAGAATATTGATCAGAACATTTCTTGTTCTAACAGTTATAACCCCAACAACAAGTAGGAAGAGCAGTCTCAATTATTTTCCAAAAGTTACTTCGTATACTATAAATCTCCCATAGAGGTTCATATGATATTTCTCTTGAATAAGCAACATTGCCAGTTCACACCGAGAGGAAGAATAGATTGATCATTTATGGAAGAAAAATATGCAATCCTAATAATCTTATAGTCGTCACTAATAGGGTCATAGCCAAATCCCAAAATATTCTTAGAAATGTCTCTAGAAGGAGGCATATAATTAATAGAGCTGTAAGGAAGCACTTTTAATTCGTCAGTAGTTGGATTCCACAATACAATTTCGTTGAATGAGTAACTGGATTGAAGGCAGAGAATTCCAGTAATACTACCCGAATACAAAATATGAAATTGAGGTTCCTCTTCTTTATATGGATTTGGAAAATCTAATTTGACTCTATTTTGAAACCTCTCACCAAAAAGTGAATAAAAAGAGATAGAAAGTCTATCATCATGATCATAAAGTTACTGGTGTAGGAGAGGGGAAGTATCATTGTAGTAAGAGTGAGGAATAGATAAAAAAATTAGTGCGAAACTTGTTTTTGAAAGTGGGGTTTTCAAATAAAATATACCATGTTTTGATAGAATACAAAATACAAGATCATCTGGTATGTAATTCCTTACCTTTTCATTCATACATTTCACCATCATCAACAAATAAGGTTTGAAGAACTTGAAGATTTGTTGGGTATTTTGTGAGGAGGGTTTCAAGAATATATGGAGATGTTGAAGAGTTGCTGGGTTTTTTTGGATACGTGAATATGAATGCTTGAAGATCTTGAAGATTACCTGAGAATCGATCAACATTTTATGGGTGAGAGGCAAGAGGAGGAAATATTGTTTAGAGAGAGAAAGTAAAATGACAACCTAATATTTTCAATCATGTGTTTTTAATTTATTTAAATAACTTCGATTGAAGAAAAAATCAAATGATATTTTACTTAAAAGAACGAAATGTGTTTCCTTTTTTTTCTAATAACAAAAAGTAAAGTATAGAAAGTCTTATATTAGAAGAGACATTAATAATATTGATTTGCCACTTTACTATATTTTTTTACAGGGTTTTTGACTATTTGTTTATTCATTTGAAATGTCATATTTTATTTTATAATCTCTTTTACTTAAATAAAAAGGAAATAAATAAAATATTTACTATCTTTTAAGGTGATTCTATTTTTTTTATATAAGAGAGATCAAATTACACCAATATGTTAAACTTATAGTTACACTCATTGATAAACTTTGATTTTATTTTAATTCAATGGTTTGAAATGATTAATTAGTGACTTATGATTCTTACTTAAAATAGTTTTATTTTATTTTTAGTAAGAAATAATTATGATTTTATCAAATTATAATTTATTCTTTTTCTCATAAAATTAATTAGTTCTCTCCTAATTTTCTAACAATTAAATCACTCTTCAATTGTATAAAAAACGTGATTATAAATATTTCTATAAAAAATCAAGATTCTAAATAAAAAAATAATTTTTTCTTATTTTAAAATAGTTCAATTTTATAATGGGGTGCAGTTACCGTGCATAGATAAAAATCTATGCACCGTGCATAGATTATTATGGCCCTTGGATCATTGGATCAAATTCTAGACATCAATTGTGATTACTCAATACTCAATACTTACCACTCAATACTCAATACTCAATACTCAATCCTCAGTACAGGATTAAAAACATGATCCAATGGCTTATATAGGCTTATGTACGGTGCATAAGGAAAATTCTTATGCATATTATCCAAAGCCTTTATAATGTATTTTAAGTTAATATAATCTAAATTTATTTATATAAAAAGTAGAAATATTTGTTTAAAGTTAAAAGTCATATTATATAAAAATAAGTTTTATTATTAAAAAATATTAAAATCATGTATTTTTAAGAAATATTAATAAGAATAAATGAATAGAATATCTTTTTTTGATCACAACAAACTCAATGTAATTCATTAATCAAAATGGGTTCAATACAATGAGGAATCAAAACTAACATACTAAATCGAACCCAAGAATTGGCCGCCCTCGCAAGAGAGTGAGCAACCGAATTCGCTTGACGTTTGACAAACTTCACCTCAAAGTTTGGAAAGGAAAACAATAAACTACGAATGGACTCAATAATAAGATAAAACTCGGAATCACCCTTCCTATTGGAATGGATAGCTTGTGTCACTATTTGGGAATCACTCTCTAAAGTTACAAACTCCAAATGCGAGGAAATAACTCCAAGAATAGCTTCTTTAAGAGCCAAAGCTTCGGCTTCAAAGACGGGAAGAGTTCCGGGATCCCATGAAGTACCTGCGTAGATAAAGTTTCCAAGATGGTTACGCACACACCACCCCCTGTTAGTAGTCCCGTTATTGTTATTAAAATCCACATCCACATTACATTTAAGCCAGCCCACAGATGGAGCACTCCAAACTAAAGCCTGTTGAGCTCGAGCATTGTTTGTTGAATTATCTTAAGCTTGAAACCAGTCATTCCATATCTGGATCGCTTTTACTCCCAAGGTTGTCGCGTCATTAAAAAATTGTGATTTGTTTAAAACTGGGAGTAAACATTATTTGATGAAAAATAATTTCTTTTACTTAAAAATATAAAAATTCACATATTTTTAAAAAATATTAACAAAAATTACGTAATTTCTACTAATATTTCTTAAAATAAGTTATTTTTATTAGTTCTTAGTAAAACTATAATATTTTTAATTAAATAACTTGTTTTCTTAATTTTAAATAAATTTTACTATTTTTTTAAAATAAAATTGTATTTGATCCACAACTAATTTATTATGTAATAATTATTTATTATTTAGTTTTTTGTAATATTTTTATACATATTTTGAGTATTATTTTGTATATATTTTGATCAAAGTTTTACACAGCTAAATTATTATGTACTAAATTTTACTATTTTTTTAAAAATATTTTGATCCATGGTTAAAAAAATTGTTTTATTTTTAAATAAAATACAAATTAATACACGAAATATGTATAAAAAAATACAAAAAACAATATAATGTTATTTTCCTTAAAAATAAATCATATTATTTTTTCTTTAACATAGCAAGTGTATCTAGTGAGAACTGATATTTATGTGAGAAACGAGAATTGTCAATATCGGTCGTTTGATTTAATTAACAGTTATGATTTAAAAATTCTATATAAATTATAAACGTTAATTAAATCAAATGACCGATATTGATAGTTCTCGTTTCTTAAATAAATATCAGTTTTTACAAGATACGCTCCCTATATAATTAGATTAAATTATCAATTAAAGTCGTTAGATGCATGTAACGGACTACATCTTCGTATTAATCAGTTACAACCCTTGAATTAGTTTTTTCAAACAACAAAGACCATGACAAAATATAAAAAAATAATACTCAAGGGAAACAAGGAAAAGAGAAATCAAGCTTCACAAGTAATTTGCCTTCAGTTCATAACTAATTTTAACCTACATGTAACCGATTACAACACTTAAATTAGTGTTTTTCACACAACAAAGACCATAACAAAATCATATAAAAAATACTGAGAGGGGAAACAAGGGAGGGTGATCAGTGCATTTTGATGCACGTTCCATTATGTTTATACTTAGACATTTCTATGGTTTGCTTTGCTTATTTTTATATTTTATAATATTTTTCTAATTTAGTTTATTTTTGGTTTAATTTCATTTTCGCACTTTATTTTCAGCATTAGTAGTCTGCACAAAAATAATCAAAATTAGAGCTTTGTGAATATGATTGACGCGTTCTAATAATCGTTGGAAAGCTAAGAGAAAGAACTGTAACTTTTATGTTGGAGTCGAAGTCAGATTCGGAACGCATATTTTCCAGAATTTCATTTGAAGTTGCATCATTAGTTTTATTTAGTTTTGGGTCGTTAGTTTTGGGTCTGGGTTATGTTTGTTTGACCCAGTTGGGTTATGACCTGAATTCTTGTTTCTCCCATTTACCTAGGGCTGGCCGTACTATTCATTTTCTCACTTTTTACTTTTCACGAAATAATCTTGAAAGCTTTGTGTAGCGGGGAAAATCTGAGATCGAAGCCATAGGATTGACTCGACTAAATATTTCAGTGAAAGTAGCCACCGCGCTTTATTATTTCCAAAGGAAAAGGGAAAAGAACCAAAAAACCCAAAGTTTGTTTTTAAAACAAAAAGAAGAGATCTTAGGTACGGGTGTTGTTTATACAAGGCACTACGCCAAATTTGAGTTTTGCCAGCACAGCTACTAAAGCGCTTTTAGCAAAAGCGCTCTCGTAGGGCTCGCTAAAAACAAAATTAATAAACAAGGAAAAATGATGCAAAAAAAGCGCTCTGGTAGGGGGAGTTATGAGAGCGCTTTTAAAAAGTGCTCTGGTAGGGGGGGTATGAGAGCGCTTTTAAAAAGCGCTCTGGTAGGGGGGTTATGAAAGAGCTTTTAAAAGCGCTCTTATAGGGTGGGTGCTACGAAAGCGCTTTTGGGATAAAAGCGCTCTGGTAGGGGGTGTTATTAAAGCGCTTTTGAAAAGCGCTCTGGTAGCCCATTTAAAAAATTATATATTTTACAAACACACGCGTTTTGTTTCAGATCTTTCTTCTTCCTTCGTTGCTCCGCCGTCCTCTCTCCGAAACCCTAGCAACCTCCGCCGTTCTTCTTCCTTTCAGATCCAAAACACACGAGTTTATGGTGAGTTGAGGTTCGTGTTGTTGCTGAGTTCGGTTTCGATTCTGAATCTACAAACCAAAACCGGGTGAGACCTTTCTGAGTTTATTTCTTATTCTCTCTTCCTCTCTCAAATTTCTGAAGGGTTTGTTTGATTAGGAAAGTGATGAACAAATGTTTGGGTTTGATGAATGTTTGTCTGGTTATGTTTGATGATGATTTGTGAATGGTTTTGTTTCTGATGAATGGTTTGCGTGTATGAGAAAGATGAACAATTAGGGTTTTGGTTAGTGTTTGCGGCTGTGTATTGTGATTGTTGTTGGATGAATATGAACAATGTATTTACAGTTTCTGGATAGGTTTTTCGAAGATGATGAACAGAATTTTTTTTAGGGTTTTTGGTTGTTGGCTCTACGGCTCTACGGCTGATTTTTTTTAGGGTTTTTGGTTGTTGGCTCAATTGACTTGTTCTTTTATCAAAAACTATTTTTATGTGCATGTGGTTGTTAATTGATTTCTTATAAATTGGTTTCTGTTCTGGTATAGCACTATTTTTATTAACTATTTTGTCTTTTGTTCGGAGATGAGGAAATTTTTGGTTGATAGAGAAAATATTGAGAATGTGAATGTTGTGTAAATAATCACGTTTTTCTATTGTAGGTTGAGCTTCAAACAGTGGATGGACTGGTAAAGGATAGAACACAATGTGCCCCTGCTGATTATGTTCCACAGAATAAGAATCAAGTAATGTACCCCGAAGTCTTCTGTGGCAGGATCGTTCGGGGTACAGTTATTTGATTCATATTCTGTGACACAATACAACATAGTTCAGGTGACTACTGGTTCTCCACTAAAGCATCAATACAACATAGCTCCAGATAATACAGGAAGCGTACATTGGTTGCATAAGAACTCGGAAGTTGTTTCCCATTTAGTTGTTTTGGTTTAGAAATATGTGAATTGGTTTAGTTGTTTTGGTTTAGAAATATGTATATATGTATTTTGATTTACATTAATGGTATATAATATAATACTTTTTTGTATATAATCGATATCGATTATAATGGTATATATCGATTTGAAATGATAAATTATAGGTTCATGAAAAAATACTGCCAAAAAATAGTAAATTACAGGTTCTAAAATATTGCTGCCAAAAGTGCAGGTTTAGAAATAATAAAAAGCATAAAAAAAAAAAAACGCAACATACGAAAGCGCTTTTGAAAAAAGCGCTCTTATAGGGGTGCCTACCAGAGCGCTTTTTCCTGAAAAGCGCTCTTAAAGGGGGGCCTACAAGAGCGCTTTTTCCAGAAAAGTGCTCTTATAGGGGGGCCTACCAGAGCGCTTTTAAAAGCGCTTTCGTAGCCTATGCCAGCGCTGGCTTTGGCAGCGCTTTAAAGCGCTGTTAAAGGCCAAAAAAAGCGCTTTTAAAAGCCTTGCGCGTTGTAGTGAGGGGAAGTTTTTAAGCACCCCTCATATCTGTGGTATTCCACAGGAACCTTTTTGAAAATCTGTGTTGTGTGTGTGCTAAAAAAGGTTTGTTTTATCTTTAAAATAATCTCGGCAAGACATTAAGCCTTGTGCCTACATACCTCCTCGGTGCAATGGAGAAGTCAGAGCTAATGTAGTTCCGCTTTAGGGAAAATGTTTAAAAACGAATAAACACTTTATCGTCGTCGGAGAGAAATACCCAGCCATTGATTTTGAGCATGAGAACAAATGAGTTCTTTGCATCGCAAATGAAAGAAGGGCTCCAACTCGGATGGAAATCAACGAGTATGCCACTAGCTCTCTCACGCGGAAAAGATCTCATTATATCAATCAATTTCAAAATCATAGGGGTATCGCCACTCGGTTCGACAATTAGTCGTGTCTAAACTTTTTGAAGAAAAGGCCACTAAGGGAAAAAGATAATTTTAAAGAAAGGTTTTGAAAAGGTTGCAAATATAAGAAGGTTTTGTAAAAAGGAAGAAGATTTTGAAAATTAAAGAAGTGGGAGGAGATAAAGAGGCTATCCTATTGCGTAATATAAAAGCTAAGGAAAGAAACGGTCTAACCGAAATAAGAAGCCAACACTTGACATTATGAGTCAAGGTATAGTTCCCATCCTTTGGATTTATCAATACCAAACCATCACATTACCACTTGGGGATCCAGATGAACTTATTATCTTAGCACCACTTTGCGTTAAGCACATTAAAATTCTGACGAAAATCGGGCAGAGTAACGGCTGTTTTTGGGTAAACTCCTTATATCAATGCATTGGAATTAACCATCAAGGGCTTTCAAGGAAATACCTGCACATACAAACAGACAATAATCCAATGCCAGACAGACAGAATAACAACAGAGAACAATATCATAAGGGTCTAGAGGTACTAAGTCCATAAGTCCGAATCTCCAAAATGCTCGGGATAGTAACCAATAGTCCAAAAGAGAGCCTTAGGTGTTTTTTAGATTTTTTTTATTTATTAGTGTTTTAGCATAAAAGTAAAGTATGGTCCAAGTGGACAAAAGAAAATAACGGAAGCATAAACATAGTGTCCAAGTGGACAATAAAAAAATAGCGGAATATAAACGTCCAAATGGACAAAGAAAAAATAGCGGAATGTAAATATGATGAAATGATAAAATAAAGCAATAAAGCGAAAAATAAAGAGCGGTATAATAAATTGCGGAATTTAAAGTCAATTGTTAGATGTTAAAGATAACCATCTTGAAACTTGTCAAGTATGTTATCAAAGTTAGCAAGGAAGATCGATGGTGAGTGAAGGATGTTCTCGGATTTAAATTCAATGGACATTTATCAGAAGCTTGATAAAATCATAGCGACTACACGATAAACCTCCATAAGTCTTAAATCAACCGCATACCATTATCTTCCATATTTGATCTTTTTTTATTCGGGACACGAAATATTGCGCTATGTTAAGCAGATCGCCAAATGATTTATATAGAAATCACCCTACAACGAGGTCGGTCAAAACTTTATGTGCTAATGCATGCGAGAGAAATGATATGTAGATCATTCTCCGAAAGCAATACCGCACGAAAAGAAAATAAGTAACGATCTAGTCTTTACTAAGAATCCATAAGAACTCTCAAAGTATCAACACTTTCATCGATCAAAAGAAAATAAGATGAAAATAAGAATGAAGAAAAATAATGAAAAGATAACATGATCTAGTCTTCATCAAGAATCCATAGAATTCTCAAGATGTCAAGACCTTCATCGATCACAAGAAATAAAAATAGAACAATGAAAATTACACAAGCACATAATCAAGGAAGTATAGGAAGAAAAGATACCAAAACATGTTGAGAAAAAGGCAAAAAACCACATTCTGCCAGCAGGAAATCGATTTCATGCAGGGGGAAATCGATTTCCATAGTGCAGTTTTCAAAAAAAACAAGTTACGTACAGCATGAAATCGATTTCAGCCTTAAGGAAATCGATTTCACCAGTGCAAATTTCAGCAAAACAACATTTAAAGGCATGAAACTTGACTTGAACAAATATACAAACACCTTGTGATCACACATCAACTTGAGCACTAAATTTCCATCAATTCACCATCAAATATGACCAATATAGCATCAAAGATGCATTGAACACAAGCAACAAAGATCTACATCTTAGAGTTTAGGAATTTACCAATTCTTGAAACAAATGTTGAAGTAATTTCAAGAACAAGCACAAAGTGTGTAGATCCTTCAAAATTGGAGATGAACAAACAAAGCAAAGAGATAAATGTAGAAGGTTTAGTTCAAAACTAGTAAGATTCAATGTGAATCTCACTAATTCTATGAGAATGAACTTTGGGTGAGGGTTTTGGAAAGGGTGAGAAATGAATTTGCAAGCAATTTTTTGGCTCTCCAAGCTTGAGAAATGAGAGAATAGAGGTCTCTATTTATAGAATTGGAGCGAGAGTAGTGACAAATTGGTCTTTTTGTGTTTGGTAATTAATTTGTGGTTAATTGGTGTTTAAATGATAAAATGAGATTTAAGTTGGTTTAATGAAGGGGTTAATTTTGATGAGGTGGAAAATTGGTAAAATGATCAAATAAAAAAGGTGCCAAAATGATGTCAAGCTTCCCTCCTTATATTTTTTGAATTTTGCACACAGGAAATTGATTTCCCACAGAGGTAAATCGATTTCCACCTTCAATTTTCCAAAAAATGTTTTCTTGCACTGTTTTGATTTTTGCCCGATCTTTTACCTGTAAAATGTAAACAAAAGAGACAAAACACATATTGTTTTGATTTTTGGTTAGTATAAACAAACAAAAGGCTATAAATGCTCGATAATTCCCCTCAGAGATAATCACAGTATCAAAGATAAAGCTTCACAATGGTGTTCTTGATTGATGATTGAATGCAATTAATGTATGATCTTAGGGTCAAAAATTGGGGTATGACAGATCCCCCTATTTAAGTTTCTTCGATTCGGAGATACGATGATTGGAAATCTTTGTTTTGACGGAATCGAAGAGACTTAAATATATAAAACAAAATTTTTGAACCTAAGATGCTAACACGGCAACACCGGGGAGGAAAAGGAACTCCACTTGGGAAACAAATGTCTTGCGGGCAGAACTCCACTGGGGAAGGCAAGACTTTGTTGGAGAAACGAAACTTTGGTGGGAAAAGAAACTTCCCTGGGGAAAACATTTCGCACCGGAGAGGTTGAAGCATCACCTTTCACCAGGGGTGAGAAAAGGGGGCATCCTCTTTCACTGGGGATGAGAAAATATGCATCCTCTTTCACTTGGGAATCAGAATGCCGATCTTCCATTAACAGAAAACACAGCATCGTTCCACTGATGATATGAAAAGATATGCGTCGACGTACCACTGGCGATGAGAATATAACAATATACACCAACGTTCCACTAAAGGTGAGCTACCAACATTCCACTGGAGGTAGAAAATGGATGTACCGCTGTACCATTGACGATAACATATACCAACGTTCAACTGAAGGTATTAAAGAGAAATACATCGACGTACCACTGACGATGAACAAAATACACCAACGTTCCACTGAAGGTGAGCTACCAACATTCCACTGAAGGTATTAATAGAAATGCATCGACGTACCACTGACGATGAAGATATAACAAAATACACCAACGTTCCACCGAAGGTGAGCTACCAACTCAATAGTTGAAGGTAGAGAAAGATCAAATCACCGCCTCAATAGTTGACGATAAACTACCAACTCAATAGTCGAAGGTAGAAGACAATTGAATTACCGCCTCAATAGTTGACAATAAGCTACCAACTCAATAGTCGAAGGTAGAACCAAATTGAATTACTGTAACACCCGGTATTTAGTTAATTATTTCGAATTTAATTATTGAATTTGTAGAGTGTTGAGAATTGTTGACATGGGTTTTTATGATTAATTAGTCGATTAATTAATTGATTAAGTTGTAGAAATAGTATTGAAGAAATACTAGATTTATTATATGGACCTAATTAAGTGATGGTGGAAGTAAAACGTGGGGTGTGAATGTTAGGCCCAATAGGTTTAATGAAATTAGGTTAAGATAAGGATTAGGCTAATTAGAAGAGAAAAAGTCTTGGGGAATTGGTTATGGGAAGTTGTAGAAAAGAGAGAAAATAGGAGAGAAATTCATTCCCGTTTTTCTTGCAGCAGTCTCACTAAATCAAAGATCCCCGATTCGTTAACCGTTGGATCATCACCAAATTTTCTGGGAAGGTTCGCAACACCTATATCTAACTTTTGACCGTTGGGATCTTCAAAATAAGGGCTGAGTTGTGAGATATCATCATCGCACTGTAGCTGCAAATTAAGGAAAAATTTCAGCTTTTTATTCGGATTAAAAGAGGCAATGTTTGGGAGCTAAGGCTAGATGGCTTCGATCGGTATAATTGTAGAATGGACTCCGAATACAAGGTAAGGGGTGGGGTTCTAACTCTATAACCGGACTCATGATGAATGATATGTGGGGGTTAAATTTGTAGGAAATTATTCCTGATTATTTGTTGTGATTCTGTCATGTTGATTCGATGAATTTAGTTGTTGTTGTGGTGATAATTATTGTTGTTTTATGCGAAGTTGAAGGATGTTTCAGTGACGATGTATACCTCTATTTATTAGTATAGCGACGATATAGGCTTATGCCTTGTGACGATGATGTTGTTTGTTGTGTGTGTTTGTTGCATTCATATACATATGCATTTTTGGTGACGGCCTAGATTGGCAAATTAGTGACGAAGGCTTATGCCTTGATGCCTCTGTTTAACTGGCAATTGGCGATGGGGGCTGAAGCCCTGGGTACCACATGCATGTGCAGTTGTAGAGTCTCATTGTATGTGGCATGAGTGTGATTTAATTGTGATGTGATGTGACTTGAGTTGTTGTTAAATTGTGATAATATGGAGTTGTAATTATAAATTGTTATACTAATGACGTGTTGTGACAGGTATTGTCTGGAAGATGAGAAATAGTTGTTATAACTATTAATATGTTGTTGTTATTGATTTTTGTTAATATAACTGTTCAGGTTAATTGTTATTATAAATGTAGTCTGAAAGCTGTAACGTGATAATTTCGTATGATTAAATTCTAATATATTGTTTATCATGCGTTTGTTTATATTGATAGATATCTCACCCTTTCTGAATGATGTTTCCCTACCATGAGAAACGGACAGGTACTCAAGATAACGGTGGAAGTTTTGAAGTGATTTTATGAAGTCTTTAGTTGCTGTTAGTCGAGTTGGTGTCTTGCTCTGATACGTAGCACTCGGGGGGATAAAACGATTGTTTTATTTATTAATTCTTTTGCTGAATTTTTATATGGTTTTGGTTTAAATTGTAACTTAAAGTTACCGTGCAATGATGCTACGACTTGATTTGAATAGTTATGAAGTTTGTTGATTCCGCTGCGAGTTAATTATTGAATTTAAACAAAGTGATTTTTTTGTAATGATTTGATTATCGTTTTAAATTCTCGTGCTATGTATCTATATGAAGGCAAGTAAGCCGTAAATGTTTTTGAGATGACGAATATGTGATACCTCAAATGAACTTGTTTGGAATTTATACTCTGATTTTCCGTAAAATTTATTGGGTAGATTTGGGGTGTTACATTAGTGGTATCAGAGCAGGTCGGTCCGTCCGGCCAAGTTGTCTAATGTTGTTTATTCCTCTGTACGCGACAAGTGTGTGAAACACTGTCGGTACTTGTTGCTTTCTGGTTGTTGCAGGAATTAGTTTGAGCGAAGTGGGGGAGAAGCTTTGCTTCTCGGATGTGGTTCAGTTGTAAGTTTGCAAAGAGGATTGTTGTCTTGGTGTTTCGAAAACAGAATTTCGACGAAAGAAGGTGTCTCTCGAGTTATAAAAAGTTTGGGAGTGAGGAGATATGTTAAGAGTTGTTTGGAATATGTTTAAGTTGAAGAAAAACAGGTTTTGGAGTGAAATTTTTGTAAGCAAAACACAGGAAATTGCTGAATTTGTTATGAAACTTCAAAAATTCATAACTGGAGTTCTGGGTATCCGATTCGAGTCCCGTTTGAAGCGTTGGAAAGCTAACGAGAAGAAATTTATTTTAAAAATGGTTCCATCAGCTTTAATAGAATTATTTGTAACAAGATGATGTTGGAAAGAGATGAAGTTTGTGGTTACGCTTGTCCTTGGGACCATACTTGTGCGTTGGTGTTGCGCTGGACGTTAGTGTCAGAGTTGAGTGAATTGAAGGAGCAATTAAAGGGTTTGTTTAGAAGAAATTTTAAGAATTAAGTGTCCCATTTGAGAAGTTTTGTAGATACCGTAGAGAGTGTCGCCGCATGGCGTCGATGTTCGCACTTTCGAATAGCGTTGGAATAGTTTACAAGTTAGTAACGGTTATGTTGAAGAAGTACCGGAATGGTCGACATATATGTAATCAATTTGAGATGTGTTAATGGGTTGTTATGTTGGATGGTTGGACGTGGAGGTGAAGTTGATGATGGTTGTATCGAATAAATTTTCGAGGACGAAAATATTCTAAGTGGGGGAGAGTTGTAACACCCGGTATTTAGTTAATTATTTAGAATTTAATTATTGAATTTGTGGAGTGTTGATAATTGTTGACATGGGTTTTTATGATTAATTAGTTGATTAATTAGTTGATTAAGTTGTAGAAATAGTATTGAAGAAATACTAGATTTATTATATGGACCTAATTAAGTGATGGTGGTAGTAAAACGTGGGGTGTGAATGTTAGGCCCAATAGGTTTAATGAAATTAGGTTAAGATAAGGATTAGGCTAATTAGAAGAGAAAAAGTCTTGGGGAATTGGTTATGGGAAGTTGTAGAAAAGAGAGAAAATAGGAGAGAAATTCATTCCCGTTTTTCTTGCAGCAGTCTCACTAAATCAAAGATCCCCGATTCGTTAATCGTTGGATCATCACCAAATTTTCTGGGTAGGTTCGCAACACCTATATCTAACTTTTGACCGTTGGGATCTTCAAAATAAGGGCTGAGTTGTGAGATATCATCATCGCACTGTAGCTGCAAATTAAGGAAAATTTTCAGCTTTTTATTCGGATTAAAAGAGGCAATGTTTGGGAGCTAAGGCTAGATGGCTTCAATCGGTAGAATTGTAGAATGGACTCCGAATACAAGGTAAGGGGTGGGGTTCTAACTCTATAACCGGACTCATGATGAATGATATGTGGGGGTTAAATTTGTAGGAAATTATTCCTGATTATTTGTTGTGATTCTGTCATGTTGATTCAATGAAATTAGTTGTTGTTGTGGTGATAATTGTTGTTGTTTTATGCGAAGTTGAAGGATGTTTCAGTGACGATGTATACCTCTATTTATTAGTATAGCGACGATATAGGCTCATGCCTTGTGACGATGATGTTGTTTGTTGTGTGTGTTTGTTGCATTCATATACATATGCATTTCTGGCGACGGCCTAGATTGGCAAATTAGTGACGAAGGCTTATGCCTTGATGCCTCTGTTTAACTGGCAATTGGCGATGGGGGCTGAAGCCCTGGGTACCACATGCATGTGCAGTTGTAGAGTCTCATTGCATGTGGCATGAGTGTAATTTAATTGTGATGTGATGTGACTTGAGTTGTTGTTAAATTGTGATAATATGGAGTTGTAATTATAAATTGTTATACTAATGACGTGTTGTGATAGGTATTGTCTGGAAGATGAGAAATAGTTGTTATAACTATTAATATGTTGTTGTTATTGATTTTTGTTAATATAACTGTTCAGGTTAATTGTTATTATAAATGTAGTCTGAAAGTTGTAACGTGATAATTTCGTATGATTAAATTCTAATATATTGTTTATCATGCGTTTGTTTATATTGATAGATATCTCACCCTTTCTGAATGATGTTTCCCTACCATGGGAAACGGACAGGTACTCAAGATAACGGTGGAAGTTTTGAAGTGATTTTATGAAGTCTTTAGTTGCTGTTAGTCGAGTTGGTGTCTTGCTCTGATACGTAGCACTCGGGGGGATAAAACGATTGTTTTATTTATTAATTCTTTTGCTGAATTTTTATATGGTTTTGGTTTAAATTGTAACTTAAAGTTACCGTGCAATGATGCTACAACTTGATTTGAATAGTTATGAAGTTTGTTGATTCCGCTGCGAGTTAATTATTGAATTTAAACAAAGTGATTTTTTTGTAATGATTTGATTATCGTTTTAAATTCTTGTGTTATGTATCTATATGAAGGCAAGTAAGCCGTAAATGTTTTTGAGATGACGAATATGTGACACCTCAAATGAACTTGTTTGGAATTTATACTCTGATTTCCCGTATAATTTATTGGGTAGATTTGGGGTGTTACAATTACCGCCTCAATAGTTGACGATATGCTACCAACTCAATAGTCGAAGGTAGAAGAAAATTGAATTACTGCCTCAATAGTTGACGATAAGCTACCAACTCAATAGTCGGAGGTAGAAGAAAATTGAATTACCGCCTCAATAGTTGACGATAAGCTACCAACTTAATAGTTGAAGGTAGAAGAAAATTGAATTACCGCCTCAATAGTTAACGATAAGCTACCAACTCAATAGTTGAAGGTAGAAGAAAATTGAATTACAGCCTCAATAATTGATGATAAGCTACCAACTCAATAGTTGAAGGTAGAACCAAATTGAATTACCGCCTCAATAGTTGACAATAAGCTACCAACTCAATAGTCAAATGTAGAACCAAATTGAATTACTGCCTCAATAGTTGATGATAAGCTACCAACTCAATAGTTGAAGGTAGAAGAAAATTGAATTACTGCCTCAATGGTTGATGATAAACTACCAACTCAATAGTTGAAGGTAGAAGGAAATTGAATTACCGCCTCAATGGTTGACGATAAACTACCAACTCAATAGTTGAAGGTAGAAGGAAATTGAATTACCGCCTGAGTAGTTGACGATAAGCTGCTGAGAACAATAAGTTGCTGCTAAGAATAGGGATCAACTTCTTCTTTAATTAAGGACATGGCTTGAGAAAAGGAACTGGATGCAAACTGTCACTTCTGATGAAGGGACTTACCATTTGTCGAGCTTATTCCATTTGGATGCAAACTGTCACTTATATTGAAGAGACTTACCATTTGCTGAGCTTCTTCCATTTGGATGCAAACTGTCACTTACACAGAAGCGACTTACCATTCGTTAAGCTTCTTTCAGTTGGAATCAAGAAGTTCATAAAGTATGAGAGATTATCACTTGATTTGAAGATAAGATTAATATGTGGAGACATACAAACTTGCTCAAATAAAGAGGCTTGCATTTGTTGTCAACAAAACATGCTGAGGACAGAACCTGCCCCTTGCTTTCAAGTACAAATTCCAACGGAGTGCAATGACAACACTGTTGGGAAATAAGCCTTTCAATATCTGATAAGAACATCAATCACAAATGAATTTTCCATTGTCGAGGAAAGCAGAATCCTCAAGAGGTGCGAAATAAATGCCTCCTCAATCTAGGTTTCCCAGCCTAGAGAGGTTCAAAATAGTATTGCAAGAGACCAAAGTTCAACTCCAAGAACAAACTGGATAGAAGCGGTCAAACAAAGCTTTTCCCCTTGGGGAATAAACTCAACTGGGGATTAATTCCATCCTGACAAATGAGCTGAGGAGGAACACCGAAGAAAAATTCTTCCACGAGGAACAAACTCAGTGGGGATTATCAATCTCTGCGAGGAATTTACAGATAATCTTCTTCTTATCAAAAAGATTGGACAACACATCAAGCTCTATTATGGGGAATTAAAGAAAATTTCTTTGGAGAAAATCACCATTCCGAACTTGCAAATGAAATAAGAAGTTAACATCAAAGCAAACAAGTTAACATGCGGGGGATTTTAGTTCAAAACTCAACACAAGGTGAGAAAGAAAACCCAACAGTCAACCGTTGTCTCAAAACTTCTTGGTAGAGAGTGACATACTCTGGACTAATCATGGCAACAACCTTTGTACTTCAAGCTAATGAGATGATCAAGGTAACTTCTGATTCAAAACTTTCCCCAAACTACATAGTCTATGAAAGGAAACTACCTCAAAAAGGTTCAAAGAGATCCTTGGCATCATGAAGACTTGGAATAATCTGCCCCCGATTAACAGATTCTTGGAGAGATTTGTCAAATCTCGACGTAGCTGCTCCAGATTGACTAAACTTGGCACATTCTTTTACTCGAAAAAGTCTTCGAGCTTTGCCCCATGATGGTAATCAAACTTGCAAAAGCATTATACTGGGAAAACAACATGCCACTGGCAATGTTTTAGTTTTCTACTGATGATCAGATGTAAACTTCCTGGATGTCAAACAAATGTTTACAAGCAGAAAAATGTTTATTCTGAGAATGATAGTGAAAATGTAACAATTATGTAAGTCTTGAAGTTTCAAAAAGATGTCGCAAAACCTTGTGGCTGAATCACTGGTTAAGGAATGACATTGATTTTTGTATGCATATGATACCAACACAAGTTTTCGGCATAACCGATAGGAGTCAGGAACGCTTTCTTGTTTAAGTATGCTTTCGAAATAAACCCTGCTTCAATTAGGACTTTTGAGGGTTGTAACGTGGCCTGGTTCACGGTTTTTAGAAAAAAAGATTTTTAGGCTCAAAGTTTATTTAGCCCACCCCAACTTCGTGATGTTCTCCAGTCCTATGTTCAGTTAACCCAACATGAGTATTCATCTCTCAAAAGGATTTTGTGCCATTAAGGACCTAATGAAGCTTTCTTGGAGTAGCAGTCACCCTTTTGTCTTCATTTTTGTATTCACACAGATTTGTCACTGTTGAGGACTTTTGCTTTGTAGTCCTTTCTTTTCACTTTTCACTTTTTTTTTTATTTTCCCTAACTTTTGCCTGGACTAATTCTTTTGAATTGGTCGTCCAGCGGGATGCTCTAACTTTTGCCTAAGTCATTTATTTTCAAGTTTCGGACTTAGCGAGCTTTTTCTTCTTCTTTCTTTTTTTTTATTCTTTTGATTTGAACAAATCGTGTTACATTGACTTTGTCTTGACATGTTGAGAGGGTTGTGACTGCCTCATTCCTTGGCATATGGAGGATAACCATTATGGTTTCACATTTTCCAGCCTTTTGATGCGCGGGGAATAACCATTGTGGTTTCCCATGATCCATCCTTTGATGTGGATATGACGTATTCGACCCTTGGATGCACAATCTTTTTGAAATCTGAACACTTGGTCAAATCAACTGAACACTACCATGCCCCAGGTTAAAAATTAGGGTTTTTTCGTTTAGAAAAGAAACTCCTACTTCAAGGCTCAAAGGGGTTATCAAGGGATTATCTTCCTTATATCTCCAGTGTTTGGGAATTTGAAACAATGCCTGTACATCATCAGCAGGGTCTTATTCAAAAGCATACAACCAGAAATTTGGCGTTTTCAGATCATCATCCTCCCTCCAATCTCTGCATAAGCAAGAGTTTGGCAAAAGCAATTGGTATAATAATGCATAAAAACAAATAAACATGAGTAAAACAAATGAATTACTTCAAGACAAACATTATTATTGTGTTAGCATTAACATTCAAAAATAAACAATTTTCTACATGCAAACAATGCATTGAAAAACAAGAAATATTACAAATGGAAATCAATAAGAATACTATAAACTGAGGAGACTCTCTCCATCTGGGTTTGTGCTGAAGGAAACATCTTTCAAACTTCAGGCTATCGTCAATAGTGATTCAATCACGCTTTGGCAAAAAATTTGCTTGAACATCAGAACCAACATCTCGGAAAGTCAAAATACCAGCATGGATTAATCTTTGAACTTTAATCTTGAGAGGCCAGCAATCCTCTAAGCCATGTCCCGAAGCATTCTGATGAAAAGCACAAGTAGCGTGGACTTTGTACCACCTGGGAGTTTCTCGGGAACAGGAGGCGGTGACCTTATCTAAACCAAATTCTTATAAATCAAAGCAGGGTACAATTCTGTGTAAGTCATGGGGATGGGATCAAAATTCCCCTTTTGAGGTTGATTTTGCTCGTTTGATGGAAGAGCTTGTTGACGAGTACTCTGCTTATAATCTGGAATTGCATGAACTGAATTAGATATAGGAATGACATAGGAAACATGCTGATGTTGATGATGATTGTTTCCTCCCCTGATTCTCTTCTTGAAAAGTCATTACCAAACTTCTTCACACTACCAGTTAAGCTACCTTCTTCAAGCAAACATTCCTTTCGGACATCTTTTTCTAGAAGTGCTTTCATATCCATCTTTCCATGGGAGTCAGTAGGTGAACGGACTATTATCCCCTTAGGAAAGGATGAGATCAGAGTTTCAAGAAAGACATTTGCCATCCTTTCTTCCTTCATAGGACGATTGACTTGGGAAGAAACTAGAGCCTCAACCAGAGCAGTCAGATGCTCAATACCAGCCTTCAGAGTAATCACCTCTTCACGGAGTTCACGAATCTCTTGCTTAATGCTTTCCATTTCTTCTTATCACGAGTGTTGTACTGATGATTCCAGGAGAACGGAAATAAGGCTCTGGAAAACTTCTTTAGAAAGCAGGACCAAATGCAGAATGATGCATGCAATGCAGATGATTTTTTTTAATTTTCATTTTTGAGTTTCAAGGAAATTAAGATATTAACTTGTAAACACTCAAACATTGGACTAAAGCTTCGATTAAGTTATCATCAAAATCAATCATCCATTTTGGTGGATTAGAATTTTCACCCCATCAACACCCAAGATCCATTGAGTTTGATGAAACTTATGATGTTTACAAGGAAAGACCTCTAAGTTCCTTGAAAATCAAAAGAAAAAGAGTTTTAATGGATGCACGAATGCATGGTTTATGCATCAACCACAACCAAGAGCATGCAAGGTCTCATAAGATCATAGTTCAAAGGTTCGACGTCACGAGCATGGAGCCATGGGTCTAAACATCCCAAAAGGTATGATCTAGGGAATTTTGTACCTGCCAATCGGGTTCTACCAAGGTTCCCAGAGTTTTCAATCTTTTATCGGATACTACCGGCACGCACAATTACTCATGGGCGCCAACAATATGCCTAAAAAGACCTCGTCTGAGCGGAGTATCGCATGACAACAAGCTCAAATTGGTACTTGATCTTGTTTCTGCACTACATCCTAAAAAGGCTTAGATGGGTTAAAAAGGTTCTAGGCCATTCAGCTTCTACGGACACTCACTATTGAAAGTAATAGCGTTATCACGATGGTTCGTAACAACCTCTACTACCTTCCATGAGTTCTCCACTGATTGGGGTTCCACCATATGATGCTCATGTTAAGGATTGCTCCTGACATGCGACTATTGGTCTTACCACCTCCTATCTCAAGTTACTCACCAAAGTCCGGGTTAGGACTTTATCTCATTTCAGAGGAACCATCGAGCACCAAAAAGAAAAAAAGAAAAAAAACAAACAAAGCACACAATAATATATACAGATAAAAAACACACAGATGATCAAAAATAGGCTTAACACACTTAAAATAGGATTCCCAATGAAGTCGCCATTTTTCTGTAGCGGGGAAAATCTGAGATCGAAGCCATGGGATTGACTCGACTCAATATTTCAGTGAAAGTCGCCACCGCGCTTTATTATTTCCAAAGGAAAAGGGAAAAGAACGAAAAAATCCAAAGTTTGTTTTTAAAACAAAAAGAAGAGATCTTAGGTACGGGTGTTGTTTATACAAGGGGAAGGTTTTAAGCACCCCTCATATCTGTGGTATTCCACAGCAACCTTTTTGAAAATCTGTGTTGTGTGTGTGCTAAAAAAGGGTTTGTTTTATCTTTAAAATAAGCTCGGCAAGACATTAAGCCTTGTGCCTACATACCTCCTCGGTGCAATGGAGAATTCAGAGCTAATGTAGTTCCGCTTTAGGAAAAACGTTTAAAAACGAATAAACATTTTATCGTCGTCGGAGAGAAATACTCAACCGTTGATTTTGAGCATGAGAACAAATGAGTTCTTTGCATCGCAAATGAAAGAAGGGCTCCAACTCGGATGGAAATCAACGAGTATGCCACTAGCTCTCTCACGCGGAAAAGATCTCATTATATCAATCAATTTCAAAATCATAGGGGTATCGCCACTCGGTTCGACAATTAGTCGTGTCTAAACTTTTTGAAGAAAAGGCCACTAAGGGCAAAAGATATTTTTAAAGAAATGTTTAAGGTTGCAAACATAATAAGGTTTTGTAAAAAGGGAGAAGATTTTGAAAATTAAAGAAGTGGGAGGAGATGAAGAGGCTATCCTATTGCGTAAAATAAAAGCTAAGGAAAGAAACGGTCTAACCGAAATAAGAAGCCAACACTTGACATTATGAGTCAAGGTAGATTTCCCATCCTTTGGATTTATCAATACCAAACCATCACATTACCACTTGGGGATCCAGATGAATCCATAGAATTCTCAAGATGTCAAGACCTTCATCGATCAGAAGAAATAAAAAGAGAATAATGAAAATTACACAAGCACATAATCAAGGAAGTATAGGAAGAAAAGATACCAAAAGATGTTGAGAAAAAGGCAAAAAACCACATTCTGCCAGCAGGAAATCGATTTCATGCAGGGGGAATCGATTTCCATAGTGCAGTTTTAATAAAAAACAAGTTACGTACAGCATGAAATCGATTTCAGCCTTAAGGAAATCGATTTCACCAGTGCAAATTTCAGCAAAACAACATTTAAAGGCATGAAACTTGACTTGAAAAAATATACAAACACCTTATAATCACACATCAACTTGAGCACGAAATTTCCATCAATTCACCATCAAATATGACCAATATAGCAGCAAAGATGCATTGAACACAAGCAACAAAGATCTACATCTTAGAGTTTAGGAATTTACCAATTCTTGAAACAAATGTTGAAGTAACGTCAAGAACAAGCACAAAGTGTGTAGATCCTTCAAAATTGGAGATGAACAAACAAAGCAAAGAGAGAAATGTAGAAGGTTTAGTTCAAAACTAGTAAGATTCAATGTGAATCTCACTAATTCTATGAGAATGAACTTTGGGTGAGGGTTTTGGAAAGGGTGAGAAATGAATTTGCAAGCAATTTTTTGGCTCTCCAAGCTTGAGAAATGAGAGAGTATAGGTCTCTATTTATAGAATTGGAGCAAGAGTAGTGGCAAATTGGTCTTTTTGTGTTTGGTAATTAATTTGTGGTTAATTGGTGTTTAAATGATAAAATGAGGTTTATGTGTGTTTAATGAAGGGGTTAATTTTGATGAGGTGGAAAATTGGTAAAATGATCAAATAGAAAAGGTGCCAAAATGATGTCAAGCTTCCCTCCTTATATTTTTTGAATTTTGCGCACAGGAAATTGATTTCCCACAGGGGTAAATCGATTTCCACCTTCAATTTTCCAAAAAATGTTTTCTTGCACTGTTTTGATTTTTGCCCGATCTTTTACCTGTAAAATGTAAACAAAAGAGACAAAACACATATTTTTTTTGATTTTTGGTTAGTATAAACAAACAAAAGGCTATAAATGCTCGATAATTCCCCTCAAAGAAAATCACAGTATCAAAGATAAAGCTTTACAATGGTGTTCTTGATTGATGATTGAATGCAATTAATGTATGATCTTAGGGTCAAAAATTGGGGTATGGCACTTTGTACAGATGATGAGGAACTAATCCCCGAAGATAATTTCTGCTGGTTACGATTTTCAATACTTTGAGGTTTTTAATCTTTAATTCAATTTCTTTTCCCTTTCAATATTAATATATATGTCTTCTTTGCTTAATTTGAGTTATATAGAATATTATTGATTTATACTGATTGATTGATGATCCTTTACCTTTATCGTATTTTATCGTTGTTTAATCGTTAAACTGTGAAAGTTAGAATCACGTTTGCTTAATTCATGATTGTGCTTATTCGTTAGCTTAATTTGGAAAATATGAATTAAATCTTATAATATCAAGTTCGCTTGTTATTTGATATTGTAATTGGTAAGGTGTGAAGTCAAGACTTTCCAACTATTTTGTTTTGATGAAGAAAAAGTAATAATCAAATGATCATGGCAAAAGTATGGAAAAAGTCTCAAGTACATTTAATCAAACCAAGTACTCAAAATTTATCATGTGCGAAAGCTTGCATCAAGGAATTCAAGAATTATATTTTGAAGAATAGCATTGATATTGATTTATTGAGGTATAAGCATGCAATTTATATTGATAACTTAATGCTCAATATTCTCCTAAATATTTACTTCCATACATGGTCCTTTTGATTAAAATATCCAATTTCCTATAATGGTAAATCGATTTCCAGCGTACCAGAGTCAAAAAACAGTATGTTTCAAATCTGAACGTGAACCATTTTATGTCCATCAATCTTTGCACCTTTTCATTGAATCATACTCATTCCTAGGGGTGTTAAGACACTATATATACTCTATATTTTTAAATTTGAATCTTACCTCTTTCATAACAATTTACCATCATTTTTTCTCACAAATTTTCATACATTTGTTTTGCTTACTTGAACTTTCTTTGAAACGTATTCTGCACATTGTTCCATACAAATTTAGAAACGTTTCTCATCCATACATAAACACTTGAGCACTAATATATCATTGTAAATTGTCTTGCTTGAAAGAGAAGATCAATCCTAGTGATTGATATATGTTCATCAACATTACTACTCAAAAATATATGGTTATTATTGACTTGCTATCCAGGATTATTGGAAGAAAGGGTTGTTGATTAGAGAAAGGATTGTTCTCATAATCAAGTTAGTAAATCCAAGAGGATTTTTCTTGGTGGTTGAAATATTGTTGTCCAGGATTGTTGGAAACGAGTGAGTCATTAAGGGAGGATTGTTCTCATAGTGTACTTAGAGAAAATCCAAGAGGATTATTCTTGGTGTTTTGTTTTCCTTGTGTAAGTCACAAACTATAGTAAAATCTTTTTCATGTTGAAAGGGGACTGGAGTAGTCTCAGATTGTAAGGGGAACCAATATACATCATTATGTTCTTTACTTTTCCACATTTACTGCTTTCATCACAAATCGAAAACCAGAAAAGAAAGAAACACATGTATAAAATTTTGCACCAAACCGGAAAAATAAGTATAAGTATTCTAAAACCGGATAATTTTCAAAGTCCTAATTCACCCCTCTTAGGCGCACTCTTACACTTACAATTGACATTAGAGCAGGTTATAGGTAACCTGTTCCTAAAAGATTCTGATGGCTTCCGCCAATGAAAATCCAGATTTCAGATATGGTGGTAGTATCAACAAACCATTATTGTTTTGTGGTGAACATTTCGACTTCTGGAAAATTCGTATGAAGACAAATTTAGAGTATCAAGGAAAAGAAATTTGGAAAGCTGTTATATATGGTCCTTACACTCCAGTAAATGTTGTAAATGGTGTTGCCTCTGTAAAACCTGAAGCATCATGGGATGAAGATGATGAGAAGAAAGTTCTCAATGATATGAAGGCCATAAATCTTATTCAAAGAGCACTTAGTATGGATGAATTCCTTCGTGTCTCGCATGCACAATGACAAAAGAAATATGGGATACATTGGTGGAAACTTATGAAGGAACCACCGAAGTTAAAAGATCAAGATTAAAAACTTTAAGTCAAGAGTACGAGTTATTCAGAATGCAGCCCCGAGAATAAATCCTCGACTTGCAAAAAAGATTCATGCACTTAACAAATCATTTGAGAGCACTTGGTAAGGATTTTACTAATGATGAACTTAATCTTAAAATACTTAAATCTTTGAAAAAGGAATCGCAACTGAAAGTTACTGAGATTTCCGAAAAGAAGAATCTATCCAAAATGTCATTCGCAACATTGTTTGGAAAACTCCAATAGCATGAAATAGAACTTGGAAGATTGGAGAAGCATGAAATTCAAGTAAAAGATTCAAAATACATTGCCTTAAAGACAAGAGTCAAACATCATGATAGCAATCAAGAAGAATCCACTAATGAAGAAGATTATGATTTTATCAAAAAGTTTGAAAATTTTCTAAGAAAAGAAAGGAAAAAGAAGATCATTAAAGAGGAAGCATCAACAAGGAAGGTTAAATACTTTGAATATGGAGAAAAAGGACATGTCAAAAGTGAATCCCCTACACTTGAAAAGAAGAATAAATACTTCAATAGAAATAAGAATAAAAATCCAAATAAAGCATATGTATCATGGGATGACAATGAAGTAAGTTCATCTTCTGATTTCAAAAGCAAAGAATGTGCAAATCTAGTATTCATGGCTTCACACCATTCAGATGATGAAGACGATGGGGTTAGTAATAAAATTTCCCTTTTTGATAATGATGCACAAGGTGCTATAAACAAACTATCGAATGAATGCAAAGTGTTATATAGAATCGTATCAACACAAGATAAACAAATCAAATCTCTTGAAGATAAAATTGATATTATGCAAAAATATTTTGAAGTTGATAAGGAAAAACAAAAGTCTACATGCAATAATTATGAATCACTTTCTTTCCAAATTTTCCAATTAAAGAGAGTTCTTGAAAGATATGAAAAATGACAAATTGGTTTGGAGGGTGTCCTTAGTCAACAAAGATATTCTAATGATAAAAGTGGGCTTGGTTATTTAAAGTTCGCAAAACCAAGTTATAACAAAACTGTTTTTGTTAAGGCTAGTGACCAAACATTCCAAGAGAAAGTTAACAAGCCTAAAGTGGTTCATCGTCATCCTAAGAAGATATTTCCTAAAAATAAATCCTATGTTCCTAGACATAAGAGTGATTTTGTTCCTACATGTTTTTATTGTGGTATACGTGGCCATACATCTAATGCTTGCTATGTTAGAAATTTTAGTGTGGCAAGTGGTCATTATGTGTGGGTTAAGAAAGGAACTAACTATGATGGACCCAAAGCACACTGGGTACCAAATCAAACTTAATTTGTTTTGTAGGTTTGATTGAGGACCACTTAAAATCTATGGTGTTTTTGATAAGTGGTGGTTCTAAGCATTTAATGGGGACATAAACTAACTTTCAAATCTAGTTTTTAAAGTTCAAGGATTATTTCATACGGGGATACCTTAAAGGAATAATTCTTGGCATTGACAAAGTTGGAGTACTAACTTTCACATCCATTTGAAGATGTACTTGATGTTGAAAGACTAAAGAAAAATCTTATAAGAAAAAGCTAACTTTGTGACAAAGGCTTCAAAATAATATTCATCAAAGATGAATGTTTTGATGAAGTCATTTATGAGGTAAAACTCATAGGTAAAAATTGTTTTTATTTTCATAAATTTCTCTACATTTTTAAAAGTTTTTTCCCATCCTTTTTGCTAATGACAAAAGGGGAGAAGATATCTATGTGTATATGTGTATGCTTGTCTCTAACTATTGAAGCCCAAAAGAAAGATGTGAAATCTATATGAATCAAGGGAGAGCTTTGATCAAGCAGGAGTTATCAAATATAGGGGGAACATTAACATAAGAGATTCAAGTTTTTAAGAGATCCAAGAACTTCAAATTTCAATGATTTGTCATCATCAAAAAAGGGGAGAATGTAAAGTCAAGACTCTCCATCTATTTTATTTTGATTAAGACAAAGTAATAATAAAAAGATCATGACAAAGGTATGGAAAAAGTCTCAAGTACATTTAATCAAACCAAGTACTCAAAATTCATCATGTGTGGAAGCTAGCATCAAAGAATTCAAGCATTATATTTTGAAGAATAACATTGATCTTGATTTGTTGATTTATAAGCATGCAATTTATATTAATAACTTAGTGCTCAATATTCTCCTAAATATTTACTTCCATACATGGTCCTTTTGGTTAAAATATCAATCTTTTCTTAAATTTCAAATCAAAGTTGTTTGCTGTCAGGAAACAGATTTCCTGTATTTGGAAACAAATTTCCTAAACTGGAAACAGATTCCCTGTTTTTGGAAACATATTTCCTGAACTATTTTTTAACATGGAAATCGATTTCCAATATGGTTAAATCGATTTCCAGTGTCAATTTTTGAATTTCTAGACACAACGCTTCAGGGAAACCGATTTCCTATAATGGTAAATCGATTTCCAGCGTACTAGAGTCAAAATACAGTATGTTTCAAATCTGAACGTGAACCATTTTATGTCCATCAATCTTTGCACCTTTTCATTGAATCATACTCATTCCTAGGGGTGTTAAGACACCATATATACTCTATATTTTCAGATTTGAATCTCACCTCTTTCATAACAATTTACCATCATTTGTTCTCACAAATTTTCATACAAGTGTTTTGCTTACTTGAACATTCATTGAAACTTTTTCTACACATTGTTCCATACAAACTCAGAAAAGTTTCTCATTCATATAAAACACTTGAGCACTATTATATCATTGTAAAGTTTCTTGCTTGAAAGAGAAGATCAATCCTAGTGATTGATATATGTTCATCAACATTACTACTTAAAAATATTTGGTTATTATTGACTTGCTATCCAGGATTGTTGGAAGCAAGGGTTGTTGATTAGTGAAAGGATTGTTCTCATGATCAAGAGTAAAATCAAGTTAGTAAATTCAAGAGGATTGTTCTTGGTGGTTGAAATCTTGTTGTCCAGGATTATTGGAAACAGGTGAGTCATTAAGGGAGGATTGTTCTCTTAGTGTACTTAGTGAAAATCCAAGAGGATTGTTCCTGTTGTTTGGTTTGTCTAGTGTAAGTCACAAACTATAGTAAAATCTCTTTCATATTGAAAGGGGACTGGAGTACTCTCAGATTGTGAGGGGGACCAATATACATCATTGTGTTCTTTACTTTTCCGCATTTACCGTTTTCATCACCAATCGAAAACCAGAAAAGAAAGAAACATATGTATCAACTTTTGCACCAAACCAGAAAAATAAGTAAAAGTATTCTAAAGTCCTAATTCACCCCCGCTTAGGGGGTTGATGTTTTATAAAACAGTGATAAGTTGGTACCCGAACTAGTAGAATTACCGTTTCAGCTTATTTTATAATCACTTAATTTAATCGCTTATTTTGTCTAAAATTCCTAAATCGAAACTTAAAACCCCCCCAATCAAAACTACAACTGATTGATAATATTACAAGAATTCTTGTGAGAACGATATCCAAGTTGCCGTTACCGTTACACTATATTTGCAAAAGTTACTCATTTTTTATCCGTGTGCGACAGCGGATCAAATTGGCGCCGTTGTCGGGGATTCTTGTCATTATTAACTGATATTAGAGTCGTAGGTTTAGTGTTCCCGCGTTAAGGCCGTAGTTTCCTTATGGTTTTGGCCAAATCCGCGTTTAGAGTCGAAAAATTCGATTTTTGGAAAAATTGTATCCGATTGTAAATAATTGATGTTTAGAATTGATGTTTTACTGTTTAGAATTTGATCCAATCATCCAAGGGTCCATAATCATCTATGCACGGTGCATAGATTTTTATCTATGCACGGTAACTACACCCGAAGCAGAAGAGTAAGGGATTTCGACCTCAAATCTTCAAATTCCTCTTTTTTCTATTTTTAATTAATTTTTTTACTGTTTTTGCTGTTTCGAAAAAATCCAAAAATTTTCCATAATTATTATTTCGTCTGATTAGATGAAATTATGTGTTTTTATAATTTTAATTTAATCTTTTATCTTCTTTCTATTTGTTTATGCCTGTTTTATAATTTTATAAATTTATGGTGTTTCTGTTTTGTTGATAACATGGCTGAACAAAGAACTTTCAGGCAGTTGGCTGCCCGTGATGCAAACTATAATGGTTTATGCATTGAGTATCCTGATGTTGATGTACCTTTTGAATTTAAATCTGGTTTAATACTTTAGTTGCCTAGGTTTAATGGTTTTGCATGTGAGGATCCGCATAACCAATTGAATGAATTCTAGGTTGTGTGCTTTGCACCTTTCGAACCTTCACTAGAGGATATTGTCAAACAAATAGATGCAAATAATCTTCAGTATCAACAACAAATAGATTCTACTCTTCAGACTTTGCAAACATAGATTGGACAGCTTTCCACTTTGATGAATGCCATGCAGCAAGCTCGAGGATCAAACCAACAACCCTTGGAAGAGCAGTTTGTTTTTCAAATAGAGTTGCTTTCTGAAAAATGTTGATGATACTTGTAATGATTTGCTTGCATATGATTTTCCATCCCTGTCTGATTTTGATGATGTTTACTCATGTTCTAATTGTACTGACACTAACATTTATGTTGTATGTGCTGAGATTGATGCTGCCTTGCAGGGTAACATATTTACTACAGGTGAAGTTCTTATCGATGAAGCTGTTCATGCAGTTGATACTCTTGACATCCCGACTTCCCCAAGCACTCCTTCCATTGAGAAACCACCTTCCCCCGAGCTGAAGCAACTTCCTTAAAATTTTAAATACACTTATTTAGAGAGTAATGAAAAACTCCCGGTTGTAATTTCTTCTAATCTTGATTTTAGTCAAGAAAATAAGTTTTTGCAGGTTTTAAAGAAGCATAAGAAGGCGATTGGGCGGAATTTGACCGAAATTCTCGATATTAGCCCATCTATGAATATGCATAGGGTTTCAATTGAAGGGGAAGATGAAACAAAAGTAGTGGGGCAGCCCCTCAATCTTTTGATCTCTGATGTTGTGGAAAATAAGATCACGTGCCCATTCGAAACTTTTACTTATCGAAGGTTCTTCTTTGATCCTGGAATAAAAGGCAAAGGCACTAACAAATATTTTAAGTTGACTGGACATTACCCAAAGCTACTCCATGAGATCCCCACTTTTGAAGAAGAAAATGTAGAATAACTTTGCAGTCAGCACCATCTCACACCTGCTCTACGTAAGGAAGCCGATGAAAATAAGTGAGTGATCCAAGTTTTTTTTGAAAAAAAGAAAGAATAGGAATTCACCTTCTAAGTTTGGTGACCCATACTGGGTCATTTAACTCAATGGTTGTAGAACCTACAAAACAAAAATTATTTCAAGACCTGTTGTTAGTTGGTTTAGAGGTTTCTAGTGCTGAACTTGGTAGGGTGGATTACGGTCCGATCCCCCGTAACTACAATTGGGTAAGTAAAGGGTTATACCACTTAGGTACCAGAACCCCATGCAAAAAGGATCAGAGTTACTAACTGGTCGCCTTACTATGAGTGTGTGGAGATAATGGACTTAATGTGATTGCACCAGAATGAAAGAGAGGAGGATAAGTAAGTTAGGCTTAGGCATAATAACATGATTCATATTGATTTGTATATGTAGGAGACGTAGGACAACACAATTGCGGAGTAGTGTTCTTACAATATCCTTAGTGTGCAAGATTAGTACCTATCAATGCAATCTTAACCGAAGAAGAGTTTGTAGCCTGAAATGCGTAACTGATGCTGTGTGTTTTTTGTATTTGATTTTATTTTGCTCGGAGTGCAAAAGTTCAAGTGTTAGGGAATTTCATCAGTGCATTTTGATGCACGTTCCTTTATATTTATACTTAGGCATTTCTTTGGTTTTCTTTGCTTATTTTTATATTTTATAATGTTTTTCTAATTTAGTTTACTTTTGGTTTAATTTCATTTTCGCACTTTATTTTCAGCATTAACAGTTTGCACTAAAACAATCATAACTAGAGCTCTATGAATTCGATTGACGCGTTCTACTAATCGCTGGAAAGCTAAGAGAAAGAGCTGCAACTTTTGTGTTGGAGTCAAATTCAGATTCGGGACGCATATTTTCCAGAATTTCGTTTGAAGCTGCAGCATTAGTTTTATTTAGTTTTGGGTCGTTAGTTTTGGGCCTGAGCTATGTTTGTATGACCTAGATGGGTTATGACCCGAATTCTTGTTTCTCCCATTTATCTAGGGCTTGCCGTACCGTTCATTTTCTCACTTTTTACTTTTCACGAAATAATCTTGAAAGCTTTGTACAAATGACGAGGAACTAATACCCGAAGGCAATTTCTGCTGGTTACGGTTTCCAATACTTTAATTCAATTTCTTTTCCCTTTCAATATTAATCTATATGCCTTGTTTGCTTAATTCGAGTTATATAGAATATTATTAATTTATACCGATTGATTGATGTTCCTTTACCTTTATCGTATTTTATCGTTGTTTAATCGTTAAACTGCGAAAGTTAGAATAACTTTTGCTTAATTCGTGATTGTGCTGATCCGTTTGCTTAATTCGAAAATAGGAATGAAATCTTATAATATCAAGTTCGCTTGTTATTTGGTATTGTAATCGGTAAGGGAATAGAATCGGCTTAGGGGATTGATGTTTTATAAACCAGTGATAAGTTGGTACCCGAACTAGTAGAATTACTGTTTCAGCTTATTTTATAATCACTTAATTTAATCGCTTATTTTGTTTAAAAGTTCTAAATCGAATCTTAAAACCCCTCAATCAAAACTTCAATTGGTTGATAATATTATAAGAATTCTTGTGAGAACGATATCCGAGTTGTTGTTACCGTTACACTATATTTTCAAAAGTTACTCGTTTTTTATCCGTGCGTGACAGCGGATCAGAGGACGAAATCAAACTTCAAAAATACTACTTTCTACTTCAAAGAATTTCTAGACAATTTTCTAGGAATGAAGATGTATAAAACTTCTAAGCTCAATCAAACTTAACTAAATCAGATCACAGACCCATAAACTGTGTTAATAGACGTGACTTATTCTCACCTCCACTCAAACCTCATTATATCCTCTATATAATAGACAAATGAAATGTGACTCCAAAGCTAATGTGGTTAAGAGTTAGAATCTAACCACCATGTCACGTGCTTCGAACTAATCACGGTGAAAGAGCTAGAAAAACATTTTTTTTTAAAATTTGAAAATTGCAACAAAAAGCGAGACAAAAATATTCAAATAAAATTTATTGAATAAAGAATAAAATTTAATAATTTTATTGGCCAAAGGGATAATAGATTAAAGGACGGTGCATGTAGAGACCAACGTGGGAAATGCTAGAATTGCAGTACCCTCTGCATAAACGGACCATAATTTGTTTGCCTAATTGTGGTGCATCTTTAATCACTTACCTATTTGGTTAATAAAATCAAGATAATAAAAGAGAGAAAGATATCATATTCATAAATACTTTCCAAATTATTTAATTTCTTTTCGAAAGGGTCATCATCTATAATTGTGTTTGCTTTCTATTTTCTACAGTAACTTCTAAAATAAAAATCATGTTCTGTTTATCATTAATGGTCTTTCTTCTACAATTATCAATTGGAAGGGTTTAAGATTATATTAATTAACAATTTAGAACTTCCATAAAAAAAAAATTAACAATTTAGAACACATATTTTACTAGAATGCCATAATTGGAGATTAAAAAAAATTATTATACGGGGTAAAATTGTAATCTACATAAATAAATAAGTTATGTAAGCTTCGAGGAAGTTGCTGAAAGAAAAACTAAATATGTCAACCAAAATATCATTTTTCTCCATTATTACACTTAATCATTTTTCTCTAATATTGTAAATAATTCTTTAATAATTTAGCTTTTTAATTTGATAAATTTAGGCTTGTATATAATTTTTAAAACAAAGAGTTTTATTTACTAATCTGCAAGTTCTGTTTAAATTAATTGACTTGGTTAAAGGTTGAAGTAAATATATTTCATAACATTTCAATAAATCTAATTTTAACTTTTAATTTTATATATATATACAAAAATGAAGCTGGGGTAGTCCGTAGTTGTAATCTCCATAACATGACAGTTTTCGTAACCTCACTCACAAAAAGTCAAAGTTTGCATATTAGGAAATAAATTGATTGATGAAAGTAGTATTAGGAACTATACACCATTATAATTCTTAAATTTTTTTACAAAATATAGTTTCAGAAATATGATGTCGAAATCTCTAGCTAACAAATTTTCAGCTAACAAATTTGTAAAAAAAATATAGTTTCAGAATCTTGGAACATCAATATTATTTCGAAATCTTCAGCTAACAAATTTCTCTCAATAAATGCTTGTTTTGAAAGATAAGTAGAAATAGGCATTTCTTGATACTTTTAGATTTTGACCTCTCAAAACCCTTGTGTTCCAAGATTCTGAGTGACGTCATAGTCATTATGACATTTCTTTCAAAACGTCTTCTCAAAACCATGTGCCATTATGTCTGATCATTACTCCTAAGAACTAGGAGTGAGGCCATTAACTGCAAAAGCGTCTAGCGAACCAATCGTCTCTAGACACGTGCCCCACTAACTCCATTAATAAATTAATTAGTAATTTGAAGGGGCTATTTTCTAACCCTGTAAATAGTGAGTTCAGTTACTTGTGTAATTTTTCCGTTTCCTTTGCAATCACACTCTTTGTTTACTTTCTGAAGAACGCTAACCTCTTCAACCTTTTCTTCATCTTCTTCAAACAAACTCTCTTAGTCAATGGCTTCCTCAATTGAACATACCCAGCAAACGCAAATCACGGAAGCTTCTCAACCTGTTCTAGAGCTTCAACATCCAGTACTTTTTGGGAATCAAGAGTACATACCAGAACCTTACTTGGAAGAGAGGCACACCATTTATGCTTCTCAGGTAATAATCCCTTACAAAGTTTCTGGAAAGACTCGTGCATTAATGGGTCCTCTGCTTGGTCTTGATGCTCATTTACAGGCTAACTTTTTCCCTGCTTACTATAAAACTAGGCCTCTAGTTAGTAAGAGTAAATTAGATGATAAGGGTAAACTGCTCTTTGTTGAGAACACAAATGCTGCAAGTTCTTCAACTGGGACTTCTATAGCCCAATAGGCCATTTGGTTAGAGTACCTGACTAATACTCTTAGGGTATTTAGGGCCATTCCTCTAGAAAAAGATCTTAAACCTTACTACGCCTGGTTAGCTAAGGTCAAATCAAAGAAAGCCCCCTTCTGGAAGGAATTGGGGATTTATGACTTGATCCAGTGGTCGAAAACTGGGTTAGAGTATAACCAAACTATTATGGTAGCGTCTTTATATTTCTGGGATGCATCTCACAACACCTATCATCTCCCATGTGGGATGATTACCCCTACCCTCTTCGATATAGCTGCTATCACCGGGCTTCGACCAACGGGAGCAGACTTCGATCCTAACTACATGGATACTGACACCATTAAGTTTGGAGAAAGTAAAGCCACCTATACCACTTTTATAATGAAACATCACATTAAGGATAGTGATGAAGGAACTGACGAAGAGCACATTGCCTTCTTAGTACTCTGGCTGTCGAGATGTGTTTTCTGCTCGAGGTCTCTGCAAGTGGCAAAAAGGTATCTTTGCATGGCCAATCAACTTAATGCTGGCATGAAGTTGGATCTGAGCCAGATGATTCTAGGGTACCATTACGAGTGCCTGGGCGAGTCTATTGATTTCTTAAGAGCATATGAAGCTTGGACTTCTCTGCTTTTCACTGAGCCCTTTTGGTTACTAAAATTATGGCTTAATGCAACTTTCAAAGATGTCCTCCCAAAGAAGGGATTAGTTGACGAAGATGACACAACTTTCAAGAACCGGACGGTCGAAGGGATGAGCCTAGCCTACTTAACTCCCCAAGAAGAAGAAGGTCAACTGCCAGAGGCGTTTCGAGCCTATATAATGATGTTTGCTAAACGTTATCGTTTTAGCCCTTCAATGGCTCCATTTGACAAAAGGAAAGTAGGCCCTGAATGGTATACACGAGAATTTCATGCTTCTTCTCCAGATCAACATGCTAAATCAATGGCCATTTGGGAGGCCTTTTAAACTCCTAAAATACTCTACCATCTACTGCGAATTACGAAGAGCCACTATGGCCTTCTTAGCTACCAACCCAATCTTGTTTCGAGACAGTTTGGGCTTGTTCAACTTAAACCCAAATTTTTGTATAACAAGAAGACTCATATGTGTTTGCACACCATGTATTCGACCGAAGAGAGCTTCGAATAAAAAACTGCCAGATACATTAGTGTCACCTCCCTTACTCCCATCAGTTTTGAACCTTCATTCTACACCACCGTGGAATTTCATAAACGGTGGGCTGACTACTACAACCAACAAATCTTTGATGTTGTTAGTCTTTTGCACGAACTGACTGAGGCTTTTGCTTCTACGATGTCACAATGTCACAAGCCCAATCCAGATCAAAAGTCGAGTATCCCTTTTCAAAAGAGAAGCTGCTCTCAAGTTCTGACAAAAAAGAATTTGACTCTCACAAGATAATGATTCTATGCTTCTCATTAAGTAGTTTCAGAACCACAAATCTGAATCATTATTATAAAAGATGAAGACAAGTTGATCTCTTCCAAGCTTACTACTTCAAAATCAGAAGTACATTATCTGAAGATAAGATCAAGAGCTTAGTCAAAAATAAAATATTACAACATTACATTATAAATTCTACTATGATCCAGTACGCGTACTATTTTACAGAAGGTGTCTCCCACCAACTCACAATGTATCAAGCTGCAAGATAAAAAGAAGTACTATCTACAATAATGCTTGATTCTATCCGTTGGGAACTAGCCGTTGGAAGCCAAAAGACCTCCTTATCCTTCAACGTCTCTTTTGAGAACTAAAAAAAGAAGATCAAATCATGTAACAAAGATTGACGACATTGGAGACGCCTATGTTATTCATATGACATCTATTAATTCAAACAAATATGATGTAGCTTTTGATGATATTACCATAGACGTCAAAGTTGATGTTCATACTGCTATAACGACTTTTGTCGTTGTAGGTATTAATTTTGATTTGGTTTGAATGGAACTCAACCAACACAGATAAACAAGAACAGAAGGATCAACAACGAAGACAATGCTTAGTAGTTGATGTTAAGAAGTATATGTCAAAAGGAGAAGTTGAAGCACATGCTAATAAAAAATGCTACTAGGAAAATTAGTTGATGCTAATGCCTAACTTAAAATGCAGAAGCTGATTAAAAGATGAAGAAGAAGATTATACAAGATGCTACTCAACTACAATCATATACATCTTGATAGAAATTAGAAGAAGCAAGGAGTTGTTGCTCAAAACTTTCTCAACAAAGAAGATGAAGATGAAGACCGCTACAAGATGCTACCCAACCTCTTACTATATACTACTTTGTAGGACAATGTAATGAACACAAGAGTTGTTGCTTGTATTGTGTTTTTTTGTCTAGGTATCTTCATGTAAGTTATTTTAACACATGGATTGTTGCTCAGAAATATGTTAAACAATATGTGCTTAGTTTAGTGTTTACATCCAGGTTGTGTAGAAGCATTATATTGTAAGTAAACCTTTATCAAATAGTTGTTTGATTGTTTCTTGAGAGACCGATTGAAGGTCAAAAGCTCGAGAAGACAATGGTTGCAGTCATCGTGGAAATCCTTATAAGAGGCCAAGTTGGTCAGATCTTATTGGGTCACTGCTAGTCATATCTTAAAGAGGATCAAGTGAAGATCAGACTCTTGTGAGAATTGATGACAGATATTACTGTAGAATCAGATGAACATATCATTGTTGGTCAGTGACAAGCGGTTGCTTGTGTAGAGGTCAGTGATTATTATATTTGTTAAGTCAGATCATTGAACAAGTCATTGGTTGCCAACACCGGCGGTTGCCCATGCAAGGTAGTTAGTCACTTGTTGTTGCTTGTGCATTGTACTGTGAGTCACTGGCGGTTGCCTGTGCAAGGTTGTTAGTCGTCTGTTGTTGCTTGTACATTGTACTGTGAGTCACTAGTAGTTTCAAGTGCAATTGTAATCAGTTTGGCTGTAGTTGATTAAGAACTTGGATAAGGCAAAATCACCTTGGAAGAGTGGACTGGATTAGCTTGAGAATTTCTCAAATGAACCAGGATATATCTGGTGTTATTTACTTCTGTTTATTTTCTTCAACTTATCAGAAGCTCTATGAAGACTCTAGTTTCGAAGAAGATTGAATACTTCTAAGAAACGCTAAGCTTCTAAAAAAGTAAGAGCTTAATGCTTCTGATAAAAAAGCAACTAATTAGGCTTCCACGTAAGTTTTAAGAAAGGGAAATTATTGAAACCCAATTCAACCCCCCCTTTCTTGTGTATTTCTCAACCTTCAACAACCACATTGTCAGAAAGACTTTCGTTACGAGGAACCGATCCCTTAATTGAACCATCGGCTCTGATACCGCTATTGGATCATCATGAGGAGCATTCACATTGGGTCAATAACAATACACAATGAAAGAGACACCACATATTCACCCATTACCTTAATGTGATAGTTGTGTGAATCATCTCACTTATATAGTGCTCAACCTCTACTTTTCTAAACAATGTGAGACTAACGACTCACACTTGTGCACAACTAATAGCCACTATTATATTATGTTAATATGTTTAAGAATTATAATGGTATATAAAATATGCAAACTTAACATTTTGTAATGAGGTAAAGAAATCTTTCATTCTAACTCCAGCCTCATTTTGGATTTAGTGAAATGGTATAAAATATACTCCCTCCGTCCCAAAATATAAGAGAAAAAAATATATTTTTCTTGTCTCAAAATATAAGAGAAAAAACCATCTTTCATTTCTATCGAGATAAAATTAAATGCAAATTGCATTTAACTTACATTCTCTCTCATCATTTCCATAACCAACAACCAATTAGAATTTTTTTTAAATTTTCCAAAACACTTTATTTCAAAAAAATCATAAGTCAATGAGTGTGTTATTACTTTTCTTAATAAGCGTGATTTTGTTTTTTTCTCTTATAATTTGGGACGGAGGGAGTACTTAATTCAATCTTTAACAAAGCCTAATTTTAGATTTCGTGAAATGTTATAAAATATACTTACTTCAAAGTCAATTAATTAGACAGAACCTACAAAATAGTAAATAAAATTTATTGTTTTAAAATCCATTGCTCTTTCCTCAGATCAATGCAAATTTCTATGACATACTTGAAATAAGTGAAAAGCAATTTTTTTATATTAATTAATAACCCTAATTTTAATAGAACAAACCTTATTAACGCAGATGAACAAAATCTTTGTCAAATTATATCTTTGGTAAAATTATTTATAAAATTATTTATTTTTCAAAGGATAATTTTAAACCGGTGAAAAAGTTGAGTAAATATAAAATAATTTGACTTTGTTTATTTTTGCTGAGAAAATTTCTATGAATCATGGTTTTGGGCATTGTTTTAATTGCTTTTTTTTATTTGGAGTTTTTCTAATTGTTTTATCTTTTTGTGTGTGTATATTGATTGAGTTTTCTAATAGACACTTATGTCTGTTCAGTGTGATAGTGAAAAGTGAAATTGAGTTGTGTGTAGAAATTAAGTAGTTTAGGGATATCATTTGGTAAAATATACGTAAGAAATTAGTTTACCCTAAAAAAGTTTTGGAAACTTATTGGTTTTCAAAATCTCAGAGCAAATGAAAAAACTTACATTAAATAAAAAGAGGCAATTCTTCTTGAAAATATTGAAAAATATTTTTCTTTTAAGGGATTACGTGAAAAAGTTGTTTTTCTCATTATTTGACATGAATTAGGTTATGACAAAAGAAATATGAAAAGGAATCATATTGAAACATATGTGAGATGGTGTAAATTGAAACTTATATGGTAAAGAATAAATAACACGGCAAACTAAAAAAAGAGCTCATAAGAGTGAATAATTATTATTAATAATGCATTGTTTCCTCAAAACAAAAAGTGCGTATATTTGATAATTCACATTATTAGTTGCCAACTACAAACAAACTAACAAATTGATTTGCTTAAACACAAAAACTATCCTACGTCAACTAGTAAATTAAAGACCCACATTCATTGGTTTGATATATACTGTGTGAGTTCATTATAAAACATATTTCTATATCTATTTAGAAAGAAGAAATAAGATTTTTTTTCTATATCTATTTAGAAAGAAGAAATAAGAATTTTTTTAATGAGTTGAATAATGAAATATTTTAAAATAAAAATTAAAAGAATATTGTAATATTGTGAAGCTCCCCCTATAAATAGATGGAGAAATAAGTTTTATAATCACAAATACGAATATCAAAATGAAGGTGTTAATGATTTTGGTGATATTGATTTCCTTTTTACAATCAGGTGTAGGCTCGTTTAATCATTACATGTTAGCGGAAGTATGGCCAGCTGGTTTTTGTCAGACTCAAACCTGTATAAAACAGGTCAACAAATTTATTATTCATGGCCTATGGCCACAGGGAGTGGATCCATCTCCATGTCCAAAAACTGAATTAAATGTAGGTTATATGAAAGTTTTTCAGTTTAATATTTATTGTTACTTTTTAATATATAACATGATTATTTATTTATTTAATTTGTTTATCAGCTTTATCGTTCAGTGGTGAAGAAGCTTGAGGTTGATTGGCAATCTTTGACCGAGAAGGAAGACAAAGTGTTTTGGAAAGATGAGTGGGATAAACACGGCTCTTGCTCCATGTTGGAACAAAATGAGTACTTCACAGCCGCATCAACAATTTATCGTAAAAAAAGTATCATTAAAATACTTAAAGCAAAGGGTATAGGAAATACGTTTGCTGCGGAATCCTTATCGAAACAAAAATTTGAGAAGGCTATTGAAGATGGCTTTGGCGTTAAAGCGCAACTTTACTGTGACACACAACATAATTTGGTTGAAGTAAGACTTTGTATGAATAAAAATGAGCCTTATGATTATAGGGACTGTTCTGCTGCTTCTGCAACCTGTCCAGATGATGGTATAATATTCCAATATTCATATAAGAAGCATGCTGTTATGACCCAGGATGACCCTACGGACCCTGAAGAAGACCAATTGCCAAGGGCCATGCCCCCTCTCTAATATACAGACGCAGCAGCAATAGTATGTCACATTTCCATATTCATATTCGTGGTTAAGATAGATATGCATGAATCATCATGAGTCATGTAATCACTTATTCCTTTTAAATAAATGGAAATTTATTTTACTTATGTCTTTCACTCAAACGCTACCATTAGCTTTTTTATTTACTAATTCCATTTACTTGGTTTAAGATTCAACTAAATTTGATTTAAAACATTTCAATAAATCTAATTTTAACTCTTGAATTTTTTATATCCGAAACAATATACTCACTTTTCATAACATCACTAACAAAAAGTCAAAGTTTACAGATTTTATATACCATTATTATTCTTAACAAAATATGTTTTTTTTTCTTTTCTTTTCAGTTTCATTATTATGATTAACAGATGAAAGACTATGCTTAAGAAAATGCTGAGAAACTTCGTTTAAATAATAACCATTTATGCAACATATTATAAAATAGTTTGCTTTCTTAGGAATTGTTAAAAATTATTTATCTAATTTCTAAATATAAATAAAAAAATTTATTAAAATGAATTGACTATTTCTATCAGTAACATCTAATGAAGTGAGGTATACCTTGTTGGTGAATTTGAAAATATTCACTCTTACATTTAGAGAATGGTGACAATTTGTTAACATTAAAAGTGAGATTTACTATTATTCACTAACACACTGAGTAGGCATCAGTGTCTATTAGAAAAACCAATTAATATACACACCAAAAGATAATTAGAAAAACTCAAAATAAGAGAAAGATATTAAAATAATGCCAAAACCATGATTCATAGAAATTTCTCAGCAAAAATAAGCAAATTCAAATCATTATATATTTATTCAATTTCTTCACCAGTTTAAAAATATCCTTTGAAAGATAAAATAATATTATAAATAATTTTACCAAAGATATAATTTCACAAAGATTTTGTTCATTTACTTTAATATGGTTTGCTCTATTAAAATTAGAGTTATTAATTAATATAAAAAAATTGTTTTTCACCTATTTTAAGAATGTCATAGAAATTTTCCCTGATTTAAGGAAAAAGCAATGAATTTTAAAACAATGAATTTTATTTATTAATTGACATGGTTAAAGGTTGAAGTAAATGTATTTTATAACATTTCACTAAATCTAAATTCAGGCTCAGGTTAAAATGACAGATTTCGTAATCTCACTACAAAAGAGTCAAAGTTTAGCCATTTTATATACCATTATATTTTTAAAAACATTAAGATAATAGTAGTTCCTATGTCTAGTTTTTCTGTTTCAAAATTATGATTAACATATGAATGGCTATACTTTAAAAATGTAGAGAAACTTAACTATTTATGCAATTTATTAGTTCCCTTGTATGGTTATAGCCCACCAAAATACTAAAAAAATTTAAAGGGGTAATAATGTTAACTCCATACTATTATTTACCCTTGAAAAAAATATTTCTCAAGCCCAAACTAATTATAAACCTCTTAGTAAGGTTTGAATTGCCCACAAATAATGCTATGAGACGACTCCGACTATCATGGTATCATCCACAAAATGATGAATATTGTACTCCGCCAAGTTATTAATTTTGAAACCTTTAAAAAGCCCATAATCAAAGGTTGATCCCATCATCCCAATTGACCCGAACGCTAAAATTGAAAACAGAAAAGGACGAAAGGGATACTCTATCTCAATCACTTATCCACCTTTAAATCTTTAGTTAGACTCGCAATAAAAAAGAGTTTCTAGAGCTCATACAAGCTTTCATCCATCTTATCCAAAGCTCATCTTTTCCTAATTCTCTGAACTGAAATGAAGGAAGCTCTTATGCTTTCTCAAAGGAAACCTTGAATAATATGCAATATTTTTTATTCCTTCTTGTCAAATAAATAATATAATTTGCAACCAAAAATCCATCAAGAATTTATCTACTAAAAATAAAATTAATCTAACAAGATGATATGACCTTTCCGATCACTCTCTTTAGTCTTGAAACCAACGCTTTTACTAAGATCTTTTAAAGGCTACTAACTAAACATATTGGTCTATAACGACTTATGTATTGGGGGTTATAAAACTTAGGGACTAAAGCCAAAAAGGAAGTCAAGATAGCTAGCACTAGGAAGTTTAGTTTTCCGAAGGAATTTAACTATATATAGTTAAATATAGTCTCTTTCACATACTCCAGCACTTTTTGATGATTCTAAAGGTGGTTCATGTGGACCTGGGCATTTGTCCCCATCACTATCCTGAACCGCTTCCTTAAAATCCTCTATAATGAAAGAAATGAAGTCCCTAGAATTGATTACCTTATGTTGTTGAGTGTGAGATTGAATCTCTATGGCGATGGCTATGAGAAAGAAAGGTTTTATTGAATAGAAAGTAGAAGAATAAGATGAAAATTGAAAGCAGCTCCTTCACTTCTTCTTCTTCTTCTTTAATCCTTCATATCATTAGACCATTGTGGTCAGATAGAACGAGATACATATTTGTTGGGACACAAATTTTTAAGGATTTAAGTTTCTTTTTCTAAATAAAATTCTTCTTTAGATAGTTATGGATAAGTAGCCAAAGATGGAATGGGTATTATCGAAACTTGGATGTTTCAAGTTTGAGACCAGTAGTTGACAAAAAGTTATATTTTTTTGTTACATTTTTTAAATGTTAATAGGTGGGTATCAAACATGTAGTGAAATAAAACTTCTTAGGTCAAGGTGGGCGACAAATGACTTAATAAAACATTTCTTAAGTCAGGAAATGAATATGGGCGACTTAAAAACTTAAAGTGAATTATATTTTTTATTTAATCTTTGTTAAGTCGGTTTTAAATGCACCTAACCATACTAATTTACAAATATTTACAAAATTGTTACCCCGTCGCTTCTTAAGTTAGGTGGCAGATGAATTGAGTTAACAATCTTTGTTAAAAAGGTATTTTTGTACTAATGAAAATTTGTTTAAAGTCTCTTTTACAAGGGATGACGTTCTTTGTGGAGAATCTTGAGGAGCTTCTTTGTTGAAATTTTGAAATTGATTGTGACAACTCAATTTCACTATTATTCATTATCACACTGAAAACAAATCAATTTCACTATTATTTATTATCACCCTTAATATGAATCAATATCTTTTAGAAAAATCAATTGATACTAAAAAAAAAAACCAATTAGAAAAACTCAAAATAAGACAAAATTAGTATAATAATGCCAAAAACCATAACTCATATAAAATTTCTTAACAAAAATGAAGCAAATTCAAATCATGATATATTTACTTAATTACTTCACCACTTTAAAATTATCTTTTGAAAGATAAATATTTATTAAAATATAAACTATCAGTTTATTAAATTTTACAACATAAATTTTACAACATGGCATACTATAAGGCCTAAACTAGTCTGATTTTGTTTGTGTAGTTAACAATTTTGTAAAAACGAAAATACTAGAGGTACTCAATCAAACTACAAAAATTTAACACAAGTTGAAATACAAGAGAGTATTTTTTCGATCATAAAAATTAGAACACCTTCTAGATTTTAATCCAATAATGTGCCACAACCAGGTGACAACCTTCGTATTAAAAATTACATTTTCCTACATCTGCAAAGACGCCTCTAAACATAATGTTATTTCTACTCCAACACGTAGAAAGCATAAGACTAGCATCTCACTAACTGGATTTTGTTCTTAAAAATCCTAAAGATCAATTTTGCATGAGAGTACATTTTCGTGGGCCTCAAACCACACAAAATTTAATTCCAAACTTTCATTGAGAAAGGGAAATCAGACAATAAATAATTGAGATCTTCCTTCTTTCCAAAGAAAAAGACACATGATCTACTATAAGCATAAATCATTACTAACTTCCCGCAAGCTCCACCCACAAACAATTGATGTTTTGTTTGCAACTTATTTAACATTGCTACAAATAATGCATTTTACAACAAAACTTTCACCTCACATAAAAAAAAAAAGGTGGATACTAAAGATGTGACATATTTGAATTAAAAAAAAAAAACATATACTCCCTCGGTAGAGCTGGCAACACGGATAAAAAGTGTTTAGAGGACACACCTCTGAATTCCAGAACTACATTTTAAATCCTTTTAATTAATTTTTTTGACTTATTACCTCTGTTTTGTTGAAAAACTGAGGAATAAAGTATTTAGAGGACACATCTTTGAATCCCGACAACTACATCTTATCACCTAATTAGTAACACAATTCTGAAAATCGAAAAAATCCAGTTGCTAGATTACGAAATTTGTCATTTTAACCGGAGCATAATTTTGGATTTAGTGAAATGTTATAAAATATATTTACTTCAACCTTTACCTTTGCCCATGTCAATTAATTTACACAGAACCCGCAAAATTAAAATTAAAATTAAAATTCATTGTTTTAAAATTTATTGCTTTTTTTCTTAAATCAGTGCAAATTTCTCTACATACTTGAAATAAGTGAAAAGCAATTTTTTATATTAATTAATCACTAATTTTAATAGAGCAAACCATATTAAAGCAAATGAACAAAATCTTTGTTAAATTATATCTTTGATAAAATTATTTATAATATTATTTATCTTTCAAAGGATAATTTTAAACTGGTGAAGAAATTGAATAAATATGTTATGAAATTAACCAAAACAATATAGAGATGAAGGAGAGATGAATGAGAGAAAAATTAATATTGTATTATCATCTTCATTCAAGTGGATTGCTTTACATTGCAAAGTGGTTTCTATTTATAGGATATTAGGAAGGTGAAAAATCATAACCTTACTATACCACTTAATAGGGAATATGAAGATGAAAGATAAGAATATATATGGACATCCACAATAATATTTATTCATAACGCTCCCCCTTGGATGTCCATTGAGGATATGCCTCGTTAAAACCTTACTAGAGAAAACCCAGTGGAAAAAAATCTAGTGAAGGAAAAAGTGTACAATATTCTTTGATTGTGAACTGCCTCGTTAAAAACCTTACCAGAAAAACCCAGTGGGACAAAACCATGGTGAAGGGAAAAAGAGTGCAGAAAATATTTATTTCTCCCCATCATATATACATTTATATGTGAGACGATATTATTTGTAGTAGTTACTTAAAATGTCTTCTTCGAAATGACTTCATGTAGTGCTAATAGTTATGCAAGACTTTATGAAGTTGTTGCCATGATTTGTTTCATAGATCTCCATGAAATGGTTGTACCATCACATGTAAACAAATAACCTTTTTTTGATCTACCATTGTGAGAATCTGACAAGTAACCAGCATCTTTAAGATAACGAAGTATATGTTTGACCGCTTTCCAATTTCTTTGTGTAGGTGAATAATTCTATCTTACTTATAGATTGACGGAAAATGATATATCATGATGTGTATAATTAGCAAGGTGCATTAGTACTCCAATTGCACTGAGATATGGTACTTCAGGACCAAGCAATTTTCATCATTTTCTCGAGGCCTAAAAAGATCTTTCTCCACATCTAATGATCTAATATTTTCATCTAAAGATCTTTGTCCATATAAAATCATTTCAACATTTTTCTATATAGCCTTCTTGATGTACAAATATTCTTTTGTCCACATGCTCAATTTGCAAACCTAGACATATTTTATCTTTTCTAAGTTCTTCATCTCAAACTCTTTATTTAAGCAATTTATAGCTTTTGGAAGCTCTTCAGGAGTTCCAATAATACTTATGTCATCCACATAGACAACTAATATTGCAAATACTTTTCCATATCATTTTATGAAAATACAAGGCCAAATTGAGTTATTTGTATATTCATCATTTAGTAAATATTCACTGAGGCGATTATACCACATGCATCCAGATTCTTTCATCCCATAGAGAGACTTGTTCAATTTGACGGAGTAGTTTTCTCGAGATCCAAAATTACGTGCCTATGGTATATTGAACCCTTCAGGGAATTTCATGTAAATGTCACTAGTAAGTGAACCATATAAATAAGATGTCATTACATCCATCATGTTCAACTTAAGTCCTTCATGTGTTACAAGGCTAATTAATTATCAAAAATCAATTGAATCCCTACAGGTTAATATGTTTTATCAAAATCAATCTTAGGTCTTTATGAAAATTATTGAGCAATAAATCAAACTTTATATCATTCTTATTTTTCTTTTTCACAAAAACACATTTATATCCAATTAGTTTCACACCATAAGGTGTTCGGACTACAGGTCCAAAAGTGAGTCACTTGTAAAGTGAGTTTAATTCTTATTCAATTGAATATATTTATTTTGGCCAATTCTCACTTAGTCTCTAATCTTTAATAGACTTTTACTCATGATCCTCGTTATCATTGATCAGTTTTACCGCTATATTGTATACAAAGACATTGTCAATATTGACTTTATTTGGTTATCTCAATTTCGGTTCCATTCTATTTCATCCATGACATAATTTATCGAGATCTCTTTATTTCATATTTCAAGTACTTGATTTGTTCTTCTGGAATTGAAAATTAAATTAGATCAAAGTGCTCTTAGCATTTTCATATCCTCACTCGGGTCATCTTTAGTTTCTTTTCTTAGTAGAGGACTTTTAACATTGGAAATTGACTTTCATACCACGCTTCTGGTGCAGCTACAACTCATTTTTAATATTATATTATCCAATAGGAGAATCCACTTTGAGTGGAGTATTACCAGCTGATAATTTATTTCATAAACTTTGCAAGTGAATAATATTTTGAACTTTTGATTCATATTGATATGTACGAGGATCAAGACAACAATTTATTTTAACTTGTTCATTTGAACTTCTTGTTCATGATTTTAGCTGTTCATTTCCCTCCCGGAAAATTAATTTATCACGTGATAATCAGCCTACCGGGCTGCAATCAAGTATTTGAATATTTTCTCATATTATATCCTCAAAATTGAGAGTCATTATATTTTTCCAATATTCTTTCACGACTCATCTTAATGTATTATATTGGAGCAATTGGATTATACACAACACATCCAAATGATCACAAATATGAGAAGTATTAGAATAAATTAGGGAGGAATAAGATATAGTATCTTGTTGGCTTAATGTGAATAAATATCTTAATATCATACTTTGGGTGTTTCAAATATATTATTTAGAACTGATGATCTCATAAGTATCAGCCATATAATTAACTTTAGACGTCTAAAGAATGGATCTCCGGGTCCATTTTCATTTTATGAACATATATTACATGATATTCAATATCAATTTTAATAATATATGTGATACTTATACAGGAATTTCTATAAAAAAATCCATAAAACAAGATCTTAGTCTAATTAGTTGAGAAAATAATTTCACAAACTTCTGGTTGTGTGTAGAGACATATGCATGATATTTTAGTCGATGCAACAATTAATGTCATAAAAACACAATTTCTCAAATTTTTATTTTCCTTTAGAAACACACAAAAATTGACTGGATTGAAGAAACTTCTGGTTCTTCAATATAAATTATTCGCCTCATATTAAATCCGAGAGGACCCAACCGGTTTTACAAACGACACATTTAAGTGTAATTTGTAAACTACTGGTTTACAATGACATGTGCTTAAATTGTACTAATATAAGTGTAGTACAAGCCCGAGGGAAAAGCCGATAGCTTTTCTATTATACATTTTATGTCCAAATTCATTTGTGTAATACAAATATAATTCATGTGAATTAGCTATAACGAAAATATTTGGCAAGACATAAAGAGAACACACAAAAAGAAAATATAAAGGATTAAAGTTCATTCGAATCTCGACTCTATCAAAATATGAGATTACTTTTGCGTGCCTTTAAGATAGGCTAACAAATGTCATTCATCCATGTCGCACGCTCGCGAAAAAATGAACAGAGTCGCCACCAATATATTTATCCCATAAGGGAAAGGAATATCAGAAAACCTAACAGAGGAAGGAACAGGGTCTTGCGACCAGAGAATCTAGGTACGGGAGTCGGTTACGCAAGGGGAAGGTATTAGCACCCCTCGGGCCCATCGTACTCAATGGTATCCACCTATGTTTGTTTCTATCTAAAGGGTGTGTACTAATGTCTATGTCTACATGCGAATGAATGCAAAAAGAATACGGGGAAAAGAAGGAATATTTACAAATGTGCTCGTTCAAGCCCCGCGACTTGATGCCTACGTATCCTTTTCAGGAATCAGAGCACCGTAGTTTGTCTCACGATTTTCTGTTTGCTTTTGTGTTTTTTAGTTGGGCGGAGTTAACGTTCACGCTCTTGCATAAGGGATCGCCTACGATGCGTACGAGCGGAAATAACGGTGCCCTTAAGAGAAGAAAGAGAGAGATTGGTTTGTATCTTTTACGGTAATTCCATGATGGCGAGAACCTACTACAAGGCTTCGCATCACTTCCTCACTTTGTTTTAAATCTGATCATTTATTAGGTTTTTTTAAGTGTTTTTGGTTGATGTTTTTTATGGGGATTTTAATTTTGTGACTTAGATCATACCAAAAAGAGTTTTGTTTTGCATATTTAGAGAATGCACATCGAGGCCTACGCCACAATCGTTTCTCTAAATAGCGGTTAAGAAATACATCGAGGCCTCACACCTCAATCATTTCTTCTTCGCTAAGTAAAAGAAATACAAAAAGAAGTTCTTTTGTGAAAATTTAGAGAATGCACATCGAGGCCTACGCCACAATCGTTTCTCTAAATACGGTTAAGAAATACATCGAGGCCTCACACCTCAATCATTTCTTCTCCGCTAAGTAGGAAAGAGCATACATCGGGGCCTACGCCCCAATCATTTCTTTCTCACTATGAAATGTAGTAACGGTATGATCTTCATCGATGTTTATTAAGTATTTTAAAAGTTGAAAAGAAAAAGAAAATGAGAAGGGAACTATTCCTAAATTCTAGTCTAAGTTGTCTATACAAGGGAATCAAAGTAATAAAAGCTATACAATTTATTAAGGAAAACTATACATGAGATGGGTAAAGGAAAATCAATATACGACAAATAGAATTGAGAGCTATATCAAAAAAATTGGCATTCACAAACACACATATATCAATTAGTTCTAAAAAAAACAAGACTAATATTAATTCCTAAGTCTATTAACAAGTTTTATTTACAAGGAGATATCGATACAAAGAAAATTTAAATGTATTGCAAAGAAAAAGATTTATTAAAAGTATTAAAGCAATTAAAAATCAAGTCAATTATTCACATAACCTAAAATGTCTATGAACAAATTTTTATGCTTTTTTATTTGAAGAAAAAAAGGGATTATGAGACAAAAGTTAAAAAAACAAAAATAAAAATAGAATCTAAACTGCCAGGGGGTGCATCAGTAATTTGGAAATGAACTAAAATTGTGTTGTGAGCAAACTGGGCCTAATTATAGGGGGTGGGAATATTAAGGCGTTAGGCCCATGTTCAATAGCCCATGGTGTAATAGCAAAACAAAGGTGTGATTCTGAAAGTTTCAGGCCTGGTTAATCTCGTGGCCCAACCACACAAGCCATTCATTTCCATTTTTTTTATGTCACTTTTCATTTGTTCATTGTGTCAGAATGTATTATATAGTTTTTCAATAAAACGTGACACCATCATGTAATACCACACATCAATTGGTCATGCTGCAACTTAAATGAGGAAAAGACAAAATCAAAGCTTGGGACAATCACACTACGACACGTCGCCTGCCAATCATTTAAGTAAAACAAAACACAACAAAACAAATGGGAGGTGATCCAATGGTGTGGCGCCACCTCAGCAAAACAGAAATGAACATGAGAACATGCAGACGCCGGAATTCACTATTCCGGTCGTCTTCTCCGACTCTCCTCTCGCCAGAGACACATGAAACTGCCCAGAAATTAACGAACCAACCATTGCATGACTCGGTTTTCATCACTGAGTTCAAATATGAACTCCATTTCGCCTAACGCAACCTCTATCATGCTAACAGCAACTATCTGCAAAACCCTAACATGAACAAATCTCATGGAAACGCAAGATAACGGCACCAAATCGATCCTTATGCTACATAGATTTCAATTATGCGCTCTAAAACGCACACTAATTTACCCAAACCGAATCAAACACTCCATCATGTAGTCACATGTTATATTCACACACAGATGCATATGGCCTTAAAAGTCTTCTAAGTATGCTCAGAAAGTTCTAGAATACTTACCTGCACAAGATCTTGACCGAAAGAACAAGAAGACTCTACTCCTTTGATGTGGATTTGGACGTGTGCGATGCGTACTTCACTCGTTTTCCACAAACCAAAAAACGAGCTCAGTCTTCAGCGTGAACATTTTCTTTGAGAAGGATTTTTTGCTGACCGATTCTTGATGGTGGTTATGAAACTTGGAGAAGGAGGTGAACCAGGATAGATGCTGAAGTTGTTATGGCATGGTGATGGAAGCTCGATAACAATGGATGAAGGTAGTGGCTGTGGTGGTTGTTGTGGTTAGAGTTCGTGAGTTTGAAGGTTTTTGGTGGTGACGGTGGAGGAGAGTGTTGGTTGAAGGTTGAAAGCTATGATGATGATTTGAAGAAGATGAAGAAGTTAGTTATAGTTTGTTACACCATGTAACAAATTGTCTTCATGGTGAGAGAGAGAGAGAAGAGAGAAAGGGAGAGTGGTGAGAGAGTTTTTTTTTAAAAGTGAGAGAATGATAGAGTGTGAAACTGAGAAAAAAATGAAGTAAAGCGTGTGTTTATATATGGAGTTCATGGTGCATGGAGTGTTATGGTATGGTGTATAGGTGTGATGTTGTAGTGGATTATGGCTCATACTTGATGGACCGGGTTTTTTCACTTGGAGTGAGCTTCTCACGTGCCTTCACAGCTCAGAATCATGCATGGCCTGTTATAAAATACTGCAACCGTTCATGTATGCATGCATGCCTTGTCCAAACATATGGTGTTCATGTTACTCACTTTGGGCGTGGACATCTCAAGCTATGGCTCATCACATGACTTGATCTTGGGCTCAATGGTGTCATACCCTAATTTTTGACCCCACTGAGATGGCATATCTTCAGGATTTTTCATCAGGTCAAGACAAGTTCCCAGAGCAGTTACTTTTCCATCTGGTATCTAATCGAGGATGCTCAAAGACAAGAAAGCTCAGGCAAAGGATTAATCAATACAAGGATTAGTCCCTAATACAATCATGGGGCTCAAGGACTTCATTTTTCTCATCTATGATTGATTAGACATCCAGTCATCTGAGTACAGGTTTACTCAGGTCACCAAACTAGGGTTTTGAGCCTATCAAGGACTGAAATCAGGGATCACATTTGGGAAGCCCTAAAAAACCTCAGGGGATCATTCAAAGACATCAATCATCTCCAAATATCTCATATTACAAGATCCACTGGACATCACACTTCAATTCAAAGTCTACAGTCATTATTTTCACATGGTCGACAAATTAGGGTTTTGACCTAATTCACCAAGATAGTGGACTTTTAATCAGGGCATGAATCCAAAACTCAAGACATGATTCAAGAATCTCTACTACCTCAATATAATCCATTTACATCATTCATTTGAGGAGAAGATCTTGTTTCTACATAAAAGCCCAAAAATTCACTTTGTCAAGGGAAAGTCAACTGTGAAGGATCATCATTGACTTTTAAGGTTTTTGGTCAAATAATGATTTTCAAAGATCAATATCATCAATATATGGATGTCAAAGTCATTTGACCAAAGAAATTCAAAGAAATTCATCAAGGAACAAAAAGTCGGGAATTAGGGTTTTTGAAGGCATGGTGAGAACTCAAAATTTCACCTACACAACTCAAAAAACTTCCAACATGAAAGTTGTAGATCTTGAAAAATAAAACAACATCTTACAAGGGAACTTTTTTCAAAAGATCAACCATTTATGAAGTTTTGGAAATTTTGAAGTTTAGGTCATAAACACTTAGAATTTTTTCTAAGTGTTTTAACCTAGTTTTCATCCAACTTTGGGCTCATTTTTCACAAATTTCCCAAATGATTCTGAAGAAGACATAAACTAATGATTTGGAGTAGATGTTTAGGGCTTTCCAAATTGTGTTCAACCTTCTCCAAATTCAATTTGAGCTAGGAGTTATGCTTGTTCAAAGTTGGCCTCATGAAGTAAAATTATAGGTCATGTGCAAATTGGAACTTTGCAATTTTGTGCATTTTGCTTCATGAATGGATGCTACACGACCCATAACATGTCTGAAACAATACCATGCATTCATTTTCACCATGGCATGAAGATTGAAGAAGATTCCCAAAAGCAAGAACATGTGATTATGTAATCATTACTTTTGAGAATTTATGATAAGCAATGATTCACCAATTGGAATCTTCTCCTAAGCCAATAGAAACTTGCTACATATCAGAAATGTTCCCTAAGATCCTGCAAGATCAATGGATAGGGGAAGCTAGCCCGAAAATGCATCATTGCATTTTGGAGATTCTTTGAATTTCTTCATGGCTAAGAAACCAAACTCACTACACTAAGCAAGCTCACCACAGCCAATTGATCTGCATCCATTTGCCTATAAATAGAGGCCTCATTCTCATTCAAAAAACACACCAAAGCAACAGAATTCTTGCTTTCTCTTTTCTTTCTTCATACTTAGTTTTTTCAAAGGTCCTTTGGCAAGAAGACTCGGATTCTTCAAACCAAAGCTCTCTCTTTGAAAATAAGTATTCAAACACATTGAGGGAGGCATTTATAGGTGATCCAAACCTCTGGAACATTGCTGGGCGTGGAGAATCATCATCTCCACCTCTCATTTGGAGCACTTGCAGTTGGAGGACCACAGAACAATTCAGGAGGTTTCAAGCCAAGCCAATCATCCAGGCACACTCCTCAGGTCATAGTGAAGCTAACCAGATGGCTGCAGCTCATCTGTAACTCCAAATTCAACAACCTCCATGTTCACTTAAAGCTGAAATCGAGGGAGGTCCATAGAACAATTCAGAAGGATTCAAGCTCCAATAAGCATTCAGTTAGCATCATTGAGTCTCAGGGAAGCTATTGAGATCATTCATTCAAGCCCAGGTGGTCTCTATCATCCTCACGACCTCCATTTTCAGAGGTAAGTTTCTGAACCTCACTTCTCTAATTTAAGTACTCTTTGTGAAATAGCTCGATTCTATCTTGTTCAGCATCATCAGAGGATTGAAAACCCTCTATCATCATCCATTTATCTTTCAGTATAGTCATTTAATTTGATTTTGAAATTTTAGGGTTCTTCACGATTTCTGGTAAATTAGTTAGATGTAGTTAATATTAATTCATGTTAGTTACATATTTAGAATCGTGAGTGAATTTAGAGCAAGTTTCATGTTTACATCATTGCAAATGGTTGAGAGTTGAGAGAGTTCAGAAATTTGAATTGATGGAGCTTGAGGTTGAAGACGAAGATGGAGGGTGGTGCCATTTTTCAAATCTCTGAGCGAAGTTTGTTTTATTTTTAATGATAGGCGTTTCCTTAACGAATGAATAACTTGCCCT